>NC_061518.1:13337500-13671250 GCF_022379125.1 Scophthalmus maximus
ATCGATAACTCCTGAAAGTTTTCCATTGTGAACAGATGAAGTAGATTATTATTTGAGAAACCATCCATTTTTTTTTTCTTCTTGTCGTCGTACTGATTTAAAAAAAACAACAACGAATTATTTGCTTAAAACAATTTAGTGCATGTTGCATTTTTAAATGTGAATCATTGCGTCACTAGCCCCGAGGTAATAATAATAACAAATTTCATTCTCTATTTAGTTTTTAATAATTATATTTACACATGCTTACGACATATCCATATGTTGTTTTTTAAATAATGTATAGATAAAGGGTGTGTTGTAGTTCGAGCGTGTTTTAGGGATAAACCGAGTGAGGTGGTTTTCAGAGCAACTCGACTTTATATAACAGGGTCACGTGTACAAAGTATTATTTTATTGTTTTTATTCACTCTACATCTGAAGAACAGTTTTGTTGTACACACAAGCCAACATCAGTCCTGTATGGGAAGCAATTAAATAACATTTGAATTTAATTCAATTCTGTTTTTAAAAAAAAGTTATTACAGGGATACATGTAAAGTTTAAATATTGCAAGATTGGAGCCACATCTTACTATTTTCTCCATTATGATTATAATATTTCACACACCTTAATTTGCTGCAATTAAATTAATTTACTGTAATGAAATAATATTAGGCATCAGTGGGGTGGAAAAAACGGAAGCAAATACAACAAAAATCCTTTCTGCCTAGTCTGAGAGTATTTTTTTTATTTATATGACATTAGTGATCGCAGCAGTTTTAGAAATTGAGACAACACACACACACACACGCACGCACACACAAAGTTGCTTCAGTGAATACAATGTTTAGGGTTCAATTGCACGTTGTCAGAGAAAAAAATCAGAGTGTTATCAGAGCAGCTTTTGGAATCACTTTACAGCCTGAAGTGTGTGGGTGAGAGAAAGGGGATGTAGAAACAGCTGGATAAAGGAGTATGAGTCAAACAAAGGACTTTATTTGAGCCATGAAACAAATCATGTTGCAGATTTTTTTTTAAAAAGAAAAAAGAAAATCTGTTTTCGGAGAGAATTTAATTAAAACATCTGGTCGTAACTCACAGTAAGCTGTATGTGAACCCTATAGTGAAACGCTTGAACAGTTTATCGCCATGATAAGTAGCAGTTAATATACTGTTGTATAAGTGAAGCACTGATAAATCAATGTCAGAATATTAGTTCCTTATTTTAAGCCTTCCTGCTTTCAATGTGATCTTCACCCACCATTAATGTGGGGCCGGGGACATGCACACATATTTAAAATAGCATTGTTTTCTTCTGTTTGGAATAACTTGATCTTTCTGGGGGGGGGGGGGGGGGGGGGGGGGGGGGGGGGGGGTTCCATGTCATGTTCACTTTAGTAAACTTCAAAGCAAATTGACATCATTAGTTTCTCTGGGATTCTTGTCATTTTTAAACTCCTTTTTAGCCCATGTCTCATCATCAGTGCTGAAAGGGTCTGTTAGCTGCAGAGCGAGTGTTTTTATGACTGTGAGATTAAAGGGCATGTCCCATAGAGAACAGATTCATGATAGCATGTTCATCCAGTGCTATCACTGCTGTGTGTTAACACATTGTGTTAAGTGCAAAGGGCACGCGGCCGCTGTTGCACTGGAAAGAGGACGGTATGGCTCCTTGTCATGTTGTAAGCTTTCCATTCCCTCACAGTACGGAGGGTTAGTTAAACGGGTTGGACACGATGGTGTACAGGAGGAAATTTAGGGAGCGACTTGGTGAATTAACCCCCAGGAATTTGGATCATCCAGTCCCTGTTGGTTTGGTGGACATAGGGGGCAGAAGGGCCCTGATTTATGGGCACCCCTGGCGTGGGCTCTCCTCACACCCTGTTCCTGTTCTCCACCCCACTGACTGCAAAGGAAACAGCCAACACTGTTCACTGGTCTGTAGGGCGTGTGGATGGAGCAGCAAGCATTCCGTTTTCCTAATATATTGTTTTTATTCTATTACACATGCACATTTTCTGTAATGGGGGCAACATTTAAGGTTTTTCTAACTTTTTGGGGAAAAAAATCTTCAACTAAATCACACGTTAAATCAATGCTACTTTTTGCGGTTTTGCAATGCAAAGATTACATCGGAGCAACCCTGGAAACAGAGATATGGCTGATACAGTATTGTTACTTAACAGGTTTGCTTCTGTAACAGCGAAGCATGTGATAAAAAAATACTATTGCCCCTTGTCCTTTTCACCGAATCCTGAACTGCTCACCCTCAATGCCACATTGCATGATTGCATCATGAAGCGCTATCCTCCTTCTTGTGTGTATCCGTATGAAGTGGAGTTCTGTTTATTGTTTGTGGTTTTCATCCACACTTTCTCTTGTCGTTAAAACCATGAACGTTTTCTCTCTGTGTTACATCCCCTCACTTCTAAACCAGAAGGTTTCAAGATAGAAACAGTTTAAAGGTCTATAGGAACCTTCAGTGAGCCATTATAGACATTTATTGATTTTTTCGAGTTGTTAAAAAAGACCCTAAGTGTGACAAAATTAACAAGCAAAGGAAGATAAGCATGTTTTTGCTGCTTTGCTTTGAAAGTTGAATCCAGAACTTTTTTTCTTGTGTGTGATAATTATGCAAGTGTAAAGTCCGAAACATGTCCTGCCTTTTATTTTGATATAAAAGAGCCTTTTACAATTTTCTTCTACAAGTATAGGAGAGTGATCCACTAAAGTGAATCAAGCGTCAACAGATGAGTGCAGTTTGTTGCCATGTCCAAAAAAAAAATATTTTAGATAATGTAGCTTATTGTCCCAATTTATTTGATTGCAACACTAATAGGGTAATAAAAAAAGAAAATAGTGCAACAATTATAAAGAGCTAACAAGCACCAGACTCAGAGATCCAATTCAGTGTTAAGCCTTGTTAAATGTCTGAGTTACACATCTCTTTATCTAATCGGCAGTTATAAATTTTCCTTGTTGCTTTGCTCATGGTGGCAGTAATGCACTCTCTCCATAGGAACCTGTGCAGAACCTGTCTGCCAAAGACCTGTGTATTTTTAAAGCAGTCTGTGCAGAGACATCGACACAGTTTGGATGAATTAGAGGCTCCATCAATCTGTCACTGATTGAGATAGTACAGATGGAGGCTTGGGGCTCCCCGATGCTAGGTGCTGTCCACTGGGGTGTAAATTATGACCCTGTCTCACTGTGTGGGTTAGTGGCCCTGCCTTGACAGAGCCTGACCTGCGGTTCTGGAGTTTTTCACTTCAAAACCACCATCTTACTGAGATCAAGATCAAACAGAGCCAAAGTTAGGGGATACTGTGCAACTAAATGATTTATCACAACGAGCACAGCGAGAACCCCGCTCCACCCCCTTCTATGCCTTTGCTTACACAATCACCCTGTTCCCACACACACGCGCACACACACACACACACACGCACAAGCACATACACTCACACTCACACATACGCTCACACACGCTCACACACGCACATGGCCACATACTCTCTGAAACACATCTCTTTGATTGTGACAGGCTAAGTGTGCACTACCGTTAATGTGTCCATCGGTGTGAAATTCCTACCTGTGCAGCAAGTGTAAATTATCATTTTGCTAGACACGTCAACATCGTGTCCCCTGTCTCTTAATCACTTTTTAAGGAAGAGCAGTGACAGCGAGGTTACCCTGTTAACTTCCCATACCTTCAGTCTGCAGCCCTCTTGACAAGGAACATGTAAATCCTTATGGGGTCATTATGAAAAACACTTGGCTTCATAAATCTGTTGGAATAGGCTCCTTCTCCAGTGAGCAGACACAGCAGAGACAGGAGTCTTTTACTAGACGTTTATTTGTCTGTGGAAAAGCGTCACATTTCTTTAAAAATTACTTCCTCTTTGTCTACTGATCCCAAGAGAAAAACTATGTAAAATGTTTTCTTTAAACGTTTCCTTGACCTGAGATTTAAAGAATGGTTAAATACACAGGAAACCCATCAAACCTCAGATGTTCAAAGGGGGAAAGAAAGCCCAGTAGAGAGAGAGGAGGAGATGATTCATGAAAATTAAACTGAATGTAGCCTCTGTCTTTTCCTCTGCCTTTCATTAAGATTCTAGATAAAGTTCTAATATATTTTGTGTAGTTTATGTTGGGTGATAACTTTTCCGGCACAGGTTTTGGGATTCAGTTGGATGAATTACTGACTTAACCAACTTGGGACTTGAAAAATCAATTTATTGGATAAGAGTATGTCCAAGAGAGTTTCACAAAAATAAATGTAAAATCTAATATCCCCTTTGGAGTTTTAAAATTGCAATGAAGAAGTTAGCATCATTTAAGCTTTAATCTAAATTGCAACGTGCACTGTCTGCGGTGGTCTCTGCCTGCTGGAAGAAGTGTACGACATGAGAGAACCAACCGCAAAAGTGAATAAGATGTCATTTGTAACTAAACCCTGATGTCAAGTTAGTGTTTCTCACACAACTTCTGAGGCAGGACGAACAACTTCAACCACTCGCCCACACACTCCGACGAAACAAAGACGTTTGCCAGACAGTGACAGCGAGGTCGCCCTCGCCAAAACCGGGAGCGCAGGGTGGCATTGTCTGCGGGTGTGTGAGTGAAAAACATGAAGGCTCCATGGTTTCAGACATGTGTGGAGGAGTAGGAGGAAAAAAAACCCCCAGCTGGTCTCCACTTTCACATGCTCTCCACTCACTTGTAACAGTAGTAATTATAAGACTTTTTGAACCCCGTCCAGAAACAGAAAGGAAATAGAGGTCGTGTGATAGAGGAGGATATGAAACTTCCTGCGCAGTCGACTGTTGCAGGTGCCCGGGTAGGATTCATGTGGCTGTGGAATCTTGGCGCCTTGTGTATAAACACACACGCACACACACACACACACACACACACACACACACACACACACACACACACACACACACACACACACACACACACACACACACATTTTGATATATACAATCTATGCTCCCCCTCTTATCCTCCTGCTTTGAAAAAAAACAACAGACAAGCACTGAATCGCATTACATATTATTCTGTCAGGCGTTAGCAACTGAGCTGTGAGAAGGAGCAAAGAGCCAAACAGATGTTTTGTTGGCTGCAGAAACTATTTTGGCGTTTCTTACTTCCCATTACATTTCATTCCTGAAAAGTGAATTCTCACAAAAATCACACAAGTTTTGCCAATATAAAAAAAAATGAGGGACTGTAACGTCATCATACTTTACTAGGTGCAAGATGAAGAATATAGCATATAGGAGGTTTTGCAATGGATGTCCAAATTAGTAAACCGGCACAAATTTGTAGATGATTTGCATCATGCTATCAAAAAATAACAAGCTTTAAGACATGTTTGTTTACATCTTGTCTCATCCTTTCCTCATGGCCAGGCTGTCTCTGAGGGGTGTGATTGACAGAAAAGAAGTGGGAGTTGCTAAATGTTTGCAGCTGCCCATTGGACTGTAGAAAGTCTCGACCTACAGTACAAGCTAACTGCTTAGCTCTCATCCACATCAGAGCGTTTCGTCGGTTTTAATGTTGTTTTTTTAAAATTAGGTTAGCAGTACAAAATGTTAAACCATAAAAAGTTGTACTATATATGTCATCACTGCGAGAGAAGAAACATGTTTATTTTGAAAATGTTGTCATCATCTCTGCAGCCTCTAGATACCAAGTTAAATCTGTGAACTCACTGGCAGCGCAGCTCTTTATAAACATGAAACCATCCCGTGAAGTGATAGTAACGACCCCGCGGGGAATGGGAAAGAAAACACTATTTGTCATTTGAAAATGTGCACCCTTGCACTTGTTTTTTTCACTCTGGTGTTCTTTGCACCTCGTCCAAACGATCCTAAAAGCAATTTTAAGAAACCTAGAGGGTTGATTTACAACTCGGCCCTGTCATCTTAATCAAGTCCCTCAATGGAACGAGACAAAAGTCTAACACCAGTCCAAGCCCATGAGAGGGCCGAGCCAAGCGGCGGCTGACAGTTGTCCTTTTCTGGCTGTGATTTAGGTGGCGGCCTGCTCCACTCTTCTCGTGCTTCATCCGTTCTCCTTTAGCAGCGTCTTGTGAGAGGGGTTACGCCATGCATAAAGCTACCCATGGTCCGCATTCTTGCTCAGACTGTTGAGGCTGTCAGGGGGCTCCTCTGATTTAGAGCGCCTCACTTCAGTGGCCCCTATAAATTTAAAAGCTAATTCAGTGCTCTACAGGACTTTCTGTTTTTGTAGCTGGCCCTCTGCTCCTTATCGTTACTGACAATTTTATGAAGTGCTCTTAATGAGCGGCAGATTAAAGGTGGCCTCTGATGGAAGGCGCCTGAGAATACTGTGCCGGTAGAGAGAGGAGCCACTCTGGCCTGTGTCTATCTGTGTGTGTGTGTGTGTGTGTGTGTGTCGTGGGGGATGGTTTTGAGGTGACCAGCACAAAGGAACCGTAGAGGAGTGAGTCCGTTAACGTATGGTTCTGCGGGGTGGTACACACAGATACCAAACACCTCCACATCTGCATGGGAGTTGTTCCCATGCGGAGCTCACACCGTGAGCTTGAGAGCCGTGGGAATGAAGCGGAGGAGAGGGGCAGAGTCGTGTGTTTGCTGTGAATGCAAAAGTTTGTAGACTCCCTGGCATTTTATACCAACCCAAAAGTAAACACAGCTAACAGTTTACAGCCAATTAAATAGTACTTAGAGCCCCGCGTTTATTGAGGTAAACATGTTGGAGAGTTTAGGGAGGCCGAGGCCAGTGGGATACTTGAACCCTGCTCTCTGGTTTGCTCTCAGCGTGTCTCGACCTTTTCTCAAGTAGAAGGACGGTAAGAGCATATGTATACACAGAGGGATTTGTGCCAGCAGATGTTCTCCTTGCACTCTATTTATCAGACCAACTGACAGCCATTAAAAACAGTGTGTGAGTCGTCTTCCTAATGGATCTAAACATGTCAGCAATAAAGGAGATTGGTGATTGAACTTGCGTAAGATATAGTTGCAAATATATATATAGTTATAAATCGCACCATGCATTCAGTTCCTATTTTCATCAACTCGCGCAGGGTTTGTTTGTGTTCCAGTGACACAATTCCCAGTTTGTGATTGTGTAAACATTCATTTTTATTTCAGTCTCGGTACATGTTGAATTTGTCCTGTTTGGAATCCCAGGAGGTTGTTTAACGGAAAACTTGCTTTAACGCATCACAGAAACCAAGCGCGGCACGTGTTTTATGATCTCGTAAACGAGCAGTGATGTTGTGGAACGTGTGTCTGAATGCTGGGGATGGGTGGGTGGGAGGGTGGGGGTCTGGTGTCTGATAGGGATTTATCTGCTACCACCCACCCCCCACATCCACCCACCCCCTTTGTCTGGATGGTGGAGCACTCCCCAGAGAGCAATGCTGGACAGGCAGGAATCTCTGTCCAGATTTCCAGAGATTCTCCCATATCCCTTTCACAAGAGTCTGGAAGTGCTGCGGCTGCTGTTTCTCCTTCTTCTCTGTCTTAGCTTCAACTACAAGCACAGTACTGCAGCCAACACGGTGTAATGAATCTCTAACATAACACCGATATCTAAATATACAAAAGCTACTCATTAATCCATAGCCCACTTAACATCAGTATGTTTGCAAATGTTTGCATATGCGATAATCCATTTGTGCATTTAATTAACTTGATGAAACTGCATTCATTACTTTTAATCTTCGAACACAAGTGATCTGTAACTGAAATACTAAAGATTGCTTTTTTTTCTGATGCAGATTTTCATCAACAATGAGTGGCAGGACTCTGTGAGTGGGAAGACCTTTGCTCTCTACAACCCAGCTACTGGAGAGCAGATCTGTGAGGTCCAGGAAGCAGAGAAGGTAAACAGTAATACACCATAACATGTTCTGTTCTCTGTCCTGATTCATGGAAAACATGGTTTTCTTACTCCAGATAGTTTCAGTGGTGGAAGAAATATTCAAATGACCATCTTAAGTAAACTGAATTATTATCCAGGTAATATCCTGCATTCAAATTGTTTGCAACAAAATGCACTTTTACAGAAAGTGTCACTGTCATAGTATTATATTATTGGATAATTGTTATTTAAGAATGTGTGAGGGATATTTTGTTGTTAGTTAGTTTGTCATTGTTGAGTAAAAAAGTAATGCAAGTTTTTATGCAAAAACATAATCTGCAAAGAAACTGGGGTGGAGTAAAGAGAACAATAGTTCCATCTGAAATGTCATGGAGTATATATCAGTACACCAGTACTGAGGTAAACAGCTTGAGAAACTCCACTTATTGTTCACATTAGACAATGAAAATACAGTTTCAGTTTTCAGTTTTGTGTACAGGAGTAAACTTATCGTATTGAAGGAATTAAGAAAAGCAGAAGTGCAACATGAGATCAGGCTATTATTTCTTGTTGAACTGGTCGTTGTTCAAGAACAAGAATATTGTACTCCTGAGGGAGTACAAAAACACACACGTTTACTGGATAAGGTTCAATAATTAGTATTTTTCTCTCCCGTCTCATAGGCTGATATTGATAAAGCTGTGCAGGCGGCTCGCCTCGCTTTTTCGTTTGGCTCTGTATGGCGAAGAATGGACGCGTCTGAGAGGGGTCGTCTGCTGGCCAAACTGGCTGACCTGGTGGAGAGAGACAGTGTCTATCTGGCAGTAAGTTATCTGAACATTGGCATTTCTCTGATTCAATCAATGTAAAATTAACAATTAATAACTAAGTTATATTTTCCAAATGGACATAACAAGTCATCTTATCCAATTGATTATTACCCTATTTATGTGATTATTTGTAACAGCGCTGCCATTTCATGTTTTCCTTTGTTTTCCATGTTAATAATACATTTTAACACTTTCTGCAAAGCACTTAGTAGTTTGAAAAATACTAATATACTTGCTGCTTTACCTTAAAGAAAACATAACGGTAACTTAGGGGCTGTATTTGTGGTTTAGTGTTATCTTTGTCTCATATTTCACCCTTGGGAGAGTGTAAAGGCTGGAGCAGTATGGAATTATGAGAGGATAACAAGGTTATATCACATATTTCTCAAACGTCTACCATCTCACATCTCTTCTCAGACTATTGAGTCACTGAACGGTGGAAAACCTTTCCTGCCCACCCTATTTGTGGACCTCCAAGGAACCATAAAGACACTGAGATACTTTGCTGGATATGCAGACAAGATCCACGGCAGTTCCATCCCAATGGGTAAGATCCCTCATTGAGCGTTAAAGTGCATCGGTTCAGCAATAAACACAGCACGGGCATGTTTCATCTTTTCACTTGATACTGTAGGTTCAACATGTTAAGAAACTGTAAGCCATTAACATCCAACATCCAGTTGGGTTTCTGGCCACCTAATGGATGTAAGTCCAATATTTACCCTCTTTTCGCTCTGTTTTGGTTTCCGCCAACTTCTGAGGGAAACATCTGGCTCTTTAACAGCTAAATGCTCCACTTTGTTCACAGGCTAGTAGTTGGATTTTTAAAGGTTGATTTTTTTTGGTGTGAAAACAGTTTCTTGCTAAAACATGGCCATGAGAGCAGTGAGAGTGAACCAAAAGATGCTGGAAGATCAGAAACTGCTGATTTGAGCTGTTCTGTTTCTTCTTCTTAGAAGTACACACACTTTTTGGCCAACTGACTGTTTTTAAACCTGAACTCAAAATTGAGGCGATGGGATTTGCAATTAAACACATTTTATGACAAACACTAGCATTATTTAAAGAAAGTAAGAACTCTGAAAAAAATGTGCATCACTACACAGTAAAACTTTGTAGAGCTGGGGGACACTGTAAAGTCAGATTTATATCTTAGATTGTCCATTGTCATTTGATCTATTTGTATTATGAAAGTATTCTTTATAGCGATTTGAATGCATATTTAGTTGAATCCAAAAATTAGCTTCAGTTAAGAAAAAATGTTTTAATCATCTGAATCATTGGCAATCAATCCAGAGACTAGCAGTTGTTGTCCAGAGGAGGCTGCCACCAGCGCCGTCCCTCCAAAGCGCCTGAATTTGGGGGTGGAAGAGGGGAAAGTTGGCTGTCTGTTTCAACAGGAAGCACAAAGAACAAAAAAAAGAATAAGAGAGAGGACATGGGAAACCTCCTGATACAAATCTATTGTCCCTCTCAAAGCGTCTCTTGTACACTGCTGCCAAATCAACCATGGCGAGCCTTTTCCCAGGGCTCTGGTTTAAGCATTATTCCACTTGTAGACTTTCAGAGAAAATAAAAAAGGGCATTGCTGTCGCCTGCATGATGTAAAGCAGTCAATACTCATATTTGTTCACCTGTCAGGATACGGCGCAGGACACCTATCCTCTAGAACCTTTTGGCATCTGTTCATACTTCGCATTATGAATATGGTGTTACATTTGTATCATTGACAGCGTGTAATAAATAGGGAGTGTCATCATGAGTAGCACCTTTGGCTACACATTTTGGTATAGTTTACATTGCTTGGTCCAAATTGAAATATAAGTCATTTGCAGACGTCATACTTTTAAACAAACCTTGCAGATACTGGTTCTTCTTTAAAAATCTCACGTCTAGAAGGGTTAGAGTTTCATTCTGAGACAAGAACAGCATTGAAAGAATCAACATCCACCTCGGAATTGACTCATTTCGCAGTTGTGTGTTATCTGGCTCATTTTCTACATCCATCGTTCCAGTCCAAATGCAGTGTTTCACCAGCTGATAACTGATGTAAAAGATTTATACACACATTTCTCAATATCAATTGTTTTTGTGGACGATGAACAAGCATGGCACACCCTCGCTAAGTACCTCCTTTTATTCAAGTAATGCAAGAGGAATGAGCAAACCTTTCCAGCATAACACCCATATCTATGACCTAAAACACACACACACACACACACACACACACACACACACACACACACACACACACACACATGCCTGTGCCGTTGGATGCTCGAAAACGACATGTAATCTCTCACCAGGGTAAAGTAACAAGGAATGTTGCGTGTGGATTCACTTACAAATTAACATGTTGCGTCAACAACACTGGGGGTATCAGGTGGTGACATTTTTCATTTGTTTGAGGCATTTTCAAAGCTAAATGTCATTGTGTGTAACTGTGTGTGTGTGTGTGTGTGTGTGTGTGTGTGTGTGCTCGCGCGTGTGCTTGTCTGCGTGTGTGTTCCTCCACAGATGGAGAGTTTCTGACATTTACCAGACATGAGCCCATAGGAGTTTGTGGACAAATTATCCCTGTGAGTATAACTCTTCCTACAAGTGACATGCGTGATGGATAGGAAAAAAAAACCAGATAACAGTGAATTGGCTGAGTTTAAAAGAGATATTGATGGTTGTTAGTCTTGCCTGTTTGTTGTCATTACATTCTGCATTTTCCAGTAATTCCCTAACAGTCACTGTTTATTCGGGTAAATCCTGCTGGTAAGCCCCCAGAAAGACTGTGCCAGTGAGTTTGAGTAATAGTGAACGAGAAGTGAGAAGCAGAGGGCTGAGCCGAGGGGGTTTGACATAGTGGGTTTGAGGAAAGGAGAGTGGTGAGAAAGGAGGAAAACATCAAGGAGAAAGAGACACTGTAGATTGTGCAAGAGTGCAGAAAGCGTGTGGTTCTGTGCTGAGCCCCATGGGCTCCTGTATAAAGCAGAAATAACACAGGCCTGTGTTGTACAGTGATACGGGTCTCTTGCACATGTGTTGCAATTTCCCGGCTTTCTCAGAATACTGTGGGAAGAGAAAATACTGTACAAGTGCCGAGAACATTTTCTCACTTGACTATGTTTAGACACAGTGAAAATGAGAGTAAGTGACTAAAGAGCGATGACTTATTGAGCTTGACTTGTGACCACCCAGTGTGTCAGTCAGATGCATGATGTCTTTTTCCTGTGTGTGTGTGTGTGTGTGTGTGTGTGTGTGTGTGTGTGTGTGTGTGTCTTCGCGCCACGCAGTGGAACTTCCCTCTGATGATGACAGCATGGAAGCTGGGCCCGGCAATCGCATGTGGAAACACTGTTGTCCTCAAACCGGCTGAGCAGACACCGCTCACCTGCCTCTACATGGCAGCTCTCGTCAAGGAGGTAAATGACAGACTCCCTTTGCCGACCACAAGTGTGTTCACAAGGCATTTTGTGTAACATTTTATTTGGAGAGGCCGACGTTAATAGTCCAACAACTGAATCAGAATCACTTAAAAGTTTCCGTTTGCCAAGAACACAGTGTTCAGTGGGAATTTGGCTGGGACTTTATTTGGATAGGACGATGATAAAGTAACCACAAAGCAACAATAACAGATGTTTCACAAACTGTCACTCACCTATCTGGTGATTCTTTAATCCTAATTTCCAATTAAAAAACAGGCAACAAATTAGCTTGAGTGAAAGGGTCAGTTCATCTATATCACAAAAACGTATTTTAATCGCATTGTAGATGCAAGTGTAATTTACGTAAGGCTGAGCTTCTCAGATTTTTTTTTGCTGCTAGTTCAATACAATGGAGGTCAACAGAATTTGGTTTGTGAAAAGTTCCACATGAAAAAACTTATCAACAACATTGCAGAGGAGAATCTACACATTACCCCGTGGACAGTTTTCAAAACAAATCAAGTCGTCTTTACCAAATCACCTTTGTCACTGGCCGAATCAGTAGCTTTTTCGTGACGGAGCTCCTCTTACTGGTGATTGAGAGCATTGTTGTCGGCTCAGCTGTCATTCACAGTGCTATACTTGCCTGTTGAATGACCATGGAAGCCACAGAAATATCATATCACATATCATATTGTATAGTATGACAATTTACGTCAGCCTCAGACATGTAATTCTGACATGGAGGAGTTACGAATTTCTCACTCGACTGATTCCTCCCACATGAAGATAATGATTACAGACATGTCAAGAAACTATTGGCCTGCAAATGCACGATCACTGATATAAGCATATATGCATGGTAAGTGCATTTTAGTTCAGTTAGCCAGTGCAGTCATGGACAGTAGGGGCGAACACAAGTTAAACAGGATGGGAACAATGCAGCATTGCATATTAATGTAGTAAAACCGCACAACACTGTACAAATTTCAGGTCCACATCCTCTCTGGCCTCTGCTCTTGTTGGAGACTATCTGTCTGTTGCCTTGGTCTTTTTGATGTTGTCTCCGTTCTCTGCTGGTAGGGAGGTTGGGTTGGGTCCGGATTCCCCCACACTGCCTGTGGTTTTGCTTGGCTCTGCTGTCATCTCTGCTAACGCTTGTTTCCTCTCATATTGTTTTGACAGGCCGGGTTTCCACCGGGAGTCATCAATATTTTGCCAGGATTCGGGCCAACGGCAGGAGCCGCAATTGCTTCTCACATGGGCATAGACAAAGTGGCCTTCACAGGATCAACGGAGGTACTTTTTTCACTCTCGTCGAGTGGCTCAGATCAAAACTGCTCGCTTTTGTCAGCGAACACAAGTGACACAGTGACCAACATGTGCGAAACATAAGAGCAGGCCGGGTAATTACGGGACATTGTGTGCTAGTATTGAAGTCTAAATGGCAAACAAATGGGCTCTTACATAAGCTGCGTGCCCTGTCATTATGCCTCATGACAAGGGGCTCTGATTTTATCTTGCACACATGCACATATTTGTGCTGCTGAGAGTATACAAACACAACACTGCCTCTCCCCCGTTCTCCCTCAGTCAGTTAATGGAAAGCTAAATCAGTTAATGGAAAGCTAAATCATCAAGGACAGACCATGTTAGGTGTTGAACGCTCAGAGCTGTTGGGCTCCAATTGCATTCCTCTGGCCAGAGGTAACAGGCAGAGTGACAGCAGTTTTCTCTTCTGTAGATCATTTCTAAACATCCGCAATTTTTAACCGCACAATAACCCATCTGGCAAAAACATTAACAGCAATTCCAGTTCATAATTTACATTTTGATGCGACAAGCCTGTAATTCACATGTATCTATTGTGAAGGAGCCAAGTCTATATAATAGCTGGATCCACCATTGGTTTATGGAGATGTCTGTTGGTGGTGTGCTGGAGAAGCAGTGTGTATATGTGTTGTGAGACTCCACTGATAGATAGGCAGGTAAAGACAACAGAGACAAACTGTAACAAAAGTCAAATAAGACCTAAAACCTGGCTGAAATGTGAGGTAGAAAACGTGCTAGTGAAGATGATAGTCCTTATTAATTCACAAACCAAAAGATGTGAACTTACAATATTTAAGCTCAGCAATGTCGGTCGGTAATTGTTTACTTGTGTTAGTGTGGCTCTGCTCGTTTGTTGAAAATATCTAACTCACCTTCAATCATTTCAACTGTTTTTTTTAAAACTTGCGGATTGAAAAAACACAACACAAGCTCAAACGTGGTAAACAAAACATGACAATCACAATAAGCATAAAAAACAGGGTCAAACATAATTGTATTATTAACCAAAAGTCTAACCAGAAGTGATCAAAGTGAGAGCTGTTAGCCGTCGCCAACAGTCCACATAAAGTATTATAAATTAGATACATGTATGGACCCAGTAATCATTAAACAATTAAGTGGTAAGAATCTGAGACAGATATTCATCCAAGGCTCTAACTTTGTGTATTGATGATTTTCCAGGGCAGTATAACATAAACCATACCTTCTCTCTCCCATGCGCACACAGACACACACACACACACACAATCAGTGTGCGCACACATGCTTGCATAAACCTTCCAACACAAACATCTTGTTTGTTTTATCATCTCATCTTGATTGAACGTTTCCTTTGTGAGTGGCCCAGTTCTTTTTAATGTCTTTTTATTTTATTTTTTAAACTGGTTTTCCTGTTGTTACATTCGATCTGGAATCAATTACTGAGCGAATGAGGCAGCGCTGTAAGAGGCTGCTGATGCCCAGACAGTGAGTCACCGCGCTGTAGTAGCAGTGGGGGGATAGTAGCCATCACAGCATCTCCTCACGGGGTGGAGGGTGTTGGTGTAGCTACAGGTGGATTTTAGCACCACATCTAATCTTCATACTAACTCACATGTGACTGTGACTCCACACGGAGGAGTCTAGCAGCCCTGCTCCTTTCCTTTACGCATGAATAAACACATGCCAACCTCCCCCCTTGTGTTTCTGATCAAAGACAGACAACACTCATAAAAAAATGAAGCCAAGCCAAGTACTCTCCCATTGATATATATACTATATACTATACTATACCATACATACCAGCCACAGTGCAGCAGCCAGTTGATTCTCTTCTGTTCTGTTGTTTTCGATTATTTCTTGGTAACTCGAAGATGAGTCTTTTCCACGTGCTCCCATTTCTTTCTGGTTGGACATTGAGAAGATATTTTTCCACTTCATCCTGTCAGTTCTCTTGGAAAATAAAACAGGCTGTATGAGTAACAGGACGATGAACACTTGTTTAGGGTGTAGGGTGGGATGTGAGGGAGGTGTGTGTATGTGTGTGTGTGAGTGTGTGTGTGTGGGGGGGGGGGGTGTTCTCAGGCTTGTTATCTGTTGAGTCAATATATAATCCGGGAAAAATTCATTCTACAGTCCCTAAAACACACTTGAAGTTTTCTGTGTTGACACACCAGACCCATTTCATAGCCAACAGCTCCTCTTCCTGTCAGTCGGTCCATCCGTTAGATCACAGGACACCACCCACACACCTTGTGGTTGCTTCTTCCTGCCCTTCTTTAGACATCAGATGCTGTTCCCGGCTAAAACATAATTTTATTTTCCTGTTTCAGTTTCCAAAAAAACCTGTAATGGATATTCATTCTGTGTGTTTACTTAACTCGTATTTCCGCTGGCCTATAGCATTCCCTGTTTTGAGCTAACCAACCACTTTAAGCTATTTAATGGCTCCAGCTGATTTACGGATCTGCCTGCAGGCCTGCATCTATGCAAGTAAACCTCAGATCTGTTTCCTCTGGTAGGTCGGCAAGCTGATCCAAGAAGCAGCTGGGAAGAGTAACCTGAAGAGAGTAACGCTGGAGCTGGGAGGAAAGAATCCCAACATCATATTTGCAGATGCTGATAGTGAGTATTCAAGTCATGTTTTATCTGTATACCTGTCAACTTCCCACGTGGTCAGCCACTATAACAGTTTGTTTCACTCAGGCGCTTCAATATGTGGCTAAACACACATGGACTGAGAATCCTTAAATGGTCAAAAGTTTTGTAGTGCTATGAAAACTGTGGATGGATGGGTTTCATATAAACTCAATATGGTTCACCAAACTGGGGGTACTGAGGCTTTCAAATGCTTTCAGCAGCCGTGAGAGGGGCTCCCTAAGGCCTGTAAATCAGGAGAATGGACCCTGACTCAGTCGGGTGCTTCAGCCGAGACCCATAAATCACAGGGGTGCGTTAACCCTTCGTGGGCAACAGCAGGGTCCTGTCTCTCAGGTGTCAGGTGTCAAATTTGTACAGGACAGCTCCAATATATACTGAGGCAATTCTGTAACAAAACACAACGTAGACCAGGTTTATTTTTAATAATCAGAGGAAGTCTTTATATGTTTATTATGTTTTATAAACAATATTATATTAAAGTTCCTTTTTGACAATCAGCCTCATTGTTATAAAATGATTCCCACCAATTTGTTTTTGTTTTTTTAATGAACAAGTGGTTTTATTCCCCCCCCCAGTGGATTTGGCTGTAGAACAGGCCCACCAGGGCGTGTTTTTCAACGCAGGCCAGTGCTGCACGGCAGGCTCTCGCATCTATGTGGAGGAACCCATATACGACGAGTTTGTTCGGAGGAGTGTGGAGAGAGCCAAGAGGAGGACAGTCGGCAGCCCCTTTGATCCCACTACAGAGCAGGGTCCACAGGTGAGTGAGCACAACAGATCTATCACTTCAAAAAAATATATGTTTTTCTGAATTTTTCCTTTTCCTTCATGTGTCCCCTCTCTTTATATTTTTTCCTCCACCCATGGGTTCTCACATCCTATTTGTCCTCCACCTCCACAGATCAGTCGGGAGCAGCAGAATCGCGTGTTGGAGTTTATCCAGAGTGGCATCAGTGAAGGAGCCAAGCTGGAGTGTGGCGGAAAAGCTCTGGGCTTGAAAGGGTTCTTCATTGAGCCCACTGTTTTTTCCAGTGTGAGGGATGACATGCGCATCGCCAGAGAAGAGGTACAACGATGAGCAGCGGAGCTTTTGATAGTACAATTACAACTAGTGCATGTATAGTTTTGCATAAAGCAGTGATGGAAGATTTTCTGTGAATATTTTCTTGTATAAAAGCAGTAAGACCAAAATGTAAAAATACTCGATCAATGCCTTGCATTCCTACACATACTAGTTATGCAGAATCCCCCACTGTAGAGTGTTATATACATACATTATGTAATATGTAGTAGAGTTGAAGTACAACATACGATGAAATGGAAATGCTCACGTAAAGTACCTTATGTATGTTTAACTATATGAGGTATGTGTAACTATGATAAAGTAAATGAGAAGATAGAAACAGTATGTGTAACTATGATAAAGTAAATGAGAAGATAGAAACAAACCTGTATATTGTTTATCGGTTTACAGATTTTTGGACCAGTTCAGCTGATCATGAAGTTCAAATCTATCGAGGAAGTGATAGATAGAGCCAACAACACAGACTATGGTTTGGTTGCGGCTGTATTCACCAATGACATCAACAAAGCCATGACCATATCCACAGCCATGCAGGCCGGCACTGTCTGGTAAGTTTCATCTGCTGGCTTTTTTTTTTGCTGCAATCAGGAATATTTTTCATGTGGGAAGTATCAACCATCTCAGGCATCCAGAAACCATAAACTGGCAATGTGCCATTTTACTATCATTACACAAGCCGCAAAGAAATGTTTTCCTTCCTTTTTTCACTTCTCTCCCTCAGCTCAGACATTCAAGATGTAAAACAGTATCAGAAGTAATGTGCCAGTACACGACAACAACGGAAAACATAAACTGTAAATGTAAATAGACACCACAATCTTAGAATTTGTATAAATGAAATGGCCATAAATGTTACTTCTTGATTTCACCTAAAATTGATTTGTTTCTTTTGTAATTAACTGCAGATGGTCATGAGTGGAGGTAGAAGTAAAGCTAACATGCAGCATCTGCCAAGAGATTTTCACAACTTGTCATACTTGAGTGCTCACCTCTGTTAGCTAAGAAAACATTTCTCTGCCTTGTCCTTCATCCTCGACGCTGCCCCAATCACCAGCCTACTTCTCCTCTGTCAAGGACGGAATCTTTTTTTCTCACCATCTTGTCTTTCTCGACAAACCCTGCCTATTCCAAACAAAATGTCCTTACCGCAGATAGAGACCACAATGATTACTTAAGATAATGTAAAAACATTTGGGATTGACCGACAACCAGCTGGGTCTCCAGTTGCTGCCTGATCTCATACATATGTCTTTTGCATTATCGGTTGATTCTGGTGATGTCTTGAGGAATTAGCTTTGATATTTAATCAAAACTTTATACTCATCGGTAGACGTCTCCAGCTTGACTTTCCCATGACACTCTTCAGCTTTCCATCAAAATTAAAACACGTCGCATCGCATCACATCCTCTTCAGTACAACATACTGTTAGTGTCTGACGTTGTTTCCAGTTTGTTACTTGTGTTTCTTACAAGAAAAAATTATCATGAATACTAAACATGCAGTGTTACAACCCACTTTTAAAAAATATTCTATTGCAAATAGTTGGTCTAAACCCATTAAAAAAATCAATTTGATGTGTCTTGAACCAAGGATTTTCAAATCTTGGGCATATTTAGATCTCTGTTCTCCAACAAAAACTGGCTTCCTATAGCTCTATTCACTCACTTTTCTCTATGTTAAGGGTTATTGTAAAGGAAGATCTGTTAAGGGAGTTCTTGAATGCTCAGCCACAGCCTACCCCTAAAACTTTAAAGAATAGTCTTACTTAATGAAGTTTAAATTTTTTCAGCTTTGGACAAAGTTATGCACCATTTTTAACAATAGCAAACCACATTAGTCAAACACACAAGAGTGATCAATGTTTTGTGTATTTCCCAGGATAAACTGCTTCAACGCTCTGAGCACACAGTGTCCATTTGGAGGATATAAAATGTCTGGCAATGGACGGGAATTGTGAGTATGACTTGGTCGTCTGCCAAATGAAAATACACAAATTAAACACTGTGTTACTAAAACTGACTTTGAGTTTCGAAAACCTACTTTCCAAAATTGCTTAACATCACATTAATCTTTATCTGAGAGGATATTGCAATGTTTCTGACCCCCGGAGCCTCCAGCAGTGTCTACACCACATTTCAATGTTTCTCTCAGCATGATAGTAAAAACAAAATGAGCAGCATTGTGACTATTTTCCTTTCGTCACCTTTCAGGGGCGAGTGCGGCTTGAAGGAGTACTCAGAAGTGAAAACCATCACGATGAAGATGGTCGCTAAGAACTCTTAAAGGAAGACCCACTTTCTCGGAGTAGGTAGCGTCTTCCTCATCACTGTGCTGCCTCTTGTTGGTCCATCCACAGTGGCAAACCACATTAACCATCAAAACGAGTTATCTCCATGGTAACTAAAGGCTGTGACCACTTGCTGCCCTCTCAGTCCCTCCACTGCTCACCATGGACAGTCATCCAATCCCTGTCCAGCTATCTCCACCCGCCTTGAATTTGTGGACCATCTCTAGTCTAACCCACAACCACTGAACTACCCCCATACTGTATACCTCCTCCACTAACTCCACTAAAGCACTCTCAGAGACGATGGGGGAGGCTGTTCTGACTGCAATCCCCGATAATACCCAGCCGCTGCACCCCGATCCTCACTCCCCAGATGCTGGATGTTCAGAGACTCGGTCGCCACACTTGCAATCAACCCTCTGCTAGCAACTTGTCACGTGTTGGGAGGCAGTTTTTCTTTGCAATGTGCGGATTGATCCTCAAAAACCTCATGTGTCATTGTCTTGGTCGGGTTTTATGCAAGCATGTCAGCTCATTCAAGACCACTGATGTTGTCAGCCTCAGATAAGAATGGATGAAATGGTAATTCAGAATTAAAATTGATTTCTAATTGTTTTTGTTTATATTTTAGCTCATATGACTTAACACTGTATGTCAACCTTTGGACTGAAGATTTTAACCTCTTAAAAGCATTTTACTCTCACCTGCTAAAAGAGGAGTAGATGTATTTTAAACATTATGTAACTGATTTTCATTGATGTCCATCTATGTTTATGTTTATACAATCTTATCCTATGAAATTATAAAATGACCATAGTTTTTTTCAGTAAAAACATTTTTCCTGGAAATCCTTTTTTTTCTCCGAGTGTTCACTTTTAATGTTTTTCAATGTCACACAATTAGTGACCTGCATGCTAAGGTTGCCATGGACACAACAACTCTACCCCTAAACCTCACAGACCTGGGTCAATTGAATATGATTGTATTGATGCATCTCATGTGGATTATAACTGATCCAACGATATAATGTCATTGAAATATATATTGAACACATTGTAATTCAATTTCTTAAGTTGTACAGAAAACACAAATTTTAATAGAAATGTGGTTATAAATTCTCAGATCCTCTTTGACAGGCATACAATGGTCAAATTGCAATAGCGTTTGTAGATGTTTTTTTATTTTTTATTCTGTCAGCTCCACCTACTGGGCAGGTAGGCTCATGACTTTTTCAAAATGAAGAGCCATGTTCATTGTAAGAAAAGCACACGTAATGATGAAATTAATAATGGCTAAATACCATTTAGCTTTATCAATTTTTGTTTTTTCAGTAACACTGATTTTCTTACAATGAATAGCAGGTACATAACATAGAGGTGGAAATATTGGGGGAATCAAAAACAAACAAAGTAGACAAATGAGACAATTTGAGAAACATAAAACAACAACACAAGGGGAGGAGAGTGGCATGAGCAACATCGATGATCAGAAGTCATTTTTTTCTATTAGTGAAGCAAGAAAAACATAAAGAGTGATATAACATATATGGACGAAACATGTATAACTGTGGGATAAACATGCAATTGAACTGGGGAAGAGTGTAAAGGATAGATTGATGTAGTGCACAACCATGTAAGAAAGAGAGAATGAAAAGAAAAACAGCAGTTGTTGGATGTTAGGCAGAGGAAGCTTTTAAAGGGCCCTAGTGCTGATGTCCATTGAGAGGCTAATTCTACAGAAATATGAGTCTGGAGTGTGTTGCTCTTCTTGTTGGAGATGAACAGATGTGAAGACATTGCACTGGAGCCTTTCTTTGGCAATCAGCTCTTAAATTATAGGGGTACATTTTCCCACAATTCCCTTCCCAGTTGGTATCTGCAGCCTTTCCAAAGAGAAGATGAAAAAGTGATCTCCTTATTGCGGCACTCTGTTAACACAACGGGGAATGTCAGCACAGTCTATGAACACGCACTCTCAAGTAAAACGTGCACCCATGGACCTTTGTGTGTCCTCCAGCGAGAGTTCATGCGCATGAAATTATATTTATTACCAAATGTAGTTCTTTCTTCTTCATTCACACATATTCAGATAGCACTTTGCACTGTTTCCACAGTTATGTGTAATAAGCCGATCACATATGAGGAAGACAGGTGACGGAAGAGAGAAACTGCTTCCCTCAATGTTTTAGTAATAAGGAGGAAACTTTGCAATCATTCATGAATCTTACTTGAGATTTCTTAACAAAAAGGTAAATATTGTCTGGAAAAATAAATCCAATCAGCTCCATATTTCCTTTGTGAGAACCCTTTAGAGAGAATCATTTTCTTTCAGTGTGTCCAAGCATAACCCTACAGTTAAAGACATTAGCTTGGAAACAGACCACACACTGACTGGGACATTCACCCTTTGTCCAGAGAGACCCTTATCCTTCACAAGCCATGTTTATAGCTTCAGTTAATATTCCAGCAAGATAGCACAGTTTTTTCCTCTTATCGGTTCTTTCTTGCATCATTTAACAAACCAAACAGAGATGCCTCTCTGAACATGTGTGAAGTTGTCTGGTCCTCTTTATGCCCCTACAGGGCATTTGCTGTCTTTTTTAATCCAAAGACAAATTAGAGATGTGTATTGCATTGTAGCACTGTGTGTATGTTTGTGTGTGTGTGTGTGTGTGTGTGTGTGTGTGTGTGTATGTGTGTGTGTGTGTGTGCGCGTGCGTCTGCATGTGTGTGTGTGTGTGACTGCATGCGTGCGTGTGTGTGCGTGTGTGTGGTTGCAGGAGAGGTCTGATTCTTCTCACTAAGTGTTGTGCAAGCGTCTCTGTGCATGCTTCTCATTCCAATGAAGCATGAGTCAGGACTCGGTGAGTGAACAGATGTGGAGAGCAGAGAGTCCTCCACACAGTGATGCTGCAACGAGCACGTCTGCAAGAGTCTGAAGAAGATCTCAGCGAATCGATTGTGTGGAAAGAGAGGTTGTGTTTCCTTGTGTGCTATTAGAGGACTCAGAAGTTTGAACTAGATTGGATATTGAGAAGAGCAGAAACTAAAAACTGCTGTATCCAAACGGATTGAACATAATGTGAGGAGACAGTGTGTCATAATAAATAAAACATGACTTCTTAAAAACACAAAAATAAATTTAAATCATTCTGATCAATGTATTAGTGTGTAAAACAAATAAAGGCAGGTTGTTGATGACGACCTCTGTCATTGGATGAAGTTTTTTTTTTGCTTTTACCAACAAAGTTTGAGAGTTTGTTAATAAAGAAGAAAAAGAAGAATTTCAATAAGAAAATATCTAAAACCAAATGGATTCCAATATTAAAGCATATATTCAGATTTTATATTTATATCTTAATGCATTGTTCACATGCACTTAAGTCCACTGAACGTTAGTGGTTACTGTAACTTCCTGACCTCCAGACTGGCAGTGAACACATCTCTTACCAGTGCAAATCAGAGTCCCCTTTAAAAAAAAAACTGCATTTCATCTTCAGCCAATGCTAACCAAGATGAAAAGAGCAACTGTAAAAGTTACTGTCTTGTAACAGCATGTAAAAATGCATATCTGGTCTGTGGATCTTTTAGTCAGTACTTTGGTCCAGTTTAGAATTTCTGAATGCCAACAAATATTTTTACAGACATGTAGACGAATTATCCTATGGACTTTTTTAATGACCTACTGACTTTCCCCTCAGAGATATCATGATTTTCCTTTCAGTGTTTTTTGAATTCTACCAACATCAATGAACCCTTTACTTTTCATCACGCACCACCATTAGGACTCACTTCAGTTTATGACCAACTACTTGCAAAAAAAATCCCATCACACCCTAATCTGTTTCGTGTTCAGTGCTAATTCGCAAATGTTAGGATGCTAACATGTTCAATTTACGGCAACCATATATATGTTATAGGCCTACCTGCTAACAAGTTAACATGGTTGCTAATATATTATCATGTTAGGTTGCTAACTGTTAACCTGTTAGCAACCTGTTTTTTGCAAGAACAGCACTACAGATTTGCATTTAGAACTCAAAAGACTAAAACTACTAGTATCAGCTGAACTTGGGAATGTTTTTCTACTGAAAAGGATTTAGTTTTCCTTATCTTTCAGCATAGTCACTGGAGGAGTTGAACTCTTTATAGACATTGACCAGTAACTCTCTCAACAAACATGTGAGAATGTTAAGTTTTGTATTTACATACAATATACACTTAAAAATCTACCTCACATCAATTCTAGTACCTATGAAAATAAGAATATGAGTTTAGATGTTTTCAAGAAAAGCGAAGGAATCATGTGTCAGACCAAACTTCCTTTTTGATTTTACAGTGTTTTGGAACAAAACTCTTAAAATTTAACTGTGGCAGGCAGGGTCAAGGTCAAGTGTTGGTTGGGAAATGAAAGCCGCCCTCCAACAAGAAGCATATGATCTCAATCAACTTTCATATGTCAATGTCCTGCTTTGTTAGGAGGCAGAATCAAACCTGCTTAACCTGAAGTAGATTAAATGTGTTTGAGAGGCTGCTGTCATGTATTGTTAATTTCATTGTGCTGTCTGAACAGACAACATAAAGTTTCCAAATTCTTTCTTCAGAACCTGTGTGCAAAGCAGTGACACATCAAAGTGTCACAATAATAAGAATCATGAGAGCATTGTTATACATAAGAGACACATACTGCACAGTAACAACCTTTAGAAAATAAAAGGATAGCAATGTCCTGTCATTAGTACATCTATAGAATAGAATGAATGGGCCTCTAAAACCTCCAGTTTAATTTATCACATAAAACATATTTTGCATTAAGAAGTGATTCCCTTAAAGACTGGTCAAGCCGTTAGGGGCTAGATAATGTATTAGATGACTTAAGCGGTGTCTTGGAATTACTCCAAGGTTAAGTGGTAATCCCATATCAATCAACACTTGAATCCCAATACAAATGACCCGAAGTATGTATTTATTGGAAGGAGCACTTATGGAGCTTGATAAGTATCATTCACCAGCCATTACCCTATGCTCAGAAAGATGATCCATGAGGGTCATTTGCATGCTAATCTCTCCATATGCTTGATAGCCTCAAATTCAATTTTTGCAGAACAGTTTCTTTGATTCAACCACTGAGATTTAACTTCCTTCAGGACAGAATTACCAAAGTGATCTAATGGTTTTCCATGGTGTGCCAAATTCATTCTGGGACTAATGAAATGACTCATTTGTACCTTAAGGACTTAAATGAGATGGTGACATTGAAGGCTTTGAATGTCATCATAAAATTTGTGCTTGACATGTCTATGGCCAAGCTTGAGTAGTGTTTTATTTAACACAAAGGGGGCAGGAGAGGTAGAGGATGGAGCCTATCACACTGACCCAAAGGGAGGTTTCATACATCCTTACTAAAAGCAGAAACACGTAATTGTATAGGCCCATTGCTGGCTCGCAAAATAATAACTTCTTCTGTTGGACGATGTGTCAGAGTGACAGCAAATCTCTCATATACATCATAATTTACATCACCATTTACTATTTCTGAAAGATGTGGGGGTGTCAATTTGTTCACGAAGAATAACCAGAAATAACCACAAGCCTGTGAGTGATGTCAGTAAAAATTATCATTATGCTCAGAGTCACAAATTATGCCGAAATAGTTTCCATCTGTCTGTATGGCTGAGAATGAGGCAAAGAAGGATTTATGAAACATAAGCTACTCATCTTTTTTCTCTGTTTCACACTATTCCACAGATTTCAAACTGCATTATACAGTGGGGATATTTTGTGGGTACCTGTGCCTCTACCTGTAGCTACAAGCAGTAAGGCAATGACACATTTGTGTGTAGAATTGACTTAGAAACAAACACATTTCTGATTCTCATTTCTTAGTACAAACCTGGGACTAAAGCCAAACACAAAATACACGTATTCCATGTTCAAAGTTCAATGGTACCACATACTGTCATACCGACATGGATAGATTACTGAAGAGGAGCCTTGTGCCAGAGCTCTGTCTGAAGTGACTGTTAACATTTCTTGTTAAAAAGTCATTCATATGACTACAGTGAGGCACAAAAATACCACAATACGACTCAAAACGACACTACAGATTCAAAATGTTGCCCACTGACCACAAAAGGATGTAAAACTACCACAAAGAGAGGCAAAGTCACCACAAAGAGAAACATGTGAATCTGTCTTGCTCCTGAGTAGAGGGGTGGGGGTGGGGGGGTTGTACCCAGAGGCCCACTGTCCCATAGTCTATCCATGCACACTTAAGCTTCATTTCTTCATAACCAAGTGTTCCCATATTTTATGCAACTTGAAAGGCTCTCCAGGAAATGATTGACACTTTTTTCAAAATACTATTTTGCCAGTAGGACAGAAGGGCTGACCAATTTGAGCTCAGATTTGGATCATTTCATATGATTAGGATAGAGAACAAATATGTTCAGACATTTTGGGCAGAGAGGTTTTGCACATGTACTTTCACAATAGTTTTGTCATGAAAAGGAGCCAAAGTCATCTCTAACATTCTGTTTGATCCTCATATGCATTGTACACTGGGTCCCAGAGCTACATTACTGGTACAGAGTATTATTGGCATCATTATCATACCATCACTACTTCCATTGCATCATAAAAGTCATTGCATCTGTACTAGTACCCATTTTCCTGTCTGTTGGTAATACAGTACATTATTACTCTACCCTGTAATAATTTGATTTTTATTGAAATGTTTTTAGTGTTTTTTTCAGCCCAGAAGATGAGTGTTTACATAGTTGGATGTTGCAACAGGAGGAGCTGATCTCCAGAGAAGCTTTTACTGTACTACAAAACTATTTGTTTGTGTTCATAGCTCAAGTGTATTGTACACCCAGGAATGGTTTTACAAACAGAAAAAAACAGAAACCATTTGGAAATTTAATGGATGCTGCTCTGAAAAACACCATTTGGTCCATTTAACTCCAGGAAGGAGGGCGGGAAGACATGGCACCAGTGTTTCTTAAGTAGTTATATTACAGTAGTTTTGCTACCTCCAGCAAGGAGGTCATGTGTTCACCCATTTCTGTCTGTTGGTTTATTTTGTAGCAGAACAAACCGATTTCAAACAAATTTCGTAAAGGGATGGGGCCTGGGCCAGGAAAGAATCCATAAAATTTAGTTGTGGCTGTGGATTAGGAATCCAGGATTTTTTTCCCCACTTTCTAGATAATCATGTATAGGATTGCTCAGGCTTGGTGGAGGTATCCTCTCTTCTGAGTGCCATGCTAGTTTTAAATTCTGTTGAATACTTTTCCTTGTTTAATGTGCTCTCAGCGCAGAAAGAAGAAAGACATTTTGATTTTTGAAATAATTTTCCTACACCGCCTCTTGCCCAATGTCAGATGGGATTGGCTCCAGCTCCCCTGTGACCCTGGAAGGATAAGCAGTATAGATATTGTCCAACAGCAGTTCCATACAAGAGCACGATAAAATTGTTTCCTTTTACATCATCTCTTAGCACAAGAACAAGCTGTGAACCATCAAAACCAAATAAGGGAAGTCCAGTTGGCTGCATATCAGACATTCATCACCATTATCTGCTCATACTCTGCATGGAGGACTGCAAGTACAGATCAGAAACAATCTGATGAGACGCCTTTTGCAACTTGTGCAGGTTTATATTTTCTAAACTTTCATCTTGAAAAATATTTCTTCAAGTTAGGATGGGATGTCAATATTAGTGTGGCAGAGAGAAGAGCTGCACCAGAAGAGAAGAACTCTAATCTGACTCTGGTGCGATCAGACATCTCTTCGACAAACATGGGAACTATATTGCGCAGGGAGAAATCAAAGAATCCTGCTCTCCATTGGCCGTTTGTATGCAGTTTAAAAAAAATAAAAAAAACTGGTAAAAGATTAAAGTGCGTACAGAGAACAGGAAGGCAGCGCACTGTCTCTCATCTGTCTGTTGTGTATTCCAAAAGCAGGCAAACTGGAAACACAAGAAGGCATCAGTGAGGACTGCTGGACGTGGGCTTGGCCGACGCAAAACAATCTGCTAAGATGATACTTGTGTGTGATCCCGGGACAGGCTGCATCCTGTACAGAGACAGAGACGCACAAGTATCTTTTGATAGCTTCATTGACAACACCAGTCCTCTTACAGGGTTTCAAATCAGCGAAACAAAGCAACAGTTTTCACACAGTTTACAACATTGGGGAAGAGTAGTCAGAGAAAGCAATTAAAGGCTTATCTACTCTTTGCAGGACGTGAAATAGTGTAAGTTAAAATATGCAATAACCGCTTCAAAGCTCCCATCACTTCTTCCTCTCCACCACCACTGCTGCAGTGCAGTCTGTAGCTCTGCACACTGAGAATGTGATCAATCATGTTGTTTGCACGGCATCTGCGGCCTTTTATGGGACAAGACTCAGATAAGAGCTTGCCCAAATTACAGTGCTCTGTGCCTGTAGGACGCCAGGATCCAAACATTAGCATCCTGCCGTAGTATTACTGCTGGAAGGCTCTTATCTTTCCAGTTAATATTACAATTTCCAGACAAATTTGCAAATTTGCATTTATTAAAATCTCAAACCGACGGACACGCAGTCAACCAGGGGCCTTTGGTCCATCTGGATCCATGGCTAATCCAGTCTTGGTACTATGGGTATCAGTGTAAATCCAAGGTAATGCAGGTGCACTTCCTTATGAGGGAACTGGCTAAGAAAATGTCACTTCTATGGACTCCTGTCACATTTCTACAAATAAACCTACACGTATATCTGTCTACACAGGATCTGTCCACTTGCCTTACCACTTTCTGAAATACATCAGCAAATGAAATGCAAACGTGAGACGAACAAATTGAGACTAGTTGTGTTGTAGGAGTGCCACTGCAGCAGTTTGTAAGTATCTGAGTACATTTTGTTAACCTCATAGAGGAAAATGTGTATTCTAGTATGTGATGAAAGACTGAACATAAAGGTGCAGCTTTCAGGAGCTCAGTAAGTAAACAGGGAAAAAGAACCTTCCTGCTTAATGACACTTGTTCATAATTAGTGCTAGTTTGAACTTGGCACAATGTTGATGAGCCAAAAAAATGGTCCAACATAAATATTTATCCGTTACAATTGATTAGCAGGGCTGAAACATCATAGAGCCACAATATAGCAACGAATGATGCTGCAAAATGGGGTAAAAGCAAAGATTTGTTTGAAAGATTTGCTGTTGTGAGCCATACTATGAAAGTGTCCCACCCCTGTCTGTCCATTTTTGCATAAAGGCATTTTCACACTTTTTAAGTAGCAAACTCGGCGCACAGACTCTCTCAAGACTGTCAGTTTTGATCTTCCCCTCCTCAAGAGAGACACAGTATACGAGGGACGCGAAACGACCTCTCATGTAATAGATTAGGTGGTGTTGATTTTTCATTACAAATGATGAAAAGCTCCTGTTAATGTAGTGAATGAATTAGTTTGTCCATCTGACCATTTCTCTCGGCTTTGTCCATTTACAACAGAGCTCTTCATCAATGCGGAGCCATCTCACAGGATGTTCCATTTAATGAAGCTGTTATCTTTAACCCCAAAATGACAACTATTAGCCCATTATGATAAATCATGGCTCATAACCAGATATGCCAAAGCAAGCAGCATCCTGTTCACACAAGCCATTTGTGTGGGTCGACTATGCTTTTAAGGGAAGCAAAAGGGGAAATAGAATAAGGAAAGTCTTTAAGCCAGTCTGGGTCTCTGCCAACCTGCCTCTAACCTTTGCTCTTTTGGTTTGGGAGTTAGCTAGTTTCCCTTTTCCTCTGACATCACTCTCCAGGATCCTCACAATGATAACATGGCCCCGATTGCATGACATTACTGCTTCCTTCAATGCACATGGGAGAAGTGTGTTAAAAATCCCTCACGACTACAGGCTCACTGCAGTTTCCAGTGAGCACCAGCTGCACAGCTGGTGTCCATGAGAGACGGAGAGGATACACAGATTCCACATTGTTATGAGGCCGAGAAACACACTTACTTGGGCAGGACATTTCTTGTATTGCAACCAAATGATGTGTGTCCTTACTCTTTATATACCCCCCTCTTACACCACAGACATGCAACTATATAAGACCATGAAGCATGCATGACTTTGTGGTTGAAAATACACACACACACCTTTACTTATGCATGTTGCTTCCCTTAATATCGAAGTGCAGCTCTATCTTCAAATGAGACACACATCCTGCTTTATTTGCAAGAAAAAATATTTAACTACAAACAAATTGGGAGTCATTTCTTGCCAACTTTGAGAAGTGAACCCTCTGTTATCTTAGTAAACCAGATTTAAATTGCAATTAACGTTACAATGTGCTTAAACTGCGTTTTCATATGGTCAGACCCCAGGGGAGTCTGATTCTGAATGTAAAGCAAATTGCAGCTCAATATTAGTATTTTTTTTCTTCGCGTCTCAGATCTTAATTTGTTGTCGTAGCCGTTTTCAGAAATATGAGCCAAATACTAAAGTAAAGCACACACAAAGAGGGAAGAAAAAAATGCACCTTGTGTGTGATTTTCCCCCCCTTCTTTTGTAATGCAAGCCAGATGTGACCGGGACCATGGAAACAGGTGATGATAGCATTACACTGGGATTGCAAACAGATGGAGAGGGGCTTGAACTTATTCTTGTGTCATTGTCAGGGTCATAAATAAAGATTTTTTTTTTTTCTATTTAAGTAACATCCCCTGCAACTTTATGTGCTGTGTAAACAACAGGATTTGCCAGGTCAGATTTTTTAATAAAAACAAAAACAAAAACCTAATACTTTTACCAAAAGAGAGATTTATTTCTGCTAAAAGAGTAGCTGGATGGCAGCACATCACAGTGACAAAACTGAGAAATAGCTCAAATGAGGCCCTCAAGGCTTGTGTGGCACCAACGGCCAGTATATCTGCACATTTATAGTGCGCTGTGCGTGTTTGTGGGTGCAACTGTGTGTCAATGACTTAACAAAGTCTTATTGCCAAACTTTGGTGTTTTGCCAACTCAGACCCTCCAGATTCTGGAGCGGAGTGCCTCCTCTGGTTTCCCCGCCTCGGTAAGTGTAGAGGACACAGGTCTGCTTCGCATCAGGTGGATGTGTCGCTGGGAGAGGAATGTCTCCAGCAATCAGCCTCGATGAAGCTGCTGGTTGAGCTGTCCTGGGAGACAGAGGAAAGCCACTGTACGCGTTGGCCTGGCCTCTGAGCGGGAGAGGACACTGTGCAGGCCTGTGCTGAATGTCAGGCCGGCCACCCCTGAGAGATGGTTATTTAGCCAGCAATTACATCTCACACGACGAGAGACGGCAAATGAGCCCCGACCCCGAGAAAATACCGTTTTTCAGTGTTCATCTTGTGACCTCATCTGCAGAGGTGATGTTTTCGAGTAACGTGAGAGTGCTCAGAACGGATGGTAACATCTGCAGTTACATCAAAAACCAAAAACACAATGCAGCTAAATCAGGACTGTTGAGTCACAACCACATGTGTGTTTCAGAAGTTGTGAAGTGTTTTTATGTCAATTTGGAGAATTGTGAATGGAACTTTAGTGGCCAACAGAAAAGGGATGTTACATTTGACATTTTGCAGGCTATCCCCGGAGTCGCCACAAGAGAGCACAGCTGGCTGACTCTCCCACTCACTGCTGAGCGTCCCCTGTGTCACACACAGGTGTAAAAAGCCTCGGCCTTTAGAACAGATTCATGCCGTCACAGCGTCAAGCAGCCGTCCCAAATGGGGCCTCCCATTCGGCCATTTGGGAGAGTGGACTTTCACAGTAATGGACACTTAAGAAAACGACACCTCGGCCCAGCATGGTGCCACTTGACATTGTGACAAATAGTGAGCTCTTAAATCATTAAGTTACAGAGTGAAATGATTTATTGGCCCCTGTAGCAGACAGTGTTATGCGGGGATCATTAAAGATGCTCGCTGTTTTAGATTTCACACAGTTTGTAACATGTTTATGCAGCTGGATTGTTTTATTAGTGCAATTGCATTAAGCTGTGATAAGTGAGCTGTGCCATGCTCAAGGGTACATTAGAAATGCCACACCTGTCAGCGCTGGATGGATCTGGCTACATGTTATGAAAGTGTGTTCAGGTCGAGTAAAACATTCAAAATACACATGAAATCTAGCCTTTGAGATTTGTATTTCAGTTGCCTAAAATTACTTCAGTTTGGAAAAGCATGGGATTTCTTTCATAGGTTTTATTAAAGATTATTACCAGAGTCTACTTGGATTTTACGAGGCCAGCTACACAAATTAATTTTGTTCCCAAGTTTTCTGTCCTCCCGTAGCTGTGGATTAGTCGCTACTACGATAAAAAAAAAAAATCAAAAAAGCCATGGCTTAGTTGCGGTCTGCTCAGGAGGATCAGCTCATTTCCTTCACCACACAACACAGTGTGCTGAGAGCAGAGCTTGTGTTGGAAGATCAATGTCTCCTCTTTTGTTGCATCAGTCATGCAGCTTCTGCGGCGCACAATGGCGTTGGGGTGGCTGGTGGGGTGGTGGGACGCTTGATTGGAGAGCACAGAGGACCACCTGACCACCTACTGGTGCCCGGGGAACACACACACACACACACACACACACACACACACACACACACACACACACACACACACACACACTCCTGATTGTGTCTTTATCTGTCCACTGACAGCCGATTTGTTTGAATGTTCCTTTATTTCTCCTCCCCCTGCTATAGAGTGAGTTAACATGCTTTATTCTATGTTGACATATGAAACCACATTCACTGTGCTGTGTAATAGGCTCTTACATGTCCCAACTAACTGGACCTTGCTCAGGATTATTTGAAAAACAAATGCACAGACTTCTCTCTCAGTTTTGTTGAAACGATGAAGGCTGTTGCGTCTCTTTTTCCATTCGCAAGACCATCATTTTATTTCCATCCACCTCATCTGACATGTTTTCATAATCTATAAATGTTTTGTCTGTTCATAATGTATGTCAGACACGATGCCTGTGGGTGTAGAGGTTTAATATTGATTTGTTTACACTCGGGGGATATTCTTGACTCATGTTATTTCTGCAGTTGTTAGGAAAAAACATCAAAGACGAAATTTAATTTATTTTGTTGTTCTTTATACTCTCAGATTTCCAGCCTTTCACATTTCCACAACTGTTTTCTGTTTATCTGCCTCAAAAGTAAGTAACAGGAAAGAAAGGAAGAGCAGAGCTTAACGTGCAACTGCACATTCTCATTAAAAGGGGGTTACTAGACAAGATAGAGAAACAAAATAAACAATCACCAGTCGCACCATTCTTCATCCAGAGCCCGAGCGTAGAAGCTGTCGGACCACTGGGATCCAGGGGCCTGTTAGTGGTGACACTCCTGATCTATTTTCTCCTCGGCTTCTCAGCCTTGACAAAGTCCAGCATCAGTGGATCTCTCTCTCTCTCACACACACACACACACACGTACACACACAAGCACGCACACACACACACGCACACATACGCACACACACACACACACACGCACGCACACACACACACACACACACACACACACACGCACGCACACACACACACATACACACACACACGCACGCACGCACGCACACACACACACACACACACACAGGCCATTTGTTTTGTTAAGTATGTGCTAAATGCTACAAGGCGATTATCAGGAGAAGGGGTGATCTCCATTTTCTCCAGGGACGTGAGATTCTAAGTAACTCTGGTAACTCTTCTCAGACCTCCTTCAATGTTGATTAGTTCAAAATGCATACAAGCTACACGACACAGATATATGAACATCTTAAAAGGAAATGTGACTTATAAAAATAAACACTGACTTTAAAAAGATCGTTGTCTTTAAGAAAACTTCACAGTTACTGTTGGGATGCTTTGTTCCATGGTTTGTCTTGACTCACAAAACACAGGACAAGACTTAAAAAAGACAAGGGCGCTGTACTAATGCTACAAAAAGATAAATTAAAAAATTATGGAGTTTCTTCAATTCGTAAAAACATGTCAAAGAAAAGGGATCATTGAATTTTCCAAGCTTACCTCTGAAATCTGTATGTGCCAGATTTTCCCAGATGATTGTAATAAACTAGGGGGAAATTGCAAGTTAGATGAATTAGAGTTACTTCTATTGCCCAGGATGTTTAAAGACATTAGTAGTGCATGGGAGTCCAGTGCATGAGGCTGCAGCTAAAACAAGGGTCCCAAAGAACTTTTTTCCCCCTTTTTTTCAAAGTGCATTTATTCAGAATTGCCAGCGTTGCTCTTTCTACAGGTCTCCAAAAGACTGGTTTTACACTGTCTACACGCATTACTCCCATAGTCTGTTGAGGGCTGATCCTGTCACCCACATCTTTCCTGCAGCCGGGCCACCCAGCCTGGATGTGCCTCCAACATGTCATCCCTCTGTGTGGTCCTAAACAAAAGAGAAACAGAGAGACAGAGGGAAGCACAGCAGCGCCAACCGAGAGAGAGAGAAGTTTCAAAATATGACAGTGTCATCTCTGGGAAGGGAACGTAGAGGAGAGAAAGGGAAACAAGAGTGGGGAAAAAAAGTGTGAGAAGAAAAGAGCCTGAGCTACGTTCAGTGGTGCTGTAAGGTGAATTGTATCATTATCAACTGATTTAACAAAAAAAAGGTTTTAATTTAATTTATTTTACTTATAACCAGATATATGGTCATATTTGGTCATTATTATTTCTAAATGGTTTATGTGCACAATCAAACATTAAAAGTGTCCAAAAACCACATCACATTTTGCTTACAAAAACTAAAGCATCGAATATGCCAACAAAGATATGGAACCAGACTTGTTGCTGAATGCCAAAAAACTGTTTTGCAACTATTTCTGTTCATGCAATAGTTATTAATCAGCAGTGTATTATTATTCTAAGCCTAGCAACAACAAAGAATCCTAAAAAAGTTTACAACACAATATTTAAATTTGTAATATATAATATATTATATATGGCAGCAGATTTATAATAACAAATTGTCTAGAAAATAAAAAGAAAGTCACTACAGTAATATAAGATGAAACTGTTGTTTATGGTGCTCTGTTGCACACTTATGCAATTCATTGTTTTTATGGTGTATTTTGTGGTCCTTCGTGTTTGTTTCTGGTTGATTTATGTGTCAGCTGATGGGTATTAAATAACTTTCACTGCCGTCAGGCTCATTTGTCATTTGCAAGATAAAGATCTCATGGTCACAAGATAAATATCCAATGTCCGGAGCGTGTTTTGTGTAGGGAACCATTTCGGGGGCTTATTAATACCAGCCCACTTCTGTGATTTGCGCAACAATACATTATATCATGGGAAGTTAAGGGTGGTGGAAACAAATGATCTGCAAGGAAAGTTGATTATCCAGCTCTCTATCTGAGCTGCAGTACCAAGCTTTTCTCTCATTATTACAGCTGAGGTTAAGTATACACATGACACTTATAACTATTACCAGTCCTCTGTGCCTCATTTGACTTTCTGATACTACAGTAGATGAGCATTTGCTTGCAGCATACTATTTCAATATATATGTGTGTGTGTGTGTGTGTGTGTTGTATGATATTTAGTTAATGTAAAACCTCATAAAAGGTATTTAAACTGTTTTCTTGTTCGTGAACACTTTGATACACTAAATCCACTAAATCAGTGGTTATGATTTATGGTTATAGAAGAGAAGAGGGCCAAATGACACTGTCTGGAGGCACACGGTGTATAAAGTTTTCATATTTGGCACAGTGTATCTCCCTCTGAGAAAGGAGGAAGAATTTCCTGCTGAAGACAAAACAACAACATCTGATACAGGATTTTGCAGGGATGGAGTATGTGACAAGTTGGCTCCTCACCTGTAATCCAGAGGTCAAAGTAGGAGATGAACAAAGGATATTCTGTGTTGGAATTCCTTTAAGAGAAACCAAATGTTAGGTAATAGTCATTATACAGTTTCACTGACACATGGAGGATATCAGTTATTTTGGACCTACAGTGTTTTAAGGCATCAGCGCTTCAAACAAAGTACTTGTTGGACGATCTGTCTGCAACTGAGACCCTTTTCTTTCCCTAGCCCTAATTCATTCATTCAGAAAAACTGTCAGACGATTTTTTTTCCTTAAAACATAAAAAAACGACAAAATTGTTAATTTCAAAGTTCTTTTTTTTTTTTTTTTCAAAATCAAAGCATAATAGTTATTATCAAAGTCCTACTGCTGTTTAGCGCGATGTGGCCAAATTGAACTAACAATGACTAAGTAACAATGATGTGCTGCAAATAGAAGGATCACAGGTAAACTAAGAAAAGTGACAATTAACCAACCATTTATCTTAGTTTATCTAAGAGGCTGTACTGTAATGTACTTTGTTTGATGGATTTCCTGTAGTTGTACGCTGCCAGTACAAAATAGGTACACAAGCACATCATCTGCATAAAGCAATATATTTTCCCTGTTTCTCACTGATATTTGTACCACAGATGTGTCTGCCCTCTGTTATGTGGTGGAGGCTTGAGCAGGCTTAATTTACGTTCTTAAAGCAAAGAACTACTCTCACATTTACCTGAGCTCTCTCAATATGGTGGAAAGCAAGACAAGTGAGGTTTGGTAAGATAATATTAATATTCCTTTTTTCTTATGAGATTGCCATGTAATTTCACTTGTGCCTTTCCAAGATCATATGTGCACGAATACTCTTAAAGGGTTGGTTGAAATCTGTTGGTGACATGTTTTGCCATGCTAATGGGGATAACACATCTTAAAAAATGAGCTGGGACTTGATATGGCAAGTCATGGGCACGGTGTGATGTGTTAAAAAAAGGTGAAAGTGTAATATTTTTTAGAACTTGGTGGTTTTGGAGCAGATATATGTGAAGGGGCCAGCAGAACGTAGAGCTGTGCACACTTGGTGCAGTGGACAGGTGGTGATGCCGGGGGAAAGCGAGGATCTCACTCTCAGCTCATTCTTTGCTCCACAACTCTCTGGTTTGAGTGAGCTGAGTGGAAAAGAAAAGAGTCTGCACACAATCTGTTTTTCTGGGCAGACAAAGAGGAGTCAATGTAACAGTTGGGGATTTCAATTAAATAGCCCTCTACTGAGAGAAGAAAGCTCTTAATTCAGTTTCCCAGTGTGTTTTCATTTGCCTTACTGTTGACAGTTTTCAGATTTAATGGGCAGAGTTACTGAAACCAGGGAGAGAACGTTTGTATAAAATGCAATTAAAAGGGTACACTAAACAAAAGATTACAACATAGTAATACTGTCATCGTATTTATGACAGGGCTGGAAAAATAATTATATTACCTAAATAGGTATTTTGACTACTTTTATTAGTTCAATGAATGAGGAAAGGATTAACAGTAATGCATGTTGATAGCCGTGCAATTCCACAAAGATGATCTGGAATTTCTTCTCTCATAAGTCATTGCAGTCTTAGGGAATAACTTCTTATAACTAATATGTGCAGATATAAACCCCAACGTGTGTTCTAGTTGAAAAACTCTTAAATCTTGACACTGCACATGTGTTTGTCACAGATAATTGCCCCTGCCCCATTACACTATCCAACACATTGACTATGTCCAAGCCCAGAGTAATTGACCATGTGGCAAACTCACACTCAAGTCGTGACATGAGAAAGTGAATGTAAACAACATAATATTATGGTGACATTTCAGCGTGAGCACCTGGGCGACTTTCAGCCACCAGGAGGTGCTTCTCTGGTCTTCAGAGAGGCTGCTAATGCTCATTGATGTGAGCTCCATATCCTGTCCCACAATCCAGCCTATTTATCTTTGGGAGGGTTCTGTTTCTGTCTCTGTCTCTGTCTTGCTCTCTCTCACACACACACACACACACACACACACAAACACACACACACACACACACACACACACACACACACACACATACACACACACACACACACACACACAAACACACACATACACACACACACACACACACATAAACACACAAACACACACACACACACACACACACACACCCACAAACACACATACACACACACACACACATACACACACACACACACACACACACACACACACACACACACGCAAACACACACACACACACACACAAACACACACACACACACACACACAAACACACACACACACACACACACACACAAACACACACACACACACACACACGCACACACACACAAACACACACACACACACACACCACTTTCATTGTCAGAGGAAACCATCCATATGCTCGTGAACAACACACTACAAATGCTTGGCCTGCGAGAAACAACAGTGTGTTCCCCATCATTTGTTGTGATAACAGTTTCTCCGCTGGCCTCCCTGCCCCCAGCCCCGCATTTTCCCAACTGTAAATCATGATGAAATGGCTTGCAGGTGTCAGGATTAAAGAATACTCTCCAATGACTTTGAGCCACAGCTGCTTCTCTCCTTTCTGCAAAGCTTTTGTTACTATCTGTTTTTTCGTTGAGTGCAATGGTCTAGTAGTAGCACCAGTACTGAATTGGATGAAAGGCCCAACCACCAGAGGGTTTAGGCCATATCGGACCAATGCCAATGCAGGATAGACAAGGCAGCCGTCACACACACACACAAATGTGTACTTAAAAGCAAGTGTATCTCCAGCCTAAGAATAAGAAGTAACTATAGGTCACAATAGAGTTGTTTGCACAGATGACAATTGGTCTTTTTTTTTTTTACTGGAGGACTTGTAAAAAACTTGAGGTCTGGATCAAAAGTGAGTTGTCTCAATGAACCAGGTTCGTTCAGGTTCTACCTGCCACCATAGTGAACCTGTAGCTCAAAGTGGGAATGATTACAGCCATTAGCACACATCAGATGTAACTAAAAACACAATAGTAATATCATACACTGTAATCTTCAGTGCCATTTACCTGCCAATACACATAATCAGATTTTTGATTACATTATAAGATCTCCAAAGATTAAGGTGAAATCTAAATTACTCGTGAGAGACTTGAGACTCCAAGGAACTTTCCTTCAACACCGGACTGACACCACAGTAGGGAGGAACTTGTTGGGGGAGTCTGGGTTGCTGTGTAGTTCCACCAGTGAAATGAGACTGTGCAGATCAGGCTGCTGAGCGAAGTTTATTGGACCACTTGTATATAGTGTAGAGCTGTTCCAAGCACGTACCAGCCAGACTTCACATGCAAGTTTGACGTAGAGTGAGTGTTTGGAGAGCTCACCCTGGTTTTATCACACTTGGGCAACTTGGCAAGTTATCACATGATGGAATATGATTACTTTGCACCTCGAGTCCAAAACCTCCAAAATCCACTCTAGGTATTAAATGAGACTGTTGAGCAGTGATGAGCACAAGGCAGGCAAGGCAGAATGGAAACTGGATACCCACTGGGATTAGATAGGGTGAGTTTGAGGTTTCCTTCAGTATACATTCCTCGAAAAAGGAACCATCTGGACAAAGCGTTCTTTATTTATCTAAGTGCATATTGTCCATCTCTTTAGTTAAATGAATAGATTTCAATGTTTGACTCTCGCAGTCCTCATCATTTAAAACTATGAGACGCCCATGGTGAATCTGCGTCACTGTGCATGGCAGCGGTGTTACTTTCCACACAATTCAAGCTTGCAATGGTCGTTACTGCCGATCTAATAAAGAGCATCACTGGTCCAACATAAAGTGAGGTTTACATGAAAACACATAAAATGTACTGTTTATCCGTCACAATAAAGTTTAACTGAGTTCATAATATTGTTTCCATGAAATAAATATTATGACAAAAGTATAATGTTTTTATTAACAATGAATTTCATTGTTGTTTCCCCCCCTTGAAGGCTCTGCACACGTATAGTAAACCCACAGGTTATTATTATTATTATTTCAGCCGATTATATATCTTGTAATGACCGTGTGGGCGTGTGCAGGCTGAGCTTGACATACATCTCTGTGGCTGGCTCCGAAATCCCTCCTTACTCCCACAAATTTCTATATAGCATTTATTCTTCCCTACATATAATACACTTAAAAAAGTATATGACCGATGTAACATTGCACTACTACAACACTGTTATACTCGTTTTTTTTCTTTTTAAACATCAAAATTGTTCAAACAGAACAGGACGGATAATTCTTAAAACACAACAGACGCTGAATCAAGAAACATCACTTGAAGTAATTTAGAACATTTCGCGCAGCTCCCTCTGGAGCCACAAAAGGCTTTTAACAGTTTTGCAGTTGTAATCCTCAAGAAAAAACTTTGATCTGTAAAAAACAATATGCAGTGGGCACTCAAGTAAAGTGGTAGGCATTTAATATGCACTATATATTGAATTATGTGGGGACAACAAGTCAAATTAAACAACAAAACATGTTGTTTGTTCATGCCCTATAGGACCACATTGTTTATCAGGCCCCTCAGAACTTCTTCAAACCACTGTTAAAACTGCAACACACAGCTATGGTCATGATTTGGTTTGGATTAGGAAGATATTGCGCTTTGGGTTAAAATGACTAAATAGCTAAGGTTATGGGACCCTCTCCGTCATGTTTACAATAATAAACATATGTTTATGGTTCGGGACAATCATGGTCAATCTGAAAAAACAGCAATAAACTTCTCTCCTGTGTTTTGTTGTCCATCCAAACCAACCCAATTATTCCAGTCATTTTCAGGGTCATAATTTTAATTTGAGGGTCTAACAGAATAAGTTTACATGCTGTAATGTTCAAAAAGCTCATTATTTGTCTCATAGCTTACATTGTTGTGGAAGAGAGAAAGAATCCCTTTGTCACGGGGAGGAAGGGGAAAAACCCGAACAGAGCCATGGGCACTATTACAGCAGTCAGAGGGCCTCAGTGTCACTTTGATGTAAACGTGTGGCACTTTGGGGCACTTGCTCAAACGACTGATGCTGTCGTTATTCTTTAACATATCCATGTACTGATATCATCCATATCAGAACATGCAGTCCAGCGCAACCCTGTCCCCTATTAATGACTTGTCTATACAACTAACTAACTATGCAACATCAAATATGTTTTGTAAAGGAAATGTTATTGCCTGTTGGATTATGGTTTAGAGGCAGCACATTTTTGGATTGAATGAAGCACTCCATTTATTAAAGGTCGCAGAGTCACCAGGAGGTGGTTGGGATGGCTACAAACCACACAATGTTCACACCAGAGTCCTCTCTGTGGTGAGGTTGAGGCTTTGGTTGAGGTTAGTGAAAGTCTGTGGTTTTGGTTAAATGTACATTAACATGTGTCTGAAGTGACTGTGACATTCTTCTGTATAAACCTGACCACAATCTTTTTTTCACAAGGGTGCCTCACATAAGAGTCATTACACATATCCATTCAAAATTTTAATAATGCTGTAGTCACTACAAGTGGATATTATCCATGAAGACTATTTGTGACTTGCCAAATGTACCAACTAACAACATTAACCTCAATGTGCTAATAACAGACATTCTCCAGTCGTACTTTAATCCCAATTTCCTAATATTCTCCCATTTAGTTGTGTAGAAACGTAGTTTTCGGAGACAGTGTTGGTCCAGTGACACCATGCAGCTCCACATTCAACCACAGGAGAGGTGTATTTGGCATAAGTGAAAACACATGGACGGGTGTACCGAGGCTTTAATGTAAAACATACCCAAAAATGATTTCACGTGTCACATCTATATTCTGTCTATACAGACTTTTATTGTAAATGACAGAATATTCACAAGAAAAGACTAAATTCGGTCTTCGAGGAATTTGAAGGCAAACATCTTGAGATTTAAATCCCCCCCCCCCGGTTTGGAGAAATTACAATCTCAGGAGAGTTTTATAAGCAGCTCAGTGTGCAGGAGATGAACGAAATACTGGAAAGCCCACATGAAAAAGAGAGTTTCCCTTTGAAGCGGTGACATTGAAATCACAAAGGTGATTACAGAGCTGAGTCATGTCACAGTCACTGCCTCTTCCCAGTGTGTCAGACCCGACAGTCATCCCCTCAAGAGCCGCACGTCCAACAACACAGACTAACTGCACCGGTGAGGCAGAGCACCTGTTGTGAGATGAAGCTCATTATTTAAAAAAAAAACATAAGCCCTGGAAAATTACCATGATATCTACTCTGTGCATCTTTAACAGACTTTTTTTTAAAAAGGGGCATTTTGTCATGACCCAGTATTTCTGGTTGTCAATTGAAAAGTGTCCCCTGCCGGTTGCTCAGTTGGTTGCGGCTCGCAACTTTACCACAGGATGCCGCCAGAAAAGTACAAAAATAACGACAAATTCAAGATTCGTACAAATTCACGGCGTGTCCATATTATCAGGTACATGTTATCAATCTAAAGCGATCCAATACAAAAAGGCTCCGCTTGAATGAGAGCACGGATATTAAAGTTACAGTCTGACCACCAGCACCTGTCTGAATGCAGCTCTGCAAAACATGTCAGGGGAAGTGCAGCCGTGTCCTCTCCTCAGCGTCTTCATGCTTCCACACTCCTCCACACTGTGCATTTTATGAGCTGGTGCTGCGGCACCTGTAGGGACTGAGACAGGGATGTATGCACAAATCAAAGAGGACCATCTGCAGCCTGTAAATGTTTGCCAAAGTGTGAAGCATTCTTGATCGGTCATGGTCGTCTGTGTAATGTTGTTATGTTTTGTGCTGAGAGGAAAGGAAGAGCAACAGGAAGACAAACAGCCTCTATGAATTTAGTGAGGTGACTCTACCCTCAGTACAAATGAATAATCTTCTGCACACTTTCACATGTGTTATTGTTGTCACGTCAGAAGGGACATCATGTAAATGGGGTCTGATTGTTAGGAATTTCAGCGATTATTGGAAACTTGGTGAGACGAGTAATGCAGAGAGAATTTCTTTCTTTTTTCATTCCTTTTCATTTCACATATCGCAAATTTATGACTCACACCCTTTGCACCTTATGATCTACCATGTCATTACTTTTAGAAATGCCATAACAGTATCACTGACTTCAAAATAAATGTCAGCTTTCATTTTGATCTATCCTTAGGGAAAAAAGAACAAAGAAATACACACCTTATGTACACTATCTCTTTCCTTTACACTGTGTTATTTAATCATTTGGATAAATGTAAATATACCCAATGTATATTGAATGTAAAGTATATAAGGTATATTACAGCATAGTGGATGACAAAACCACAAATAACAAATAATGTTTGACTGTGGAATTTTTTCTTACTTGAAATAAATTATAAACTTGTTGTATAAAGCTGTCAATAGTGTTGATCCAACAGATTAACTGAGCTTTTACCTCATCCCCTATATTGTTTTGGATTTATGGCCACACATTTACTGCATAACGTTGTACATCCATCATTTTTGTGGAAAATTATGGTAACATTTCAAAATGTTCACTTTTGGTTTTATGTTTGAGAGAAAAGGTCTACATATGATGATTTAAAAAAAAACCCAACTGTGTTTGTCTGACCATTTCTGTTCATTGAAAACATGGGGGTAAAAATGTGAATATAATATTTAGGATTCTGGAAATCAAGGTAGAAAACTACTAAGATAAGACTAATGTGTTTACTCCTTAATATTAAAATCTTGTATGTGATATCTTTGTCTCCAGATAAAATGACATTAGGCGCTATAACCACCTCGCCCACAGATAGAATTGTTACCACGAGAGGGCGACATTATCATGTTGACTCAAACCCCTGCTCTTTACTTCTCACTGGATCTTGTTTCTTTTGTATAACGCTTGCAGGGAGACTTGGATAGCAGGCTGTTGTCCTTCTTGTCGTCTGTCACGTCGGAAACACACCCACTGCAATGAGATGTTCACAGAAAATGACAACCAGGGGAGGCCAAGACAGACATCCATTAGCACGGGAATTCAAAGATGAAGTTTAACACCCCAACAATCTTAAAATCTAGAACATGTATATAAGAGAAAATGTATGAATTGTTTTTAATAGAACGAGAGTGAAATCAATGAAAACATTGACCCCCCCCCCCCCCCCCCCCCCCCCCTTTGTGCTATCAAATCCACTGTTGTCCTTGTCTGTAGTTGTTCATCAAAAAAAACAACACTTTGCACACTGAAAAGTCACAATCTCAGCTGGAACGTATTTACACGGCGAAGGAAGTCATCTAATACGAGGGCGGAGCTGCCTGTCTGTCTGACAGCTTCTCTCAGGGAAAAAACAAAACATTAATGAATAAATAAGGAAAAACAGTCTGGGCCTCCCACTCCCACTCGGTCTCCTCGGGTTTATCGTGGTCGTATCCAACCATCCTGTGGGGCCGGAGCCGTGCTGCGGAGTCTGTGCTGCAGCGAGCTGCGCTGGAATCAAAAACACCTGGCCTCGGGGCTTGGAATGGCCACAACATTACAGCATATAAACGGGCCAACTGCTCCATATAGAGGCCCCATAATTGTTTGACTGAAGAGGATTTCTTTTCTTTTTTTACTGCACGGTTTTACTATTGTTGTAAGTCACAAGGTCCGGTGTCAGGCTTCACCATCCAATATGTATTTGATGATGCATAATTTCACAAACAAAAGAGGAATAACCCAGAAATAAAAACTGTACGTTAACTCACCAGAGCTGTGAGACTCTGCCAGCCATGGGGAGTGAAATGAACCCGCTGTCCTTCAACTTATAAGTGGGTTCCAACGCCCACACACATAGTTTCACACCTGCAACACAAGGAAAGGACTTGGCATCAACACGTTGGGTTTTTTTAATACTTTAAAGGTTCAGTTTCATGACACTTTTTAGTGAAATTCGTATGATTTGGCAGCTCTCCCTAAGGAGCCGCATCTACACTTCTGGTGCTTGTTAGTTGTGATGTTCTCAAATCAAGGGGCATGATTTCACTCAAGCAGTAATGAAAAACAATATTATGCTGTTTTTGTACGCCCTTGTTTCTGGACAGCTTTAGATTGATGTCACAAACAACACTGGCCAAGAAATTATACCTTAACACACTTGTAAACTACTTGATTGCCACGAGTGACATTACCCAGAGTTTTATAATCCCTCAAGCAGGCGGTTGCTGAACACAAAACTCTGGGATAATCAACAGCGTTTTCCACTTGTGTTGGAAATGTGTGTTGGACAATGGGAAAGAATGGCTTTAACAGATTGTGTGACTTTAATTGATGGAAGAGGTTCTTCATGTGGAAGGGCTCACGTTTCACCGAATGCGAGGCGAGGCGAGGAAACACAGAAAATGTGAGGTATAAAAGTGATGGTGGGGGTGAAAAAAAAAAGAATTGTTGTTGTAATATTAATGCGAATACAAGAATAAGAATTTTCCTCCTCATTATGCCCAAGCTGCCGGGCAGGGTTTCTGGTTTCTCCCCCCTGCCGTGCCCTGGCACCCCCGCAACATCCCCACAGAGACGGCTTCCTTGCCGTGATGAGCTTTTGACAGGCCCCAAAACAGCCTGCTTAATGCTGTGCCAGGCCAGACATGGAGCGGCTGGGATGCTGGCAGCTTCTTGGCCCACGCCATGCATCACGGGCCTCAGCCCATTTCACCCCTCCTTTTCCTCCTCTCTCTCCCTCTCTCTTTCTAGTGCCTCAGGATTGTTATGCAAAGCTTTCCAAGAAGAGATTGTGGGAGTTCTTTTGGAGCACAGATGTATCCAGATCATATTTGTACAATCTCCTGTCGTAGTGAGGGATGGATGTTCCGGGCGGAGAGCTGCTGTTATCTGCACCCAGCAGCCAGGTGTGAGGCTGTGGCCTCACCTGGGACATGTACCACACCTTCCAAATACAGAGACTCCCTATCTGGAATCAAACAGCAACTTTAGCTCTTTGTCTCAAATAACTACTGACAGCTGTTGATCCTCCAGATTCCCTTGAAGATAGCAACCATGACTCTAATATAAGTTCCTTATTGCTGCGTGGCTATTGAAAACATCCATAGCGGAAAGAAGCGATCTGTCTCATGCCGGAGAGAAAATCTGTTTTTAAAGATATAACGTGGAAACTAAATCACGAGAGTTAAAGCTCAGGCTGCAGAGACAAAGAACAAAGATACACTACTGCCATCCAGTGTTAAACTATGCATACTACCTACAGAGATTTAAAATAAACATGTCCATCTGCTACAGGACGTGACTACACAAGGACAACTCATTACAGCGATCCAAGCCTTTTCCATTTGTGGCCACTTTTATGGCTTTTGAACTGTAAACATTGTTCTATGGAAAAGGAAACACAAGATGCCTGTGTTGTCACATTCTTATCTCTGTGAAACTCTGCGAGCTGGTTTACTGTGCTTTCATCAAACCTGCTTGGTAAACATTGGCAAAAAAAAAAGTGTTGCTGGAAAAATAAGGAGTAAACTCTAACAGTCAAAACAGCAGCGTGAATAGTAAAATAACAGTGCATGTGCATTTTATTGAGCTGTACTGAATATCAGAAGCACATGTTCTCCCCCTGAAACAGAAGCAAATCAAGCGGGAGACTCTGCTCAGACACGAGCCCGCTGTTATTTGGGGAAGAGTAATGGGCCTTTACTCTGAAAACATTTAAAAGTGTGAAATCAGGCCGGGCTACTGAGATTCACACCAGAAGGGTTTACCATGTGTACAAACAAACACACGCTGGATGCTGCTCAGTGAGATGTCTCAATGAATCCTGGTATGTGTCGGAAATGGGGGAACTGGGAGGGACTACAACAAAAAACTGATTAACCCACACACATACATTAGTTTATAGTAATTTAACTCATCAAGTTTTTCCATTTTCCAAAGTTATCACTTTGTAATACCTGGCAGAAATAACACTTTGTAGGACAAGTTGCTAAAAATCATGGAAGGAACGGTGCATGGACATTAAATGTTTTTCTGAGTCCAACTGTTTGGGTAAATATCTACATTGCAGCTGTAGGAGCATTTGCATCTGGCAAATTTTCTGTGGAAAAACCCCTCCACGCTGACATTTGTGTGGGGAGAGAGTAGCATGATAGAGATTGTTTGCATTCGCAAGGTCAGTATTTCATATACATATTTTTGGTGAAATACGATTTTAACTAAAGACGCAGCAAAGATCCAGCATCTGCAAATATGACAAAACTGTGGCAAAGCGTCTGCGCCGCCGTGAACCAAAGTCTCTGTGAAAACACCTGGTACGGTTCAGGCTACGACGACCTGGACAGATCTGATTCTAATAACTGTAATGCCAGCGTCTGTGTATTTAACAGACAAGCAATCACTGGAATCGCTGCTCTTTGACCGCGCTCATACGCAGTAAACCAGCCATGTCTGCTGAATGTTTGAAAAATGAGAAGGAAAACAATCTTAAGAATGTAAAAAGGCAATAAATCATTCCCATGACTATGTTTTACAACCAGTTCTAGACACCTCTGTCCTTTCTTTCTTTTTTTCCTTCGACAGATTCACCCACACGTGGAGGATTATTTTCCCATGTGCATTACCAGGGAGACAGATGACTCTCTTGAATGTTAAAGCCACATATCACGCTTCCTCGAGCCGTCAACAGTCACGACACCAACCACTGTATGTGCAGGCTTCCTCTCTCTCTCTCTCTTTCATGCACGGTTGTTTGTTTGTCATTCACAGCTCGTTCCATTTGCAAATGAAACATTTGTTCAAACTTCACACTGGAGACAAACACCAACTGAGGTGAGGTTTGTCTTCTACATGTTGAGGTTCATTGCAAACATCCATTTGGCGCGAGAAGATGTCGGTCGTAAAATGTTACATATTTGATCAAATAGAAAAGTTTACAAAATTAACAAGTCTACATCCACAAGAAGGGAGATCGACAAAGGCCATTAGGATTCAGTCTCTGGTGACCATGAATGTCAAAGTTTAGTGGTAATCCAACAAAAAGCGTTGGAAACAGCTGACCAACATTGCCATCCATAGAGCCGTGCCACTAGCGTGGCTGGAACAGTTTGACTTGATTCAGTTGTAGTGCCGTAAGAGGGAGAGCTGGTTCCAATTGGGATGAGGAGATAGCCTGTAACCTTATCTGCAGAAAACTGCTGGGTGCTGCATTATTTCATCTCCTTGTATGCCCTAAGAAATATGACAAAAACATCAGAGAATGGAAAAAGCATGACCTCAGACTTTGTAACCTGGCAGATATAATCCAATCATTCTGCCGAGGGCCTAACTCGTGTTTAACGCCAGTCTATACATCATACTGTATATCTAATTTAAGGCTGAGCTGACTGGTCTTTGAAGAGGCAGTTTTGAAATCACATTCCAGTTTCCCCTCCCAAACAGCAAATTATTTTTACTCCCGCGAGACGTGTGATTTCGGACTCAGAGTTGGAGCAAATCACTTGCAGACTACTTCACAAGGAGCTTATTAATCTGAGACAAGGGGTCTGGGATTCAAGTCGAAGTATAAACAACCTCATCATCAGTGGACAAAGTAAAAAAAAAAAAAGGCTTTGACTATAGAGAGAGTGCTCAGTTCCACCTCAACAACATCAACATATACGAGTCAGGTTTGATGCCAGATACCACGGAGAAAAGTTACAGCAAAAAAATGTGCCCCATAATTGGTAACAGTCTCTGAATTGATGTAAGCAAGGTAAGGTGTAATTAATCCCAGCGCAGCGGGGATCTTCCACAAAGCGTGATCATGTATTTGTTGATGGACGTCATCACAGGGCCTCTCTGGAGCCCATCAGATACAGTGTCTAAAAACACAGCAATCAGATTTTTTCTTTTCTTTTCTAAAGCTTCTCCCACCAATGCCTCAGCAACAATTACCAAAGGTTATCAGGGGGCATCTACCACCAGAATCTGACCTACGTGAACCCACCCTCATTTCCCTCGAAACGTTTCCCCCTGTGCCTTATTTTTATTGTTTAAATTAAGATGGCCTGCAGTCGTCTGTGAGAGCTGGGAGAGCGATAATGGGAACCACAGCTCGGGAAGACGCTGAACGTAGCTGGCACTTCTTATCTACCACATATTAGCAAAGTTGAGAAATGGTATTTGCCATGTTGCCTTAGCCTGCCGCCGTCCCATCACCGCCCGCCATTCCCAGCAACAACATGATCCAAACGCAGTCCAGATGTCTCAACCATCAAGATTCAAATATTTCACTACCTCCGCATTAATCTTATCAAGCGTGTCAGCGATTCCTTCCTGATAACATCTCACAGGATTTTTGAAAATCAGGGCTGACCATACCTTCACTAAAACACTGAAAATGATATCACCGTGTGGATTTTATTTTGTGCATAAAGACCAAAATAAGCAGGAAGTCTGACAATGAAATAAGTAGCATCTATTGAATACGCAGAAAATAGTGAAACTAAAATATTTACACACAGCACTGTTTACCTTACAAATGTTCAGTTTATAGAAAACATCATATGTGAGGGGCATTTCTCCTGGGAAACTACATTATCTTTCCTCCTCCACATGTGGAAAGTAATAGAGCTCATAAGTGCTGAACATTCAGCACAACTTTTTTGTGCTTCAAGCTTAATTAATTATTTATTTGACTTGACACCAACTATGTTTCAGCTGGGAATGTCAGTTTTGCTCCTTATCATAAATTTGTATTTAAGGATTGCAGAGTCCGTAAAAGACAACAGTAATTATGCACAGACACAATTATACACATTATTAAATGATAACATGGTTTCTCTTCTCATTATAAGAAACTAATGAATTCATGTAAAGACCAAATTATCAGGTTCCAGATGCTCTCAGTGAAGGTTTATTAGAGAAGATTTTTGGAAGATCTTTTTTATCCAATTTAAAAGGCTGAGGTACTTTTTCTGGGAAACACTGGATTGTCAGCTGACTTTAGACAAACACAGTCATTTGGGGAATCAGATGTATTTATTCGATTCTGTTACACTCTGAGATAGTGAAGAATGGCAGAGCGCCTTACTGCAGCCTCATGTTTATTTTCTAAAGAGCTGTAAACGGTCACTACGGTGCCAAAACAGTCTGCTCCACCTGTTGACAAAACATAGACATTTCAATGTACAATACTCTGAGGTTGAGAAAGTCACAGCGACATCAATCATTTCCCTTGTAATAATGTAGATGCCTCAAATTCCTCATATAAGACTCCTGGTCCACAACAGGTATTATTATTCCTGCAGGACACTGAGACAACTGATCCCAATACGACCTGAATGACAATTAAGTGAGCTAGTTTCTCAACCCGCCACTCAACGTCTTGAGTATGGGACACTAACTATGCCTTCACAACATGCAAAGACCCTTTTTTCCTCTGTTAAGAATTCCTGTCCTTGGGAGTGAAAATCCTCTTTGATGGGTCCTGATTGCGAGGTCCAAAGCCTGTTTCCCTCAGGGCCAAGGTCACACTGCTTTCCCTAGCTCCGGCCTTCCAGGATCAGTCTTCCTCTGAGGAGAGCTGGGCTCCTTCATCGTGAACCTCTCTGTAGGCAGCCATGGGGCCACTGTCAGGAGTGTAGCTCCCCATAGAGATCTTCAATCCCTCAGACAGTTTCTGGGCGGCCAGCTTGGCCTGCAACTCCTGAAATTAAACACAACACAGTGGAAAAAGTTGACATGAATAGGCTGGTAAACAGTAAGCAAGCACATTATTATAAAGCAGCATAGCCATAGCTATTAAACCCTCAACAGAAGTAGGACTGATAATAAGCTTAACAGGCCTCCATAAGTTGACAACAGCACACTGTCTGATGTTTGGCTCTATAACCATTACTTTGGATGTGAAGTGGCGACACAGTACTTACACTGACTGAACACTGCCCCCTAGAGCGTATGGAGGGACCCTACACTAGGATTCATCATTAATTAATTCTACATTTGATTAGATGAGAAAATGTCACACGGCACCAATTAATATACTCAATTTGTTTTATTCCAGACGCAACTCTCCACTGCAAAAAAAAAACAGTTTTCCTTAATCATGTTTCAATAGAAATACAACCCTTCCACAACCCTATAAATAAAGTCCAAATGTACTTTTATTTAAGAATGTACTAAGATAGATAAAGAAGACAATGAAGAAATTCTACTTATTAAATGTTTAAAAATTCAATTGGTTAATGTTTTTTTTTAACACAATTACAATTGCTTTGTATATTTTTAAAGGACTTTTCTTAAACTAAGGCTGTGTTTAGAGCTGCTTCATCACTGTGTGAAAAAACACATCCCTCTCATTCATTAAATGAGGCCAGTAAAGGGTTGCTGACACAAGGGTCTCCAACAACAACAAAAAAAATCAGGGTCATCCAGCAAAATAGTTGAATTTGCAGAAACAGGTGTTTGACTGCAATGTGGTGACGAAATTATGCACACATCACAGAGAGATCACTACTTTGTAACATGAACACATTTCTACTTTTAACATCCTGATTATTGTGTTGAAAGATAAAATGACGCTGGTAAAAACATAACATCCTTTCCCGTAATATAAAACATTTTGCAGTGTTTTACACTCTGATGAGTTTTTACAATAATGTATTTGGTGCTCAAAGAGAATTCTGTCCCATAATAGTTTGTAATTGACCTTGGCTGATTGTAAACAAAGCATTCAAATACTGTCACCTCAACATGTTTCCACCCAAGGTAAAGATGCCTTTTTTGCTTATTAAAAAGGGATAGTTCAGTGATTTTGAAGTGGGGTTGTATGAGTTACTTATGCATAGTTAATATGTTTCCTTAAGGAGATGGTGATCAGCGATGTCATTTAATAGAGTTTGGAGGAGAAGTGGAAGAAGCGTAAGTCTCAGTGCACTGTTGCATTGAAAAAATTTGCTTTCAAAGAGGGGTGACTTTGGACGCTGTCAGGGTGCCTACAGTTACACTGCATGAATTTGATGGTGTATGTGGATGCGGTCAGCTGCACAAACCTGTTGCTTCTTGCTTTGTGCGATCAGGAGGATGGTCGATTCTTCCAGAGACAGAAGCCGGACTGGGTCATGGTGGAGTGGAGGTAGTTTGACTGCAGTGATGTCGTCCAGGTGTTTTCTGTCCCTCTCCTTCCTGGCCTGGATGGAGAGCGGCGATGAGCCTTCAGACGACTGGCTGGGTGACGAGGACCCTGATGAAGAAATGTCACTTCTGTGGAGCAGCCTGAAAAAAAGACAGAAGCGTTTTGTTTTTTTAAATGAAATAACTGATGAGAAATATGAAAGATATCAAAATGACATACAATGACACAATCTTACTGAATGAAATCTAAACAATTATCCTTTTTTTGTTGTTGCTATAAATGTAAACGTAATCATCACATCATAAAACAACGTCCACTCACTGATTTGGTTTGAATATCTGCCTCCTAGGAGATGAAGTCTTCTCTGTTTTTTCCAGGACAGTTACATAGTGAGGCTTGTTCGGTGTCTGCATTCTGAGAAAGTAATTGTCTCTTGTTGTGCTGGTTAATGGGTCTTTGGACTTGCTGCTGAAACCAAAACCAGTTTCAGACAGTCTGACCCTTTCCAAGGCCTCCACAAGGTCACCCTCTTTTGTCTCTTCAGAGTTCAGAGAGGCCCCAGCAGCAGCAGCCGTCTCCATGGTTTCACCAGCAGCTGCCCTGGAGACAAACTGGTGTTGTTGCTCGTCCAACGCGTCCTTTTCCTGCACACGAGATGAGGCAGGTGAGGTCTCCATCTCATGTAGCACACTGCCTGCAGCAGCTTCACTTCCTCTGCTCTGCTGTGAGACTGCTGTTGTATCGGGGACAGCATGTGTTTGCATAGAGAAAGCCTGCTGGTACTTGGATTGTAACTCATTCTTGGCAGCAGACACCAAGCTCTGTCTCCTGTCCTCTTCATCGCGGTGTTCAATGGCAAGACGCACTTTCTCCGCAAACTCCGATATCTTTTTACCTTTGTCCGGAAGAGACTGCAATAACGTCCTGTAAAAGACAACAACACACAAACTCATCATTTCATGCTAAACAACACACACACAACAAAAAAAAAGATACAGATGAGAAACATTATACAAATAAATCAACATTATATGTTGAGACTTTCAAGTCTCTTGAACTTTGGAGGGATGAACGCAATTCTTCCAAAAATAATTGGTGTTATCTGGATCTGGAGACTGTGCAGCCCATAGCATCAGATTCACATCATTGTCATATTCAATAAACCATTCCCTAACTGTATTAAATAATATTTGTTTAAGTTTCTTAACTCATGCACGGTGGTGTAGTGGTTAGCGCTGTCGCCTCAAAGCAGAAAGGTTCCGCGTTTGCATCTCTGTTCGGACCAACCAGGGCCTTTCTGTGTGGAGTTTGCATGTTCTCCCCGTGTCTGCGTGGGTTCTCCCCGGGTTTTCCCCACAGTCCAGAGACATGCACATTGGGGTTAGGTTAATTGGAGACTCTAAATTGACCCGTATGTCGGCCTGTCCAGGGTGAACCCCGCCTCCTGCCCAATGTCAGCTGGGATCAGCTACAGCCGCCCGCAACCCTTAATGGATAAAGCGGTAGATAATGGATGGATGGAACTTTTCTCTTTTCACTCATCTGCATTTTGTCTAAAAAATATTCACACGCCACATCCAACATTCAAGTATCCATCTAGTATTGTATATTCCATTACTATTTAATCTAATATCCCTTTTTAACATGAAAGTGCAGAACTCTTTTGACCCAAGTTACCTCCAAAAAAAGAAGGAGGGGCTGAGTTGGATGTTGACATCTGAAGACTTCAGACTCTTTATATGTTTAGATTCATATCCACCACACAATACCATCTCTGAGGTGAACCCAGTGTCACTCTACATCATGACACCTCAGTAAAACCCTGACAGGAGGAACAGCTGGTCCTGCAGCAGAGCCCTGATCTCTACATCATGGAGTGTGGCAACATCTCCAAGATACACACCTGGCATCTTACTTACTTGGTTTGCAATATTTTTTGTAGGAAGCCGATCAGAATTGAATATGGCGGACAAGTTTGGCCACCAAATAAACTTCATATTAGAGAAAACAGAGACGACTTGTTGATTTGCAGCAGTCGTGCTCTGTAACACTGGAGCTGTTCTGATGGAAACCAGTGCAGATATCACGAGTCACGGTGGAGTAAGTCTCATTAAAACAAACGTATCTGTGAGCTAAAGTCACCGTGTTTCTTCTCTCTTCCTGCTCCTCCGACACGGTGACAGGAGAAGTTCACCAGTGAAGTGCCACACTGAGTCACGTGTGCCTGTTTGTGCCTCTCGTGTATGATGGATACACTGAAGGTACAAGGTGAGTCTGACGGTGTGAACTCACCGGTTGGAGAGGATCTTTTCCTGTCGCAGCAGCAGCTCTCGGAGCTCCTCTCTGCTCCGGTGTCCCAGGTCTCCCACCTGCCCCTGCTGCTCGGTCCGCTGCGACGACATCGCGGTTAGCGACTGGCGGTTAGCTACTGACAGCTAGCTGCAGCTAGCTACAGCTAGCTAACCGTGCTGTGCTACAGCCATCTAAAAACGTCTCTGACGTCTCCGTTGAACATGCGGCATAAAAACTCGGTGTACTAGAAGAACCAGTTCAAAACGTCGTCAGCTGAACGACTCTGTGACGGTTAGAGAGTTTCAGAAACTTCTTTTAAACAGTGGTTCGCTTCCTGAACGTGACACATTTCAAAGTTCTTCCTCTTGAGTGGAAATCGAACACTGTGTGGAGCTCTACCGCCCCCCACCGCACAGGACGGTGAGCTACACCTTTACGTCCTGTCAGCCAGTGACGGCGATTTGCTGCCCTCTGCGGGTCAAGTGTAGTCATCAGCACCACGTTGGGATTTAAAAGAAGAGCTTCCAGCTTGTGGTGAAACGTCTCTATTCATGTCTTTATTCTCTGTAATCAGTTGCACAATAAATTATATATTTAATCAGCTAGTCAGTATAAGCAGGCTGCACTGATCTCAGATTTTCCACAGTTGCATTTCCTGCCTGGATATTTCCCAGCCACTGCGCCAACTCACTCAGCTCAACAGACAATGACCGAAATGTGAACCAGCAGGTTACAGCTGTGTCCTCTCAGCGGACATCGTGTGATCATCAGGGTTCTTCCGTCTGAAGCACAGGACTGCGTGTACTGTTGTGACAATATCACTGACTGGCACACTTTAAGCTTTTGTCCTTCTCATCCGGATTCTGCCCCAACTTTTTTTTTTTTTTTATCTATAACACATATGTTCTGGGGGTTTATTTGTGACGCCACACATTTTCTTGCACATCACTGATATCACAGAAATCACCCTAAATGTGTCTATCTTTGCTACACAGCTTATAAAGAAATTACTTTGACATATACTGTTGTGTGTATTGAAACAGCTGAGTTGTAACCGGGCAACAAAAGATTTGCATTGTGAAGCCTGTGTACATAATAATTTCCTGTAAATTAAGTAAGTGACGTCACGTTTTTTTGCATATTTCTGGAGAATGTATCTGGAGTTCAGTGCTGAAAGTATGAAAGTCAAACATCTGAAATGGAAGTTGTAAAAAAACACAATAATTGTGTAACTTACCAGCAGCAAAAAAATTCAGACGGATCGATCAGTGAAGGATGAACCAGTTGTACAGTATAGTCTTTATTTGCCAAACATTTGCTGGCCTGTTTTTGTAGTTTGATATGTAGCGTTAAGGGAAAAGGCACATCATAAAGTATTTTCAGATCACAGTCGTGGCAGTGCAGACAACAGCTGGATAACACTCGTGCCAGTGGCTCAGGAATGGCAGTCACCTCATTAAGGTTATAGAAAGTAACTGAACAGTTTCATCATCACTACACAAATGTACTATTATTATATTATCCTGCTGCCAATTGAAATTCATTTCCACCACCAGTGTCAGATAAGTAGACTGTTCACAAAGGCACAAAGCATGTTAATAAATATTATGTACACATTGTGACAATAATAAAATAATATTCATTTCATTTGTACAGAAACAATATAAAATGATGCGAAAATACACACAATAACCTCAACAGACTTCATATGGGACTGAATGCTCACAGATCATTGAGCGACATAAGTACGTTCTCTGTAAACAAAACAAATATAATCTTTCAGTACATTATTTATAAAATATTTTCAACGGAACTTTAGATAATTTACACCCTACAACATTTGTTTTAATTAACAGTGATATGTGCACACAGAGTCAGAGTAGAACAGAAAAACCCACACAAGTGTGACCAAGTGTGAGTCGAGCGAACGGATCAGTTTTAAAGGAAGTGTTCCACGTTTTAAGAACTAACCTCTCTTCTTGCCGATATCTTATCTGTAAATGTGGTATCCTTAGTTTTAACCACAGAAACATATTTACCATACAGTGATGATGTACAGATTAATCATCCAAGTTCTGTCCAAAGGTATCAAAATCCACCCACCACATTTTTGAAAAACTGTCTTTTTCATCCACACAGTACCAAAACTGTAGAAACCTAAATTTGTCTTTTGGTTGGGGCTGTGGAGTCGACTATTTCTTGGCTGTGAGCAGTGACTTTCACTGGTTTTGCTGCCATAACCCCTGTAAAATAGCAAAATGTACACTTCACCTCTCCCATCAGTTTAAGAGATGCTGGAGGGCAGATTTAGTTTCTTTTGGACAAAGCCTGCAGCTGTTTTCCTTCGTTTTCATCATTTATGATAAACGTAGCTATTTTACTGCTGCTTGTAGCATCATGGTCACCGTAAAAATGTAAGTGGGATCAATTTTCTAATGAAACTCTTGGCAAAGAAAGAGAGTAAATGTCTCTAATATTGCCTTTGTTTTAAGATTGCTCTATGTTAATGTTTTTCGTTATCTCCATAAGTTTCATGAAAGGTGTATAAACTTTCAATCTTGCTCCAGATGAGGAGGAGGTGGGTTCCACCAGAGTTGAGGGCGTGTCTGTGTTTGCTCCAGCGTCCACCTCATCTTTCCCAGACTGGACCAGGCTCGCAGGGGGCTCGGGTTCAGCTGAGGAGCTGTAGAGGAACGTCCCACTCGTAACTGAGGGGCTGGAGTTCAGCATGCGGCTGTATTGGAGAGGAGTGTACCTCAGTAAACTAGACTCCAGCCTGCTGGGCGGAGGGTTACTCGGCTTGAACGTCCTCGGTTGGGTGGGCATTGTGAGATAGTGGGATGGATGCTGAATGGGAGGAAGGGGTAAAGGTTGTGTGGGGGATAGAGGTTGTGTGGAGGATGAGAGCTCCAAGGGGGATGGAAGTTGAGTGGGCGATAGAGGTTGTGAAGGTGATAGAAGTTGAGTGGGTGATGAAGGTTCAGTGGGTGATAGAGGTTGTGAAGGTGATAGAAGTTGAGTGGGTGGTGAAGGTTCAGTGGGTGATAGAGGTTGTGAAGGTGATAGAAGTTGTGTGGGTGTTGAAGGTTGTGTGGGTGATAGAGGTTGTGCAAGTGATGGTTTCACTGGTGATGGAGGCTGAACGAGGGGTGGGAGTTGTATGGGATGGGGATGAGTTGGTTCGAACCGAGGCTTTTCAACATCCTGACTCTGTGCTTCACGTCTGCAGATGCACAGTTAGACATCAGCATGAGAAACCACCACTCCAAAAACGGAGCACCAAATATAACCTGATGCTGTTAAATGTGTTTCTCCAGCATGTTCGCTTCTTACCTGGGGAGCAGATCACAGCCTACTCCTATCTCCCTGGTTTCCAAAACCTCTCGGGGCCTATTCTGTGTGGACATAAAATACTTGAGCTTGTCTTCTAATTCATTATTCTGGGAAAGGAAACAGGAAACAACACTGTCAGGTCAGGTTCATGCAAAGGACTGTAGTCCCTTCACGTGTGAAAGGGACTAGACAGGTGCAGTGACATGACGACAACATGCAGACATTGCTGAAAGTTCAGGACATCCAGCAGCGCTAAGCAGCCCCAGCAGTCGTCTGTGAAGCCATGCAGTAGATTACCACACCACACCAAAAATCAATACACACAGTGAACACACGGTCAAGTGTTCGTCTTACCTCACACTCCACTATTGCAATTCTGTCCAGAAGCTCTGAGATGAACATGTCCTTCTGAGCGACTTGAGCTCGTAGAGATCCAACCTTCGTCAATTCAAGAAGACAACAATCAATAGAAATAAGTGATTGTGGGTTTTCAGGCAGATCAGCTTATTCAAGCCAATATATCTATACATTCTTGAGTCCATAATTTCTCAATAGTTTTCCTGAAAGTTTTCTGGAAGTAACTTGGTGCAAATTATAGGGAAAACATGAATTAAAACTCAAATTAAACCAAACTCACTATCTTTTCATTATTTTTTTTCCTTATTGGAAATGTATATTCATACACTAGCTATTTATATATGAACAATAAAAAGAACACTCATGTACTCATTAAGCACCCTTCATTAGTTAAACATTCCTTGTGAGAAAATGATTTAATCCGTACACCGGTGCTCTAGTGAATTAACTTTGCCTACTTCAGCTGATGTGTGTATCCACACTCACCATCAAAACACAAAGCAGTACAGAAGATAGATAAACCCTCCTCACCTCCTCGATCATTCCTTTGACTTTCCTCTGCTGGCAGAACACCATGTCGTTCAAGTGTTTGATTCTCTCACGGAGATCCCCTACTTCTCCCTGCAGCTCTTTGGACCTAAACACAACCAGCAACCATTTAGTCCCACAGACAGTACGGTATGCAGCAAAACAGAGAGGTGCAGCCGAGTCAGATGTTCCTCAGATTAATGAAGAACTAGTTTGACCAAATAATCCAAATTTGAAGATGAGGAGCTTGGACATCCTCAGATACAACAACACAACAGATTAGCAACCTTCACTGACTGATGAAGAAGGTGTGATGATACTAAATTGACCTAGAGTTAGATTATTTATTTCATTCTAGACCTTATCTAGCATTTGTACCTTTTGGCTACAGTTCCATCAGTTGTGTCCGTCAGCTGCATCAAGCGGAGACGCTGCTCACATTCCTGCAGCTTCTTTTGGAGTTGACTCTTTTCCTGTGGAGATGATATTTCACATTTTTCTCAGTTGCTGTGACATAATGATGGAATAGAAAAATATTCATGATTGTCAAAACAGTGTGAACTTCTGAAACCCACAGAGTATTTTCCAAATATTTCATACATTTCAGTAATCTGGTAATACCCTCAACAAAAATCTGATGGACCAGGCAGAAATGAGAGAAGAACGACAAACTCCTTAAAGTGTCCTGTAATTGATGTGCTTGGTCAAAGACAAAGGAAGATGCAGAGGAATAGAGAGAGAGAGAACAATATTTACAGTATAAGGTGTGTATGATTATTTGGATGAGGAAGTTTGTTTTGATATTTTTTCATTTAAGATTTGCCTCACCTTTCCCATACAGTCCAGTAGACGCTCAAGTTCAATGATCCTCTGGTCCCTCTCAGCAATCATGGCCTCTGCATTCCTGATGTTTCTGTCTGCTTCCTCCAGTCGCTTAATGTACTCATCAAGTTGGGCCTGTGGGAACAGAAATATACTTTGGTTTAGATGTTGGACTCAATTGGGGGTTTGTCACTTTATTTAATTTGGCTTTAAAGTCAAATTCAGCCCACAGTTATTGTAAAATGTGCCAAAAAAGTATTTGAGGTATTTTGAATAATCATTGAACATCTACAGTATCCCGTTTTTATGACAACATGCAGCAATTTTTACTTTCAATTGGCATTGAACCTGTGTGTGATGTACTGTGGTGAGGAGTAAAAGAATGCTGACCTGTAGTATTTCAATCTCCTCCCTGTGTTTCCGTTGTTCCTCCAGTAGCTTCTCATCGTACTCCCTCTGTAGCTTTTCTGAGAGCTCCTGCAGCGCCTGAGCACTGGCCTCCTGTGAAGACTCCACCTGGACAATTCACAGCACAGCAAAAGTTAAGACTGTGCTCCGCCGATTGTTGCATATTGACACTGCAATAGAAGATGCAGACGTAGCTACAGGGAGATGGTCTGTTGTCAAATCTGCTGAATCAAAGCAAACAGCTTTATCTGCTACTCATCAAATATCTACATTTGTAATTAACACATTATCTGCTTCTCTAATGGAAAGTGACCTTTTTCTTTTTCGACTTGTAATTTTAACATAGTAACCCGTGATGTAAAACTGTTAAGGTAACAGGCGGAGAATAAGAATTTCTACATGTGACGGCTAGTCACACATCTTGTCCCTCTTACTCACCCATAAGACCATATTTGAAACAGGTCATTTGAGCAGCCACTAGTCACACCTGCTGGGTGACCTGAGTATCTCAATGAATGTGTTGCAGCAAGTTCTTCCACAATTTTAATTTTTTAATTTTTTAATTTGTGGATGCATGGATTTGTGTGAATACTCAGTCTGACCTGTAGTCTCAACGTCTGGTTTTCAGCCTGCGCCGCAGCCAGCTCCCTCTCCTTGTCTTGGAGTTCTTCTTGTGTTTTGTTAAAGGTGCTCTGCAAACTCTTCTCCCCATCTCTCTTGTCCATTCTGTTCTGACAGTTCTCCAGAAGGGATTTCTGCAAAGGAAACTTCTTTTACTTATCACGCCAACCCTTTCTGTGGTGGCACGCAGCCGTCATACAGAGAGTCTTCACAAGTTGAGTTACATTGATTTGTTACCTGCAGGCTGATGTTGGCAGATATGAGGGAGCTGTTCATCTGATCAAAGCTCTCCATGGCCGTCGTCCGGACCCTGACCTCTGACTCCAGACTCCTCCGATGTGAGTTAGAGGCCTGCAGAAACAATGGTACACCGTTTTTTTTATGATTTATTCACAGCCTCAAAGACTGGAGTTTGATGAGGGAGTTATGAGTCACATGGTGCTGCATAATTAATTACCCTGATTTCCTGTGAAAGCTTCTGCATTGATTGCTGCATTCCTCCGAACTGACCGTACATCCTCTCTCTCACCTTCTCCAGAGAGTCTCTCACCTGTGTACATATACACAAAACGTACAGATATTATCTGTGCAGCAACACACACACAGCCCTGCGAAGATGGCATGATGTTGAAACAATGCTGTGTTCCCCTGATGGCTTGGCTGGTTGTTGCGTCAGTCTCCACTCACCTCCCTGATGTACCTCATCTCATCATGAAGGTGATTGACGGTCCACTCTCGCGCCATCACCTCCTGCTGTCTGTCCGAGCCCGTCCTCTGCACCACGCCGTACACTCTGGGCCCATGATGCTGCGGCGAGGACTCTGGCACCCCATTGGTCGTGTCTCCGAGGTGCTGAGGGAGACAGGATCACACCGGTCAGGTTTCTGTAGCCACCCTCCGCTGAGGCTGACTAGGACTGTCATTGTGTTTGTGTACTCGTGTGCGTGCTTATGTACAGACATGCACAACTGAAGGTGGATCACGTGTTTGTGTGTGGATGCATATGCTGCATATGTATATTCGACCTGGTATTTCCCGCACTACTGCTGCTGAGCACTGGAGACAGGAGGTCGGAAACAAACAGCTAGAAAAAGTGCAGGGTGAAGTGAAGGTGTCATGTTTCTGCAACCCAGTACATGAGCTGCTGCCGTTTCTGCCTATTGTACCTCGACAGCCAGGACACCAATGAAAACAGATGCACAGCAGCACAGGAGCAGCGCAGCACTAGACAATGCAATACCTATATAACAAATGACTAGTAATGGCAGAATAAATAACTTAACTGTAAGGAAAACTGTTCTTTGAATGGAGCCAATACAAATTTTCATAATAGGCTATTTATATTTATTATTTTCCTGATTTCCTCAATACTAATTTGATGTGTTCAAATTGCCTGATTTGCCTGACAAATGACTAAAAGTTAAAAAAAAGAATCCAAATAGAACCAAATGTTTAGAACTTGACTTAGGAAAATGTATCCTAATTTTCCATATGTAAAATGTAAACATAAATCCACATCTTTCATGCATTGCTTATTCTGTCAGAAATATCATATATTCCAAAAAAATCACACTGGCAAACATAAACACAGATATCAATATGTCTTTAAAAGGCACATATCGGCAGAAGTTATTGGCCAACCAGTACTGTATCAGTCGGGCCCTAACATTTAGTTCTCAAACTTGAACATATACAGTCATCTAGCAGCATCTGTTCATGCTGAATATCTATGAGGACGTTATTAATGACAGCCTAGGAGCGCATGCACAGAGTCATGTTTTACAGAGGGATGTCAGTGACACACGTGTCGCAGTGTCATGCCTATTATTCATGTGGTGGATGTGGCTGTCTACCTGCTGAGGTGATTCCCTGCCAGCTGGCCTCTCTCTTCGGATCAGCCCATTCTTCTTCTTCCATGCCCCACTGACGTCTTTCTCTCTCTCAGCCTTTAGAGAAAAAAACAACATCAACAACAAATATGAAAGATCGCTGTTGTGAGCGATTCACTTCTTTCCACTTTGTGGCCACTGCAAAGTGGAAAAAAAAGTGCTCAGTATTTGCGTATCTGTTTTGTGTGGGCATTCCACATCACACCTTCTAATTAGCAAAGTATTTGTTGTAATAAAGACTTTGAGTCTGTTGTTTTTTTCTGGTTACATGATGCAGAGACCCAGAACGCACACAAACACAGAAATATGAATGTGTTGCACATACTGTAGTTTTTGATAGATAGATAGATAGATAGATAGATAGATAGATAGATAGATAGAAAGATAGATAGATAGATAGATAGATAGATAGATAGATAGATAGATAGATAGATAGAAAGATAGATAGAAAGATAGATAGATAGATAGATAGATAGATAGATAGATAGATAGAAAGATAGATAGATAGATAGATAGATAGATCAAACTTAATATTCAGGACTATTGGCCAGAGACGGAGGCGTCAGCCTCGACATCTCACAGAGATAAGAATGAGGAGAAACCAGAACAAAGACGTCAGTGTTGTCTCAGGAACAGAGCCGAGCCTCACATTTCTGCACCACTCAATCTACAGAGGACACGCCGTTGACAAAATGGTGAGGGGCCTGCTGATATGCGGATGTGAATTCCAGCAGACGGGAGGGAAGAAGATGAGCCATATTAAGGTTTTTAACGACACTGCAGCCTGCTTCTCTGAGAGCTCAGAATAACAGAAGCTCTCTGCTCCGTGAATTCAGCTTTGAATTTTACAGTGGAAATGTTTGCCCATACTGTTGGACAGGGTTTACCTGGTGTTTCTAGTGCAAACTGCAACATAGTAATTTTGGAGGAAAGAGGGCACAGGGTTTCTTTTGTTCTGCTCATGACCTGCTCACAGACATAACTGATTACTTGAATTATGCAAACATGTACGAATAGCTTGAAGACGTCCCTTTGAAATAATCCAGTGCTTTGTCAAACATTTCACAGGGTCATTTGTTCGTAGCACATGAACAATCTGCTTTGTCAAATGATTGTATTGTGAAGGACTCAACTGATTGGAGTAGCTCCTTATTTCCAACTCAGACATGAAAGTTGTATTGGAAGTCACAACACAAGAGACCCTCTCATGAAGTTCATTGGGCGGAATCCTGTTCACTCTGAAGAGACATTCAGTCATTGTAGAGATGAAATCCAATGCTGCAGGTGTAAAAGCTTCTTTATGTGTCATGGTGCAGTTGTTTTTCATCTCATCTAGGACATAGTCACCGGCTGGATTGTTTCCATGATGTTTCATGTTGCAGGACACGTCCTTCCTAATGTTTAAGAACCACTTTAACCAGCATTTCTACTGTAGCATAGTATCTGTGATTCTCTCCGACAGAGGATGTATCAATCATATCCTTCCTCCTTGATTAACTTATGTCTACTCCTTTTTCCTCGGTTTTTTTTTTCACAAAATCAGAGTGGCCTACATTTGACCTTCGCTAAAGATCAAATTCAAGACCAGAGATTGAGCAGCATGTATGAAATCATGTCTAAAAGACGACATCACTGCAAACTTATAAAATAAATGCCATGAAAAAGTAGATTGTTAAGTAAGTAACACTGTGCGAGTATTTGAACTGCACATTTTTGTAATGACCTGCTACACCTGCAGCCCAGTGCTGGATTCACAATGAGCAGCTGACACTGAGGAATGAGTCTTTAATATCTCGAGCTCTGATATTCCTCTTCAAAACGTGGCGTTGATTCAGTGATCATTTTTTTGCTGAGAGTCAGACGAGAAGACTGAATGTAAATCTGTAGCTACAGCCGGACTGGCTTAGCACGAAGACTGGAAATGGGGAAACATTGTTGTTGTTTTTTCTCTCTATTTCTTTTTACAGATAAAAATGTAATCAGTTAACAACGAGTGAGGTTAAAACATGCTGGTAGTTTGAATTTGTTGCCTTTGCACAGAGCAAAATCAGCTGTTTCCCAGATTCTGTTTACATTTTCAATCGACCATTTTTATTTATTCTTTAAATTCCCTCCTATTTCTTTTCGTTACACACCAGGAAGCTGCCGCTCTGCTGCAAGAGCTGATGATGTCGGCCAAGAGACACACTGGCTGCACAGTTGCAAAGGGCGGAGAGTTGTGTCCCCACTGAGCACACACTGAAGAACACGTCATCACCAAACACACGTGTGTGCGGTTACTCTCCAGTTTTTGAGCACTCTTGACGACACTGTCCTCTGTCATCCGTTTCAATAGTCATGGGCACGCCCTCCCGCTCAGAGATTAGGACAATCGCTGGAGTGTGTGGAGGTGTGATAACTTGACCAACACCACACTCCTTGGCCAAGGTTCACGCGGAACATGCCAGCGTGCTTCTGTGAGGATCACGCGTGATCGCCGAGGACCAGGAGCCTCCACAGGGCCCAACGATGAGTGAAGCATCGCTCTCAGTTCTCACAGTCTCACTGTCAAACTCTTGGCATCAGGACCACAGATCCTTAACACAAACAAAGCCACCTACAGCAAACACCCGCACGGCCTGCAGCGTAGACTCACATTCAGTAATTCACACGGCAACGATGTGCAGTAAAAGACGTGGTTAATGTCTGACTTATCCTGAACTTTGAGCAAAAGCCGTCGAGCTCTGTTTATCGTGTCACCAGCGTTTGAATGGATGCCGTCTCAACGTAACGGCCATGTGTCTCCGTGAGAGACCAAAACTGTTTCCAATATCATCTTTTGCATAGAATAGATTTATAAAACAGAGTCATTGCTGAGCTTCGATGTAAATTTGAAACAGCTGTGTGTTGCACACGCACACACCCTCCTGTCACGATTATGCAACTGGACCAGATGATAAAAAACATAAATCTCAGACGCTCCAACATCTTTTCTTTCAAAGTATTATATTCCTCCCACACCACTATTTTTGAGAGAGTCTTGGTGCACGTGGCTGTACATTAGAGAGCTTTAGAGAGAAACGATTTTATTTTATTTGTTTAGTCAAATTGAGTTTAACAAGAGATGATATAAGGATTAACTCTGATGTCAAGCAAGATCTACAGGCCGGATGCAGCTTGATTGATAATAGAATTTCAATAAGAGGGAGATATCTGACTTACTGTGTCCGAGCTTGCTGTTTTTGGCTCGTTGTCTCCATTGTGTCCCGCATGTAGAGTCAACCTGAGACGTCTGATCCTCCTCTGAGAAAAACAAACATGCGAAAAGCCAAATAAATTAAGCTCTGCAAGAAAGTACCTATCACGAGAAAAAGATTGTGGCGTTTGCATCCAAACATCACTTCAGAGACGTCGACAGTCCACCACCACGGGTTCATTTATAGACAATAGTAACAGTACAGCAAACAAAGTTCATGCAAATGCTCTGAAGCTGTGCTTACGAAACATGCAGCGATATTTACACTACACTGTTATTTTGTTGTGCAAGTTTTAATTTAAAAAGAATAAGTACTGCAGTGCACTACTTGTATCGTACTAAGTTTTAAAAAAAATCTAAATATGATTAGGTTCTTGCTTCATTTACAAACAATGGGAATAAATTTAAGGTACAAAGGCCTGTTGTATCAGAGAGCTGTTCAAATAAACATGAGAGTCTCCTGTGCACTCAGCTCCCATTACATGCTCCTGTTGGGGAACACATCCCATAACAAACATGAACTTTCAGTAGATCGGGGAACGGAAAAATAGTGTCTGGGACTGAGAGAATTGATCTCACTGTACACGGGCGACTACAGTGACTACAGCGTTATGGTATCAGGGTACAAGCTGAGGAGGGGGGGGGGAGACACCGGGCTGTTTTCAAAACACAGAGGAGAAGGAAGGGAGAAAAGGGCAGAGACGGAGGGAGAGTTTCGGTGCTCGGACTTCTCTGGGACTTCTTACCTCACTTGAAGGATCTGCAGATTCCTCTGTTGTGGTGGTGGAAACGGTTGGTCCTGAGCCGTAGCGAAGCATGTCTCCCCTTCTGTCCACTCCTCGCTTCTCTTCCTCTCCGTCTGCAGCCCTCCCACCCTTCCTCTCACTCTCCTTCCTGAGTTCTGCTCAAAAGTCTGAGAGCGACCATCTGCCCCCGGCCTCGGCCAGGAGAGAGGAGAGGGGAATTCCACTCTGTCAAGCCTGGTGGTGGTGGTGGTGGGAGTCCACAGGGCCCGGAGGTGCCCCTTCAGTCAGGGAAATGACCAGGTGCAATCCAGTTCCACACTGAGCAACACAAACACAAATATGTCATTGTCTTCATTCCAGGCTGACTGCTCCCAATCCACCGGACTGACAAGCTCGTCAGTCACTCAGGGACCTCCCTGCCTGACTCTCTGACTCGCCCTGTGTCTTTCTCTGTTCTCATCAGACCTGTTGGGCCACATTTCACCTGGCTCCCTGGTCTGCGCCTCTTTCGCAGGGCGGGTCCTCGCGCTCGGGCTGGGACAGGTGGAACGCTTCTTATCAACAGGGGCGACCAAGAGGCGGAGCTGGTTCTCACTGCAAACTTCACAGTCGAGGGGTTTGACAATAGTTCCCTGTTGTGGCTGTGCAAAAATATATTTCAACTACTATATCACAGTTTTTACAAGCAGTAAGTTCTCAAGAACTGAACTACAAATGGTTCTTGTACTTCACTTGAACATTTCAATTTAATGCTACTTCATACTTATTTTCCAGTAGAAACATTATTTACAGTAATATTATTTTTATTATTATTATACACATTATTCAACAGCAATAGTTACTGTATACAAAATCAACATCAAAAAGTGAATTATTAGATTAAAGTACCAAACACATGACCAAATACAATGTTTATTTACTTTTTGCATATTATAACATCAATGATGTTCCAGTTAGTATGAAACCAATACTACTGGGATCGACCAGCAGATTTTGTTATTTTCTTTAGATTGTAAAATTTTCACCGCAGGACTTTTTTGTGCAAAAATGATACTTTGACTTTATTCAATGATTCGAATCCTCCATCCTCCCACTGCTGCCGCTGAGTGAGCAGCTAAATGAAATCATGAAAAACGTTCATACTAAGGCTGCAGGCACCGGCGTCTCACGTTCTACAAGACTGACAATACCCAATAAATTATTGATGTAGTAGATAGTGGATATAGTAAAGGAAATGTATCTTGAATTCTGCTGCTCTCTTCTGCCTCAAAACTACACTATCACTTGAATTTATGCAAAACAGTTTATACTTACTTATCCCGTCAGATATCTTCCAGGAGCCAACAGACCGTCATCATGACAGGCAGATCACATTCCTCGTATGAATGACCTGCAGTCACTCCCTGTTAGTAGAAACTAGAGACACAGAGTCGCAGAGCCAAGAGAGAATCAAGTTGCCTGGCAGGCGTTTGTTCAGTTGAACAGCGTTCTCCATTAAAAGATCTGCTGTTAGCTAATGTCAAAATATGTCAGTGAATATGAAAAGAAAAACTCTCTGAACAATATAAAAGGTATTTTTACAGGGCCGAGAAGTTAATTAGTAACCACATGTCAAACAACACGTTTCTTTGCTTCTGCAATCACCTCAGTGTGGCCTCCGTCAAATCCAATGTCAAGTTGAAATCCCATAATATTCACTTGTGATTGTACTCTCACTCTCTTTGTGACAAATTCTTGATTCAGCATTTGATTCATTCCACATGACTGGTTTTAAAATAACAGAAATATTTAAAGCACAGAAAAAGAACCCGAGTCCTTTCTCCCCCACTGGAAGACAGTGATAATGAACATGTTGTCCCAGTAACAATGTTGTGGGGTATCTTTGCTGCATGCAGGTTACAGTAAAAGTATTTGATCCTCTCTCCTGTTTGGGACCAGTTGCTTAAGAGGGAATCTTGTCTTGAAACCAGCAACAATAGCTGTCGTCTGTTCAACATCCCCGCAGCCGTGGAATTAAGGTTGACCTGTGATCTCACGATTGCTTGACAGAAAAGTGCCATTGCAACTGTTGACAGACAAATGTGCTGCGTGTGATAAAATGAACAAGCCTCACGGTGCTGCACTGTCTCCAGAAATGTGTGGTAAACTTAAAAAACCACAATAGTATTTGAGCGAGTGTCCCTTTCAAGAACTCCACTGTGCAAAGGATCCTTTATTTTATAGACTGACCTTTGATTATTGATAATGTGATGATTGATTGTTGTGATGCATTCAAATATAAATAAGAAAAACCTCAAGCCATAACAATGACTGCTTACTGACACAAATGAGCTAATTTACTATTTGATCACAGCATCATTTTACTTGGGGAGAAGGATATACGGTAATTTCTGACAATATAGGGGATAAAAAGTCCATACAATTGAATGCATTTCTGAGAACAGGTATGTTATAAGATATTGATTCATTAACAATTACTTTATAACAAATTACTCAAAATACATAGTTCAAAACTAGGAGTTTTATCATGACAGTGACAAGATGTGGAAAGTATCTATGTACATTTAATGATGTAAATTACACTACTACATAAATATGACAGTTCCTAGTTACTTGAATACTTACTTTAATTACAAAATATATTAAAAGTTGTGGAATTACAACATTTTTCTTTTCTATTAATCTATTCAGTAGTTAGTCATGTACCTACAATTACAAAATACAAAAAAATTAAACATGAAACATCAAGTAATAGTATCTAATAATGCACTTGACTTATTAGATGATATATAATTATACATTTTATATCACTCAGAAAGAAGTGCCAATTACACATCAATAGTTTTTTGTGAGTAAGATTTTGGATGCAGGACTTTAACTTGGAATGGAATTTCAATTTGCTTAAGTGACATATGAAAACGTCTTTCTTCACTGACAGTGTCTCTGAAAGCAGGTTCTTCCTGCTGTACCGAGACATTCGCTGCCTGAGGCGTCCGCTGAATGTTTCGTTTGTTTATGAACCTGATTAATGTTGTTAGTGATGCTGAAAACAAAAACGCAGTGACACAGGAAGACTTTGTGGGTGTTGGTCTAAAAAATGACCATAAGAATCTGACGACTAAATCCACAGAAATTCATAGGTCATCTCCCTTATCTATGTACAACTGAGTGAACTGGCCTTAAATCATAATCACTCATAACATTCTATAACAGTCTCGTCAAAATGAAAGAGTTAAATAAGTTGCATGTGTGGGAGACTTTGACCCCTTCGTGTCCCTGTGGGTCTGCAGAGGTCTGACAGCCCGACTGGGTGATAAAAACCAGCTTCCACTCCCACATACTGTACAAGCCATTAGTGTCTACTTCTTCATTATTAATCCTCAGACTAGTAGAGAAGCAGTAGAACACACTACATTGATAGTGTAATTCATTCAAATCCTCATTTGTCTCAGCGCAGTTTACTGGCCAAAGAATATTTGAGTTCAAACTATTTCTTCATATTTATTTTTCTTTTGTTCATTTCTGATCTGTTATCAACTCTTAGTTTCAGAAAATCTGGCACCATTACCAATATTGCCGCTAGGGGGCAGCACAGAACTGTGACATACAAAAGAAAAACCGAACCCTATCACAAGCAGTTTTTTTCTCCTGTTCATTTACACTGCAGCATAAGAGGTTTTTCTGGATTCTTATTAGACTTGTTTAACTTGTATGTTTTCTATTTGAATGAGTGGAACAGAGAGATCCGTGTGAAAAAGAGGAGCTGTTCCCAACTCTAAACCTCTTCTCGTGAGAAACCATTCACAGAACCCACTGAACATCTCTCTCTCTCTCTCTCTCTCAGCTGTTTACCTCTTTATTTCCCAGCAGTCCCTCTGGTTTGAGGTCACTCAAGCACGTAAAGGAATCCCAAGAATGATCACATTGTTAAGTATACACAAACCTTTCCCTCTTAAGCCCTCCAGCCTGTGTGCCCTATTAGTTTACTGCTCGGCTTGACACCGAGGAGAGGGAGATAATGCTGTGGCACTTGAAAGGTTGATTTGTCTGTTCCACACAGAATAGCAACAAATGAAGTTCACGCCCTCCAACCAAGAAGCCTCATCTATCCTCCTCCTTTAACTGCTGTGGTCAGTTGCAGATTCGAATGTGGACAAAGTTTTTAAAATATATACATTTTTTTCGACAGCTCCAACGGAGAAAGACTCTCTATTGTTTTTTTTACCCCAGAGACTGAAGGACACAGGATCAGGGACCCAAACACAGGATGCATATGGTTCATATGTCCCAGCAGGAAAAATATTGACCCGCTGAGCATGAAAGTAAAGATAAAGAACTGCTATTGACACAGCTGCAAAACAGAGCCTTTTTTGAGGACGAAGGAGCGAAGTCACTGCTCGAATACTCATATACTTACAATTCAGAGAAATTTCATACTTTGCATTCCACATTTATCTGATTGCTCAAGTTACTTTGCAGGTTTTGCACAGTGCAAATAATATGAAATATTGATCTTATCAAGTTCTTTGTGTCTATATATTTCATCACATATTTTTGTCTTAAAAGATGAGAAATATCAGTGAGATTACATCAGCCGGTTTCAAGCAATATTTTTTATAGTTTCATGAGATTGTCGTGTTTAACGTGACATTTTTCTTGATTGTGTCAGAGGCTAAATTTCACCCAATATTCTAAGGTGGTATAACAATATGATCTAAATGTGCTGATGAAAAAAATACTTGATAAAACTCAAAATACAGGAAATTTACATGTGAAGGAGTATTTTTGCACTGTGGCACTGATACTTTTACTGAAGTGAAGGATGAGAGTATTTCTTCCAACACTGGTCAAAACTAACCAACTAACTATATCTAACTTTCTTGGTTGTATTGACACTGTTTTAACTTTTCTCGTTTCTCTTTTTTTTTGTTAGTATATTTATGTCTGGAGGGGATTTTCAAACGTTTTTTATCAGTTGTCAAGAATTATTCACCAAGCAAAAAGCATGTGAGAGTAGCTGGAAGTAACTTTATTTTAGTCTCAGCAGGATTTATGAACATTTATGAACAAATATGTGCAGAGAGGTAGTGGCAGGAATTTGTTATAAATCCACTCTTCCCCTCCGCAGGCGTCAGGCGTGACGTCAGAAGTGAAAGCAGAGTGCAAATCATCACAATGGAGCAAAACATCGATTGTCAGTTTATCTCGCCTGAAGAAATTCCCCTCGTTCCCTCAAAAATGTTGAGGAGTACCACATACTGTACGTTCTTTAAACGGACCTGTAAGGCCATATGTACACAGTGGCACAATTCAAACACACACACACACAAGGTTAAGACTTACACCATGTTACGTATGAATACTGGCCCCATTCAGGGCAGACACCACCAGAGAAAGTAACATCAAAGTGTTTCGGTAAAAAAATATCTTGGTTTTGATATTTGCAGCTTTGTTCAGTGTTGTAACTGTTTAAAGGCAAATTCAGAATCAGTTATCACACACAAAATTAATTTGGGCGTTGCCACATGGTCTCATATAGCCGCCTTTTCCAGTAGATGTATAAGCAATACTGTGATGTCACTAACATCAGGAGTAACCTGTGGTAAATCAAAAATAACGTGTTGATATATCTGAATGCATGTCATGACTTATATAAAACTGTATAAAAATGGATGGATACAAAGTCCCTCATTTATTGTTCCCTCAAAAACTCTCTGAACCAGGACTTCATATATTCAACCATGAATAAATAAAAAAAAAAATCCTGATCCTCATTTCATATTTTTGGATTTGATCTTCATTCATTAAAAGAGGTAAATATATTTTATTTAAACGAAAGAGATACAAAAAATGTATATTTAGATACTGTATGTAAATTTAACATATTTGATAGGCATAAAATAAGAAAGTGTTATTAACTTCATATTGTTCACAAAGGCAGTATTGATTTTGTTGTATTACAGTGCATTAAAGAGAGCATTTTCAAGTTTACTAATTCGAGAAGGATCATTGAAAAGCATGTAATTTCCATTTTTTACCCAAAGGAAAATCCACTGAGTCTCAGACGAGTGAGAGTTCATGTAGGAATGTAAAATTACCAAATTAAACAGTATGTACATTTAAATTCTACTGGATGGGAAAACATGTCAAAACTTTTATGAGTTCATCCATGAACCTCAGAGCTTATCAAATAATACTGAGTGAATTTATGGACATCATGACTGTACCCATATTTTAATATATCCAGGAGAATTAAGTGACCTTATGTTGTATATAATATTCCACATGGTCTCACTTTGCTGGAAAGGTGAAGTGAGATGATGCAGATGTTTTAGTTTAATAGCTACAGTTTGACTCCATCCGTTTGGTCCAACAGCGACACATATACAGTAAAGCAGCTTCGTTCTCCACCTAAGTGCTTGATTACAAAGTGTAGGTGGACAAGATGTTGTCCTGACTCGAGGAACGCTTGTACCCTGATGATGAGCTGAAGTACGTCTCCCCATCGGTGCTGATGTCGTCGTCGTCGTCGTCATCGTCCAGAGTGTTGAGTAGCGGAGCAGAGGAGCTCTTACGCCTGGATGAGACAGAACAATGTTATAACTACCTCAAATAATTTGTCTGTGTTAATGGATGATTAGTTAAGGGCAGTGCTGTGTCTGTGCCCACCTGATCTCGCTCCGAAGAGCTTTGAGTTGGCTCTGGAGCTGCTCGTTGGCCTCCTGTTGCTCGTCCAGGTCTCTCTGCAGCTTCTTCTTGCCGTGCTCCAGTCGGTCGATCTCTTCCTCAGCCTCGTCCATCTGCCTCTTCAGGGCCTTCAGACGCAGATTCAGCTTCAAGAAACAAACAACACTGAGTCAAATATCAATAATTACTTACGGTGCGGTACTTAAGGAGACAGATATTGGTCTTGTATGTTGCCTACCTGGTCCTTTTGATCTTGCATTGAGTTATGCTCCTCTTCAACTTGCATCATCATCTCTTTAACTTTCCTCTCTAGTCGGCGGTTCACCAGCTGCATGTTGGCACGCTCCCTGAAACATATGCAGTGCAACACATCACACTGACTGACATGAATCTTAAAACACAAATTACTCAGAGCTGGTTGATAACCTTGAGTCGGATGGTTACAATGAATGAGAACATTGATTGGAAAGTCACAGTATTACTCCATTACCTAAATACATAATCGAGTTGGGATCTATACAAAATCCATCAGTCTTAGAAGTCTAGGAGTCACACTATGGCTGTCAATCTCCAACCTAATGAACCTCTACTTTCCAATCAAACCTTTCTCTAGAGTTTTTCTCCTCCACCCTCTCTTCTCTCCTCATCTCTTTTCCCAGTTGAAGTCTTCAGCTCACCTTTCCTCCCCCTCCAGTCTCTCCTCCAGCTCCTGTATGCGATCCTCCAGCTGTACTACCAGACCTTCTTTGTTGGACTTCTGGGAGCCCTCCAAGTGAGCCACTCGACTCTTCAGGTCTTTATTCTGGAGAGGTCAGAGAGACAGAAGTCGTGAGGCGTTCAACTGGACAAATGCTCATTGTAAACCATAATCATATCCGTGTGCGAAAAATAAAAAAATAACACTGACGTGATGATGGATTACAATCAAATGAAAATGGTAAAAAGAAATGAATGAATGAATCAAATGAGTTGGTGCTTTGAACTGAGCTTGTAGAGCTTGTGTGTAGTTGTTTTCCTCCAGACAGGAGAGTGTGTACCTGTCTCTCCAGAGCCATCTTGTCACACTCCAGGTCCTGTCTGCTAGCCCTCTCCTGCAGGAGTTCATTCCTCATCTGCTCCACCTGTCAAGCCGAGTCCAGACACTGTCATTTCTACGCTCCCACACACTCTGATGACAATTATTATTGGACACCGCCTGGGTCTCACTCTCAACAGGAACCGCTGCAGCGCGCAGTGAGTCAAAATGCTAAACAGTGCGAGACTTAATGCTGAAATGGCCCCAGTTAATTGGTGATCTGGGTTTTCTTGTTTGGCTGCATTCCACCTTTCGTTGAGATCCTCAACTCTCAGTAAAAAAAAAATTACAGACCCTATGTGTAGGTTGTGTGTGATAAAGCTACAATAAAGGAATAGTTTGATATTTTGGTTTAATATGCTTATTTGCTTTCTTACCAATAGATGAGATCAAGATCGTGTCTGTACGGAAAATATGAATAATAAGTTACCACCAGCAGCCTGGCTCTGTCCCAAAGTAAAGAGAATACACCTACCATCACTTCTAAAACTGACTAATACGTTTAAAACTGTCAAGTTGTGGTTATGTGTGTATAATAACCTTTAGAAGTGTTGATAGGAGGATTCTGTTACCAGGCAACATTATTTTGCCTGTATCCAGTCTCAGCAAACTAAGTTAACTCTTTTATAACATGAGATATGAGAGCGATAAAGCTCTTCTCATCTCTCAGCAAGAAAGCAAAAAAAAAGGTTTATTTCTTAAAATGTCAGATCATTTCTAGAACACTATTCCAGTGTTACCGCTGCAGTCCGCTCTGAGAGGCCCAACTGCTCGCTGACATCCCACTTCAAAAGAAGCCGATCGATACAGTGGTGATGGTCCTTTCTCTTGTGAGAGGAGCTTAGAATTGGTGATATTTTATGCCAATTAGTGGGTGACAGTGGGCTGCTCTGATGAACGATGGCCCCTATAACTGGTGCACCCAGCACGGTGCTTGAGGGAGCTGAATCAGCAGACTGGAACACAGAGCGAAACTAATCTGCTTTGTGAGAGACGGCAGGAGAGGAGAGGGGAGATTACTCTCATTTAGACAGGAGAGGAGCACCTGGTGCCAGGAGAGACGCAGGTGTTCTTCCTGCTGCCTCCGCTGCAGCCCCCCCCGACCCCCCACCCCACAGCCATTCCCCACCCCCACCTCGCCTCCCCACAGACATTAGAGCATAGACACCAGCGCATACCCATGAGTATGTGTGTGTGTGTGTGTGTGTGTGTGTGAATGTCTGTGTGCTCACAAAAACACCACTAGCACTCAACCTACTCCATTCTGACTGCACAAAGCTCACGCGTTGCCTTGACAACCGAACGCAGCCTCATGCTGAACCAATGCCACTTTGACACAATGCCACTCTTCTCTCTTGGCCAGTCATTTTTTAAAAGGGAAACCATTAAAGCAGATTTAAAAACTCTCCTCCTCAGCCACACTAAGCTTTTCTCTATGTCACTAAATTTTCCCCTGAACTTTTGAATGTATGTCAGTTCCAAACCGAAAGTGAACCTGTAGCCAAGTCAAATCTTACAGGCCTGACTTTGGATCTCATACTTTTACATTTAATATAGAGAGGTTTTAAAGGTGTAATGACACTCTGACTCCACCCTATGTGCGACACTATGACACATTCACATAAAATCAGCAAGGTTGCAATAAAATAGTGTTTATTTCATTAACTCTAGTACCCAACATCCTCCCGCTGATTAGTAAGCACTCTCCCACCAACAAAAAGCAATCCTAAAAGCACACATACTTTATCTAAATCTCACTTCACAGTGCCTCCGTCAGCAGCTTTATCACAGAGGAAGGAAAACTGGAGCACTCGCTTGCGAGGATATTAAAACTGACTTCAAGCACCAGAACAGGATTTGCTCTTGAGATGAAGCTACTGAGCGTGAACTCCACAACCTGAAAACTTGAGACATTTGGCAGCACACATATTTTGGCTCGGGCAGTGCATTAAGAAGCGTCTTTTGTGACTGAAGCATGAAAATTGGATAGACGGCGCTTAGACCACGCTGGCAGGCCGCCAATCGGACTGATTATGCAAGATCATCTTACAAAGCAATAACCCTGCAAGAAGTAAACTGGGAGTGTGGATAGTATGTGTAAAAGAACATATTCTTGAGAGTTCTCACACGCCGAAGCACCGATATAACCCATCGATCTGCATGTGAATGATGTGTGGTGGCTCTAGGATTGTATTTGAGACCTGAAATAGAGATTAGCAGTTGCAGTTGTGATGTTAGAGATGGAAGACAAAGCAACAGGAGATCTGGATATAATTCACAGATTGAGATGGAACAGAGACACGTCTGTGTGAGAATGTGGACAGCAGGTCAGTGACACAGGTGAGCACTGAAAATGAGAATGTGTTGAATATGTGTGTATGTGTGTGTGTGTGTGTGAGAGAGAGTATGTGTTATGTACCTGCACTCTTCCTCGGTCTATCCTGTCGATCAGCTGGTCTCCACTCTGATGCTCTTCATCCAGGTCCAACTCCAGTTGAGAAATCCTCTCCTGCAAATTGCAGCAGTTACATGCAAATGTGTTTCCTGTAAATTTATCACAGGTGTAATTTGTGACAAATTCTTTATCGGTGGCTTTAACTGGAATCATAATGTACCTCCAAGAGCTTGATGTGGCGGGTCTTTTCGTCTTTAGTGTGGGCGCTTGTCTCAGCCTCCACCTCCAGATCGTGAAGCTTTTTCTCCAGCGTCTTCTCCCGGAGCTCAGCCTCGTCTCGTTCTCTCTGACACTGACGCAGGTCTTCCTCCCGACATGACAACTACAAAGAAATGGATCAACATACAAAGATCATTGCATATCAATAATAATAATAATAAATGCTACTAATTATGACACCGCTTGACCCCCGAGGATGGATGAAATGTATCCTGTAGGCGTTATAAGTACTTCTGCAGTAAGGGTGGATTAAACCCGGCCACCGTGTTGAACGTCCATGTCACAATTCAATATGTCACCCTGTTTCTTATAAAGCATCACCATTAATTATGTCTAAAAAATTTAGCTGATGCTTAGGGAAATTATTATACAGTGTTTACGGTGTTTACTTCGGCAGCAGAGCCCCCCAGTGTCGGAAAACTGCCCCCACTCCTTCATGCCAAGACAATGAAAATTAATCATCCGGCCTTATTTCTCACCTAGAACAAATATTTGGCTATTAGTTGAAATTATTTCATATTGTAAATATTTAAGTAAAACCTAATTCAAGTCACGGAGCTAAAGCTGAGCATGAAAAGATTGGCACTGGGATAATCACACAGTCTCTCTCAGGACCTGGATAGCTATTAGAAAAGTTTGGAAATTAAGGAATAGATTAACGGAATTAAAAAGATTTTATTGACGTTTTCATGCTGCCTTCTTGACCAGATCTGGCTTGGAAAAGAGATAAACGCCAACTGTGTACAAGACCTGTACCTGATTAAATAATTAATCAAAAGAAATAATGTATTCAACATGTATTGTTATATTAGTTATGCCCTGCCAAGTTCACATGGATCCACGGGGCATTTAAGCAAATGGAAAAGTGGACTCACTTAGTCCAGAGCAATCAGTTTCTCAGGAGAGGCAGGGGAGGAGGATGTGAATCCAGCCAACACAGCTTTCACAACAATGATATCACAACAATGACATCCTCCTCTTCCTGTGCAGCAGCTGGACAAGGATACATTAGCATGGACATAAAGAGGAAAAAAGGAAGAACCTGGCCGCTGACCTCATCCTGACAAATACACTTTACTTACTATCACATGACATGTAAAGCTGTAATATGTGTAAAATAGAGTGGCAGCACGTTACACATGACAGTATGCAGCCAATGACTACAGGCTCCAGGAGTTACAGTAGTAGTAATGTGAGGAAGCCTCTTGAGCTGAAAATCAAGACTGAAACTGTCAAAACCTCTGTTAAAAATATACCCAGTGAAGCTTTCAATTTAGACCTAGGGAGTTACATTGTGTTTATTCTTAAGGGCCTATTCTTTCAAACCCCGTTTTAACGAATGTTTTGAGATTTGCATTGTTATGATTCTTCACATTGCAGCCTTTGAGGGAACATTTACACTAACAAACTGGTACCTTCCTGTGCAGTCAGCAGAAATGTTCATGACATCACCCCTGTGCTCCTGTGCCCTTGTCAACATGTTAGTAGGACACAGGAAGGGAGCATCAATCTGTTTTTACTTCTCTGCTTCCTCTCCCCAAATGGGACATTTATTATTACTCTGGTCTGGGTTAGCACTTTCGCCTCACAGCAAGAAGGTTCTGGGTTCGAATCCCAGTTCAAACCAACCAGGGCCTCCTATGTGGAGTTTGCATGTTCTCCCCTGTGTATGCGTGGGTTCTCTGGCTTCCTCCCACAGTCCAAAGACATGCAGAATGGGGTTAGGTTAATTGGAGACTCTGAATTGACCTTAGGTGTGAATGTGAGAGTGAATGGTTGTTTTTCTCTATATGTGGCCTTGCAATAGGCTGGTGACCTGTCCAGGGTGAACCCCGCCTCTCGCCCAGTGTTAGCTGGGATTGGCTCCAGCCACCCCGTGACCCTTAAATGGATAAAGCGGTAGATGATGGATGGATTATTACTCTTTGGTTGTCATGTCATGTTTCTGCTTATGTTACATTAATCCACAGTGGCTTAATTACAATTCTGTTTTCACTTAAATATAGAACAGATTCTGTGTGGTCATCGTAAATACAGTCTCAAATCCCCAACCGTGTTCAATAAATGTTGATAAATATATAAAAAGCCACTCCCTTTCTGCCTTAAATCATTCACATTCTTCTATTCCTACTTTCAACAAAAGTTCTCCACATTCCAAAGTGCTGACAAGGATAAAATAGATTTAATGAAAACAATGTGGAGTGGTTTCACCATTCTGATGTTATGTCCACACATTAATCGATCACAAAGGGATTGGGCACATTTTGATTTTAATTCTACCACTAAGCGTCAACATTAATTCAAATAAATAAGAGATTCTCTATTTTCTACTCCTTACTTCACTCTAAAACCATGTTTTGGGTTTGAGACGACGGGGGGGAGCAAAAATACCAAAGTGATGACATCGCTCTCTGAAAGGAGATGATGATGTGGGTGGGAGGGGACAGACTGGTTGAGTGGGAACAATGGCTCGTCATGTGCTGTTCTGCATGGATGGGGCTCAGTTGGCCTGACTAATGATGGCCTTGATTTGACCACTCTCACCATGAAAGCAGTGTCAGCATTCAAATCTGTGTTTCTCCTATGGGTGCCCACTAGGTTAGATGAGGCTGACGTAACCAACTGTACCTCTTCCTGCAGGGTTTTGGCAGCCAACAGGTACTTGTCCAGCTCCTGTCCTCGCTCCTTCAGAAGCCTCTGCAGCTCAGTCAGCTCTCGACGGTTTTTCTCTTTATAAATATCAATCTGCTCTTGCAGCTCCCGAGTGGACGACTGGGATGCCTCCACAATGTCATTCATCTACAGGCACAGTGAGAGAGAGAGAGAGTATGAGAGAGAGAGAGGATTGTGGGATATGTAGAGAGCTGTGAGGAGATTGAAGTGGCTCAAGATTAAGCTTGGGATTTCATATCAAAACTCAATACAACATTGAATCAGTGCACTGAACTGGAATCCTTTTGCATCCCTTAATTTTTCATTTCAAAAGTTCAATAATTTAGTGGTTATAGAGGAAAAAACATTTCCGCCCTGATGAAGACCCTATGAGGCCAAAAATGGTTAAATATATTTTTCGTCCTATACTCCAAATTATTCACTTAGAAGCTCTGATCAGACCTTTTTTATGGTCCCCTTTGTATCTCAGGAAGTTGGTAAAAATGCTTTACGTTTCAGGCTCCAAACAATTGGAATACGTTCCCTTTAAATAGCCGTTCTGTCATCATTTGGCTAATTCAAAATTCTTTGTTCTCTTATCTTATCAAAAATTGCCTATGTTTTCAGTAGAGCTATCACTGTTCCTTCATTCCAAAATTTTTATAGATTATCATCTTTTTTTGTCTTCTGATGTGTCTAGTCTAAGGTTGTAACAAATTTTTTTCTGTTATGTTATTTATAATTTTGTCTGTTTTCTGATTGTTTGTTGACTTGTTTTTGTAACTGTAGTGTTCCTCATTGTTGTCCCTTGTATTGTCCTGTTTCCTTTTTGTAAGAGTTTGGGACTCCCTCGAAAACGAGATGACACATCTCAAGGGGCTTATCCAATGTTAATACATTTCTGACTTCTTACTCATCCGAGATTACTTGAAGAATGTTTTCTCTTTTTGACCCTTAAGGTTCCGTGAAGTTGGTGAAACCGAGTGAAACCTTGTCCTCTGCCTTAATACAACTCAACAACTTGATTGAGGCAGTCAGTCCGAGATAAACTGCCCATGAGGCGACAGCTGGGACGGGAGGTTACTGTACTACAGATTCAAGAACACCCACCTCCTTCTGAAGTTTGTCCACCGTACGGTCCAGCAGCCTCCTCTCATCCTCTATGTCATTCTTCATGTTCTTGAACTGCTCCTTCTGAGTCCTCTCTTCTTGTAATCGCTCCTCCAGCTCCTTGTGTTCACTGCTCAGTTTTGTCAGGTTCCTCTGTAGCAGAATAGAGTATTGACGGTGACAAACCAGAAACCCACATCTCTCCACATGCAGTGTTGTGAAATGTTGCTCCTCTCACTTGCACATCCTCCAGCCGTATGGTCAGTGCTCTGTTGGCACGTGACATCTCCTCTTCCTGCTCCTTAATTTCCGCCAGTGACTCATCCGATTGCTTTTTATCTCTCTGTTAAGCGGACATTGTGTCTTAGTATTTAAATTTTCATTTAGTATGATATAAGCCAGTATAGAATTTAACCAGCAGTCATTAGTTACAGATCTTTGACCGACTCCCTCTTCATTCATCTTGACCCCTCACCTCCAGTCTGCCAACTCTGTCCCCCAGTCTGCTCTCCTGCAGCTTGGCCTCATCAATGATGCGGTTGAGTTTGGCCACCTCGTTCTCCAGCTCCTGCGCTCGCCTGCGCAGCCGATCGGCCTCTTGGTTCAGCCGTCCTGCTTGGCCCTCCACTGCACCCTTGGCTGCCTCCACTTCAGCCTTCTCACGGACCACTGCTGCGCTGCTCTGCAGATCACAACGAGACACGAGGCTTCAGCACAAAGGAAGCAGGAGTCTGTGACACTCGACATAAAGCGGGACAACGATGCATGATAGAACATTTGAGACTCCCTAAAATACCGCATTGCAACAAAAAGCTGTTTGTGGTACTCAGTTTCTCACTGAACTTTTCAGGCTCTGGAGACTCAGAAGAACAATCCCCTTATGTGATGTAAGTCACACTTCATAACAAACCACAAATGAAGGCAACTAAACCTGAGCTTTCATTAGCTTCTACTGAGGATAAGTCAGTAGTCATGCAAGGCAGTCCAGCAAGTCCCGTGTCACTGGATTCAAAGTTTTTCCCCGTGATATTCTGTTGTGAAATGGCTTTTTGGATGTGTTACGTGATGACTACCAAAGGTTTTACAGTGTTAGCCTGTGTTTTCAGCCCAAATTTATGAATGAACAGTCGGTTGTATTTCTAAAATTTTAGGGTGGAGTGATGTGCAAGAGGAAAAAAGAAATGGGTGACACATTAAGACGGAAATACATGTCTGCAAGAAGAGGTGACAGAGAACTGTGACCCAGTCTTCATGACAGATAACAGGTTTCAGGTGCAACGGCACCAGTCCAGTGGCAACATTTGTTTGGAAACAACATTTTTTTCAGCATGGAGGTGGAATGTTAAACGACTGGTTTGGAAAAGTCATGTTTATAACAGGACAGGGCAGACACAGAAACAGAATTCATCTGCTGTATCTATATAGTCACAGTTTTACAATTTAACACAAGTGAAACTGATGAAAAACTAAACACACGCTCAAGGTTCATTTGGAAAAGGTTTGATAAAGCTCATTTAGCCCTCCGGCACACACAAACAAGACGCATCTGAGATTCACTCACTCAAACCACTATCAGAGATGAAACGCATGTGGCCACATTCTTTTAGCAGTGTGAACTCAAGCTGACGTCCTATGGCCCGCTGCAGCTTCATAAATTTGAAGCCCCCACACAAACACACATACACCCCACACAAACAATGGACCCGTCTGTCATAGTCAGACTGGCAAAAAAACAACATTGCATCTAGAACCTCCTGTGCAGATAGGTGACAGTTTCCTCCCTGTTTCAGTGCTGGCAGGCCAGTCAGACCTGTTTTCCCTGTCACCACTGAGCTTCCCTCATCTCACTAGAAGGTAACACGACACACAACAGTGACGTCAAATCCAGAGTATTGGTAGCTATACGTACAGTAGTTAATGACATCTACGCTGTTAATACACCTGACATCTTGGTGATGTTTGGACTATAAGGTATCAGGTCAATGCCAAAATTCTGAGGGTATTTAGTGGTGGAAATGTGATTATTCTGAGACTGACTGGGCAGCGTAATAACCCTGTCGTCGAACTCACAGAGAAGAAGAAGGCACTGTAAACAATAAGAGCAACACGTGGATGGCAGTGGCAAATGCAGCAACGGCTCTGTACAGTATGCCAAGACTGGTGTATGGAGATAGTTTGTATTTGAGGTATATCATTAGGGGCAAGTCATAGACAACCAAAGGCATATGGGACCACAGGGCATTTAAAATGAAAGGAGTTTTGATTGTTCATATCCTGAAAGTGTTTACTGTATGGAAATTGCAACAGCTACTGTAGCATGTGTTGTAGCAATGCACCACACAGCGTAGCAGCAGCTCATTACATCAGCTGGGTGCTCACAACATTAGGATGCTACTGTCAAAAATGTTCAGTCTGTCAAAATATAAAACTGACTTTTTAGATTAATGGTCTGTCAATTTAATTCATGTCCCATCCCTTCACCACATTTGGTGCAAAGTGGTAATATAATACCCTACTGAAAAAAACAACCAACCAACCAACAAACATAACATAGTTAATAAAAGTCTTTACATCAGTTATACTATGATTATGTTGAGTGTTGGAAAAGGGGGTTGGGTGGGATGTAGGACAGATTTCACTACAATAATAAAGCACTGATGGTGTGTCAGCATTGTGTCAGTGCTCCATTTTAACAACATTCATACACAGCAGGTTCAGCCCTCGTACTTCTCTGCCTGTCCCACTTCCCACACTGGGTCATACAAGTTAAAAACATGGCCAAAGCCACGCAGCCAGAGAGAGGGAGGCCCTGCTGCTGTCTGTGACAGGAAGTGCGAGGAATCCAGTGACCTAAGCCTTAGTTTTTATAAAACTGTAGCTTGACAAACAATCATTTACTCAGTGATTTTAACAGACCTGCGTCATGATTTGATATATTTATGAGAGAACATCACTGCTAGTTGTTTTAGGAACTCTCTCTGAACTGAATGAGTCAAAACAATAAATGTTTGAAATAAATCTACAATCTTGTGCTTAATGAAAATTAATATTTCTTATTAGGTGACATATTTTGTATTCACTTCACTAATTGATTATTTTCTTATTCACAACGACAAAAAGTTAATCGTTCATTTAAAGTCTTAAGGCCAAATGGAAGATTACAGAACAACCACTGAAGGATTAGCACTAACAATACAAATCCCTTTATTTGCTATTTGACAGTAATTTTGTTGAGTTTTCACTCCTTTAAATAAACTGATTTAACAAAAGACAACATAATATGACGTTAATGTAATAATACAATACCATTGAAGAATATGCGATTGTATCAAACTGCTGGTACATTTTCTTTTTTCTTTACCCTAATCCAAAGTTTGTCTTGGGTCCTGTTGTGTATTCAAACTGTTTGACTAAAGTTGCACATTAACTAACTTTGTGCTGTCTTTGAAGCGAGGCATGAATGCTGAAGTGGAGTGTGTGTGTGTGTGTGTCCCAGGTCGTGTGCTGTGGTGAAATCTTGGCTCTCTCCATTATTCCCGCCGAATCGGATTCAAGCATAACAAAAGAGCCGGTGGTCAAAATATAAATCAACATCAATCCACAACCCAGCAGGGTTCATCATTGTCCTTTACTCGTTCATACTATTTTTCTGAAAACAGCAACCTCCATATAGGTCAGCATGTTTAATCCCTGTATCAGGTACAAATAGATTCAAAAACACCATGTCTGCACAGAGCAAGTGCTGTACTCATCTCTTTTATGTTTATTGGACAGTCAGCTACTTACTGTTTAGGTGACAGGAAATACAATTAGGTAACCAACCCTGGACCTTGATGTGTGCAAGAATTATGTTTTATTTTTGAGAGAATCTATACAATCATGATTTAATAACTTAAGATTGATTTAGGTTATTCAGAGTACAGGTGTATTTCTGAATTTACTCCTCAAATTGGGGGAAAGCCTTCTCTGGCAGTGCAGATGCCTTGATTTTCTTTGCCAGCACAAAGTATGTGTTACAAATACAACAGCTTTCCTCATTAAAAAAAGGTACGCAGACCTGAGGTTAACTGGAACAGAAGGCCTGTCATGGACTGAAAGGGAGGATTGAAGTAGAAATTAAAAGGTGACAGCTGAGAAGCTTTGGCATTTCTTCGGTCAAAGGAGGACGGTAATCGTATCCTGTCTTGTCCTCAGAGAAATGGAAACGAAACCTGCTTTTAATACTCTGAGCTGAGCTGCACGTTGGAGTACCATAACGAATTACAGAGACCAGTGAGACTATGGCCCAAAAAAAATTCTGAGACTCATTGCTGTCAAAAAAATTAATAAATTAAAAGATTTAGGAAGATTGTTTCCTAAAATATTTTTTTCTGAAAATTCCGAAACCCTTTCCTAAAGTACAAAAATTAACTCTTTGTAATTTGGCTGTTGACATCACAAAAATGATTTGCTGACAGCTATGGCAATGGCTGCAATGAACATATAAACAGGTTTAGTTTACTAAAGACGTATAGGCCTCGCACAGCCAACTAAACCCTGCATCACCATCATTACAAGCAAAGTCTCAGCAGAAAAAGAAAGGGGAGAAAACTCCATGTTGAAGTTCTCCAGGCCAAAGGTGAAAGAAGACAAGGTTTCAATCAACCTGTGAAAGAAAGAACACCCAAAAATCCACATCCCACACAAAAATCCAACTTTGAAGACTAACAGCTCAAACATGGACATCTCAGCCCACACTGTACACATTTACAATCAAGCCACATCTAGATTCCGTTCTTTGTGGCCAGACGGAATATAAGACAAAACATTGTAAAAAACACTGATCCAAACTATGTGAACAATGTGAAAAACAAAACAAATGCTCAAGAAAACACACCGCCAACCTTTAAAGGCTCAGCTTGATGGCATCAAACGTTCTTTTTCATCTCAATAGGTGATGTGTGTGCGTGCTCGCGTGCTCGCTCGCTCGCTCGCTCGCTCGCGCGCGCGTGCGTGCGACTTCATTCCTGGAAGTTGTATTGGCAGATTAGGCTTCCGCCACATCAGTATTCAGAGGTAGCAAATACAGGCCGCCGCCTGGTTTCACACAGACCTGACCCAAATCTGGCCAAGCAGCCACTTTGTGAAATGAACACTTTCAGAACTGCTGGGTATTTAATTCATGTTTGATGTCATCAGTCTATATAGTTATCATTAAAGCCATTTGAAGAAGTAATATTTCAGCAGGGATAAATTACTATTTCATTGCAGTCTCTGTCAAGATCCAGAAACTCTCTCCTTCATTTCCTTCCGCGCTCGCTGCCCTGCCTCTCCTCCCTCGCCTGTCCAGTCACCTGCTAACTCAGCTTGTAAAGCTACACTGGGAAATACAGCGCTATCATCAAACACACAGACCCATGCAGGAGTCCTTACTTTCAAAACAAGCCTGAGGGGGAGCTCTTCTCTGGCTACGTACTGTAAGTTTGATGATCAGACAGTGAGACTTCAGTTCACACACCAGCAGAGATTACTGGAGAGGCAGGCTGAGATATGGGCGAGAATGACACAGGCCAGAAAATAAACTGGTGAGCAGGAGATCACTGCAGAGTCTTTTGTGGGAACCGTGGAGTTAGGAAATGAAATAAAAATACAGCATTTGGGATTGGGGTTACAGATGAGAGCGTGATAACAATGTGGCCGTGTTACACACTGAGGCTCTGGGCTGCAGGTGAAACATAACCAGAGCTGGAAACGGTGTGATAAGCACAAAGCTGTCTTTACAGTGGGGAGGGGAGAGTATGGCTGAGACCAATTAAAGCCTCAAACACTGAGAATCTGGAACGCTGCAGAGACGGAGATGCGACTGCAGCACCATGAAGAGGCACAAATGAAAAGATTGGATCCTCTCCCGCAGGTCAGAGCGGGTACACTGTTACAGAGTTGGAGCTGAGGGAAATAGGAGGTCTCCAGGGTGCACATTCTCCACTTTGACCCCCGACATTCCTGGAAACAAACCCCTCTCTCTACTCACCACACCTCATCTTTCCACATTTTTTGCATTCTAGCACATGCTGACACATCCAAATGTGCTGAGGTCTTCGCAGAGGTTTGTAATTTTTGAAGACATAAGCAAAGTCATGTCGTTCTAAGAAAGTATGACCAAGATTTTTTAAAATCCTCTATAAAATTCCACTTATTTCAGCTCAGTGAAGAACACAATGCAGCTTTCAAGACACAAAACAGGCCCCCTACTCCTTTCAACTGGGTTGGCCACGCATCCCCTTTTCAACAACATACTGACCCACTTATTCAGCAACCCCCACTGCTATTATTGTGTAAAACAAACTCATCATTCATCATCGACTGCGGACCACAATTACCGCCCACTCTTTCAGGGCACAGAAAGAAGAGGGGACACGACGCAACTCAGAAATGGCAGCTCATTAGATTAGTGATGGCTTGCCACTGCAATTAACTAGTATACAGAGCAATTTAGTGCTCCAGTTTCCAGCATTCTTCTCCACATGGGCTGCTCTGGTTAGCGCAAACATCAGGGCCACACAAAGAAGGAGGCAACACTTTGATTGGAGATGGCGCAAAAGCATGAAAAGATGTACAGTTCATTCCGTCTCTAATTTGTCTCTGCCTGACACCCTGACATAAAGTAGAAATGTACTTGAGAAAAAGACTGTGACTGTTCTGGACTTCAGAGGCCTTAGGGCAAAAGACTGGTTTGGCATTTGTGTCTATCACACAGTGTATTTTTGAGGCTGTGAATAGAAAATTATTGAACCCGTGTGTCCTTTTATGTGCTGATTTATTAGATTGTATCTTCATTTTGCACAATCCCCCAACATAAACATAATAGATTGAGCATAATTGGTGCCTTGATAGCTTAGTTTGAGTTGATGTTTCTTTTAAAAAAGCATCTAACCCATGCACAGAACATTAATTCAAGGAAAAAAAGAAAGGCTGCAATGATTCTTTTATATCTTAAAAGAGAAACAAACAATGACTTCATCTTGCCAAGTGTTTACAAAGCACTGAGGGCAAACCGCTGATGACATACTCCCTTGGGGGAGCAGTACATCTGTTTAACAAAAGGAAATGTTCTCATACACTCTTACTGCAGAGAGTTGATGTGGACCCCCAATGAGCCGGCAGGAAGCTGAGAACAAGGACGACTTCCACTCTTTGAGACAAACAGGACACACGTGAGTCACACAGAGACCTGCTGAAAACAATGTCTTCAGTCCTTTCAGTGTGCCGCCTCCTGCAATGCACCGCTGCTCGTCTCATCTTAACTCACCACCCACCATTTTCAAAACAACAGTTGACAGAGCTTCTCTCCTTTTTCTAAGAAAAAATAAATAAACACTTCAATTGATTTACTTTTAAATAATGGCTGGTTCATCATTTGTGCTATTCATCTAATAATATCCAAATTCTCATGTGAAGCTTTTCAGAGGTTTGTTTTTTTTGTAGTAATGTAGTAAAAACAGAACTGTCCTTTTCCAGGTATATCAGGGCCTTTTATTTGGACTCGATACTAAGCTACAATAGTGACCTTGTCAGTAAGGCACTAGCATATATAAATGTCTCAAAATTTTATTATCAAACAACATTCTTCCTCCAAACTTGCCTGACTTGAAAGACTTACAATGAAAAAATTATGACAAGCTACATTTAACAGTTTGTTCTGTTGACACACCTAATTGTGCAAACTCGAGCGGAGCACAGTTTCCACTTGTGTCATTTGAACATTTCACTGCTGAGGTTGAACATTCTATCCTAGTCCGATCAGTGTGTTTAAAAAAAAAAAACTTTTAACACCATTAAAAGCTGGGATGTTTAAGCTCTTTGTCATCAGCTTCTCTCTGCAAACCTGCCAAACCAAAACCAAGTCATGGAATCACTGATGTATGACTGGCACAAAAGATGTGCACAATACCATTAACTTACCACATGTACATAAGGCTTAATGGTATAAACTGAGGCATCATATGTTTTGAGAAATAATTACTCACTTAATGTGACTGAAGAGTAGTATGCAAACTACAGGTCTGAGAAATTATTCTGTGGGAAGATTTTCTTGTTTTAAACTATTAAACATATTTGTTTTCTTCCTTTCTTCTTTTTTGGCACAGATACAATAAATCATACATTTACATCCTGAATCCAAAATCAGGATCAAATGCAATGGAAATGCTGAATGAAACAAGAACTTTTTGCCTCATTTTTGATTTGAAGGCCCAAGCTTTTTATGGATACAATCGATCCTGCCTGAGCATCAAAAAACGAGTGAAAAGGTGTAAATAACTTCACATCACACTAAGCAACGCCCAAATCTTTGATGCAAACATAAAGCACGACACACACACAAACAGTAATAGCTCCCCATGATGAGATGCTTATCACTACACTCCTCTGTGACAGGGTGTGTTTCTGGAATGGGGGAGGACGAGAGCAAAGGAAACGGGGAGGAGGGAATGTAGGGAGTCAAATTTGAGGGGAGGGAAGGGAAACATTACGGGAGGCTGATCACCTGCTTGGACTCCTCCAAAGACGACTGCAGTCTGCTTATTTCCTTCTCATACTGCTCCCTCATCTTGTCTACCTCCTGATCATGAGCGGCCACTTCCTCCTTCAGGGCTCCTTTCAACGCAGTCAGCTCCCTCTCTCGCCTCCTCAGCAATTCCTCCTGCTCCTCCTTGGCCAGGAGAACTTCCTGCATCTCAACCTTCAGCTGCATCATGTCCTGTGGAAAACAAGGACAGTTTGGTAACTTTTAAATCACTTCAGAATTTGCAGAATCAGACCAGAGATGAAAAGATAAAAAATGTGTAGCGATAAAGACGAGACAGAAGGGGTCAATTTTATCTTCCATGGCTTGTTATTCCATTGAGGAAGTATATTCCTCAGTGTCTCCAGAGTGAAAACTTTCAGATAAAGCCTTCATAATATAAAGTTGAGGATTATAGCATTGCTTTTCAGCAAATTTAAATGCTGTCTGTGGCAAACAATATCAGTATTTTACTGCAAAACATAATGTGACAAATCATTGAGCCTGTTGCAGACAGGCTAGTCTCTAAACTGACTGCTGTAATGTTTAAACTGTTGTTCAAGCTGATTTTATTTATTTTATTCAAGAGGCAGGGCAGAAAAGCCTTCATCTATCAACAATCACTCATATGTTCTTCAAGCTCAGACCCAAAAAAGAGTAATTTTCCACTCTAGAACAATGAACACTGAGCATTACAGCTATAATGATGTCTTTCTCTCCATCAGCAGCTGACTTCTTGGCTGAGTCAAGCTCGTCATGCATCTCTGACAGCTGGTCCTGCAGGTCTCTGATCTCTGTCTGGTACTGCTCCCTCTCCATCTTCACCTGGAACAGCCTGATAAACCACATAACAAGTCACATTACAGTGCAGGAACTCTACATCCTGTATATGTGCACATACACACCCACACACCTGCACTGTAATTTGCACATACAGATGGGAACACCTGAACTGGGTCAGAATGTGAGGCACACAGACTGCAGAGGTTAAAACGAATACCTGAACTATGGCAAACCAATAATGTCTAAAATGCCTCTGCAGGCCAACACTGTCAAACCATTCACCACACAGCAGTGTAGATCGAAGAAGAATATATATTCCTGCTTTGTGAATTGTTGCGGCACATGCCATATAACCCATCTCCCTCCCATGTGTTTGCGTTGGGCCTCTTCACTTTCAACTCTCTAATAAAGGCACAAAAAAAAGGGTAGTCATGAAATAAATGTGTAAACTATGAGGAGTTGAATGATGTTTGGTATTGGGTCTTCAATCTTGAGGGAAAAAAACACAGTAAAGCTGAATCTATAGCTCATAATCAACTGAGAAACAAATCGTCAAACTTTTGGTTGTCAATCCCCAACTATATTGTTTGGGGATTGACAACCCCAAACAATATAGTCAAACAGTTGCTTAATATACATAAAAAGGCCATTTTGCACTTACTCTTCGACAGTGATTTGCAGCTCAGCCTCAGTTTTGGACAGTTTTTCCTTCAGACGCTTGCACTCCTCTGCACTCCTCTCCAGCTCCTGCTGCAGCCCCTTCAAACCTGCTGCCGTCCTCTTGTCAGCCTGATTCTTCTGTTGGTGAAACGCACAGAAATCAAAGTTGAAATTTCAATGCAGATACAAACATCTAGTCTTTTACATTACATTACATATTTATGGTAATCGAGATCGATCCAGTATTTGTCAGATGGCGACAAAAGTAATACCAATTTCAAACGCTAAGGGTGAAAAGTTGTCCGCTTCTACGAAAGAATTACAGTTTTTCAATAGAGAAGCCTGTTAAGCTGAGCCATTTCTTACTCCAATCATTAGTACCAAAATATATTTTTAAATTCAACAAGTTGCAAAGTAATCCCTTAAACCTCTTTTCCAACCAAGCCCTTGATTAGCGGATCTGCTCAACCAAGAAGTTCAGTAACAAACTGACATTCCAACATAAACAGTTTGGTGTTAAGAGGCAAAGTTAGACTGTTATTACCGTGGTTTGATCCTCAAGTCGTCTCTTGAGTTCGACCCTTTCTTTCTCCAGTTCGGTCTTTTGTTCCTGCAGAGCTTTGGTCTGTGCGCTGAAGTCCAGGGACTGATCGAAGAATATAGACATTGGGGTAATGGTTATTTCTTCTTGATCTATTATGAATAAAAACAGCAACCGATTCCAACTCTGGGACTCGGTTATTTGGTTAAAGGTAAATATTTGATCGCTGGCAGTGCCTGCTATTCAAAGTAAACAGCCTGAGATAATATGCACATGGTTTTAGAGGTTCCCATAAAATAGATCTGAGATTATAATCTTCTTCAGTCCTTTGAATCAAACTCGAGGTTAGGGCAGAGGTAAATGTTTACTTTGAAAATGAAAATACAACCTGTTCAAAACATTTAGCTAGCTGGAATTTACTTTGGGATCTTGCACCCATTTACTGGTAGACAGTTAAATCATGAAGGTGCTCTTTTACAACCATAAATCTATGATTCAGTATAAAAATATGTAAAGACTCCCTTTTGAATCATCCTACTTATCATATTACAACAGACAGCAGAAAGGGTACTTTTCTTTTATGGGGTCTTTAACTGTTAGTGGTGCACATTTATAATGATATAACAACGTCTCACTTTGTTGTCGTCCTGTGCACTTGCAGTGGCCCGAGACTTCAACGTCTGTATCTTCTCAAAGACAAGGTTGACCTTTCTCTTTGTTGTTTCATCATTGTCGTTGCATCTGTGCGCACATGGACAAGCACACACACGCACCAAAAATAAATCCCACACTGTTCTGGGAACAGAGAAACTCATTCCCAGCTTAGAGAAGGTCAGGAAGGATCACGCTGCTTTGATGTGTCACCTCACAGCACAAACAACTTCATTACACCGTCCAATAAACTGGGATGCACTAGAGTGGAAGAATCGAATGTACAAGCAGTTTAATGGGATTGCTGCAGAGTCTCATTTATTTACCTGGTAAATTAGTAGGAACCAGAGCTTAAAATGATGAAGCAAGCATCCTTGAGAAGCGCAACACTTTCTAGTGCGCTCAAATGTAAACAAATAGCAACTTGCAAAAGGACATTTTATTGCCTGCTCCTGATATTCAGATAATAATATTTAAACATTGACAGGCAAGCAGCAGTTTTGTTCATATTATTACTCAATGAATTTAAATGTTTATGTTTTTTTTAAAGAACCCTGAATTCCCAGCATTTCATTATTTCAGGCGTATTGTCTCTAGTGGTCACATAGTTTTTCTCATATCTAAATAAAATGACTGATAAAAGCATTTGCTCAAGTCAATGAAAACTTAAAATTTCCAAAACATCAAACTCTCTGAGCCTGAAGCTTAAAAAAAAAGCAGCTTCGTCTTTGCTGTTGAACAGCAGTCATTTCTGAGTTTATCGACAGATGTTTGAAATCCCAGGAATGGATGGTTTTCTAAACCCACAGAAGAACATTTACTCCTTTAGTTTAAGTGAAGAATTAGAATCAACAAAACTTGAATTTCACAACTCTCACAATGCGAGAAGTGACATATTATTTCAATAAATCACAAGGCTGACACAGAGAGCCCAACCAAACCCAAAAACCTCCCATCTCCTCACACAGATGATTTTCATTAAATCTTTATAACCCCTGTTAGTGAGTGTTTGTCTTCTGGGCCTTGGGAATGTAGCTCCGTTTCAGCCCCTGCACTTCCATAACTTCCATCTGTGTTTCCTTTCCTTTGTCCTGTGACTCCTGACCTGTGGCCAGACACACCCAAGAAGTTTCCTGTTCTTTCTACTTTACCCCAAGTCTGTAGCACATGCACAAACTGTAGGAACCTGCAAACTCTCTCACTGTAAAATCATGTGTAACTAATGCAACTACTGTGGAACATATTTCAAATAGCATTTGTATTTAACCAACTTCTCCGAAAAAACAATTATTGACATGATAACTTGAATAAAAAGACTGTCCGTTGTGTAAAGATCTTCTTATATGGCTTCTTCTTTAACCTTTTAACCTAACATGCCTTTCCTTGACAGGCAGTAGGTGTCTGATTACAGAAACAAACAAATTGCTCACACTGCAGCTAAAAAGAAAGCAGAGAGAGAAAGTGGGATTCTGTAAGAAAACATACTCCAGACAGCTGGATCACGCTCTGCCTTGGATGGGAAGGGGAGTTAAGAAGAGCACATTCCTTCACTTTATCACAAACAGTCCAGCTCTGATAAAACCCACATATGTGCTCCCACACAAGAGTCTCTACCTCTGTGATGCATTGCCGTATGGTGCAACATGTTAATTTAAGGCTTCAGTGGGAACAAAACGCTCAGCTCATGATTCAACTAACAGTCAAAGATAAAGCCTAACACATTTTATTTGTTTGCGTTATTAAAGCTAAAAAGTACATTGATCAGGGCTGAAAAGCCAGAATAACTCACCCATCCTTAAGGTAACTGAACAAAATTTGTTTAGCTGTCTCTTCATGTGTTTGTTGTGAAAGCTCCTGCTGACCCTTCAGGAGATCAGGTGTCGCCTGGATGAGAGGAAATGAAAGAGATCTTAACAAAGCAAAAGAGGGTGTACATCTCTCACACATTTTCATTTTGATGAGATTTAACAGAAAATTATTTGGTTGATAATATGCTGACGTAAAATAGGACAAAGGTCAATTTCAGATTTCAAATCTTAATGCTGCAGCACAGATCTCTGGCTTTATACCTGCACATCTGCATCTGTACTGGACTTTTTGTCTGCAGTGGAGAGAGGCTTGGACAGCGACCTTGACATCGATGTGGTCAAAGTCTTTCCAGCTGTAGAGGCACTGTCTTCACTCTCTTTACTGTTGAATGGTAATGAAGAGGAGCGAGTCTGTGGCTTTTTGTATCCCTGGATGAAGCCGACACCTTTAGAGATGGTGCTCTGAGGTGAGCCGGGTGCACTGGTGGCACGAGATGACAACCTGGAGTCGACCTTACCATCTACAGTCGTGAGCCAGGAGTCCTGACTGCCAGCGGTTTTCTGCAGCCGCAGCTGTGAGGGCCGTAGGACATGCTCCATTGATGTGCCTCGATGGCGGCCATTCTCGTCCATGTAGCTAGAGCCATCTCTCAGGCCAAAAGCACTATCCACACTCCGGGAGCGTTTCCTGTCCTCTGGATTGATCCTGTTCCTGCGCCCCGCCCTGCCCCTGTGGTGGTGGCTGCCATCTTTGCCATCAAACTTCTCAATGAGCTCATCGATGCCAGGAATGGAGCCCGTGTCAATGTCTCTGCCTGAACCGGGGAGGAAAGGGATGTAGCGCCGGTTCTCATGGCGGTTGATGGTGTCTGCGTACAGAGCCTCCATCTGTTCATCCACCAGAGCCTTAGAGGTGGAGGATGACGAGGAGTGACGGGAGCGGGTGGAGGACTGAAGAACTGGCCCACTGGAGTCAGTCCTGCGCAGAGGAAGGACATCAGGCTCACGGCGGGTGCGCTCAAGGCTGGAGTTGGCGCTGCTCATAGAACTGGGAGATCTCAATGAGGTCTTGCTCGGCTCACTCGTGGGACTTGATACAGCAGAGGGCTGAGGCTGGGCTGGAAGTACTGACTGGTGCTGATTTTTGGAGGCTGGCTTGGACTGAGGTGGGTTCAGGTTGGTGAGATGAGGTCTGGACTGTGGCTGAGCTGTTTGTGATGGCGGCCTGGTCTGAGGCTGGGTCAGAGGCAGAGACTGAGGCTGAGGCTGTGACCTTGGCTTTGGAAGGGCAGTCTCACTCAGGCTCTTGGATGGAAGTTGCCTTTTCTCTTGTGGCGAAGGAGCTTTATTCTGATCGATGTTTGATGACCTGGTGTGGGACGGAGCAGGTACAGCAGATGTGGAGGAGAGACTCTGGTGTTCCTTCCCAGTGTCAGGCACTGGCAGAGGCCTTGAAGGATGGCTGTGGAGATCATCAAGGTTGAGGGAGTTGGTCTCTGGATCATAGGGCTGCAGTAGCTCAGGGTGCTTCTGAAAGTTCAGAAGGGAGGATGACTTCTTGCCTTGTGAATCTGAGACTCCATTTTGAGTGCCAGTGGAAAGCATCATCTTCTGAGACCTGTACTCCATGAAGGGGCTGCTGGATCCAGCCTCCTTGCTTCCTCTGAAATCATAGTCCTGGTAGTTCTCGATAAAAGAGCCCTCTGCTTCAATGTACCCATTGCTGTTAGGGTCAATATAGGATTGAGGACCCTTGTCCTGGTTGTTGAGAACTACATAGGGGTGTCCATCTATACCCTGGACGCGGATACTGAGCCCGTATGTACCAGCTCCATTACTGTTGGGCCTGGAGGAGCGGGGTGGCTGAGGGAAGACCCGCTGTGGTCCATTGTTAGGAACGCCAGTCACTCTGTACGACTCCATCAGGAATACGGGGGAAACTAAACCCCTCACCCTGGATCAGGTGGCCCACCTCTGTAAGCAAAGATTCAGTCAGATATGAGACGCTGCAAAATTGAGTAATATCAACAAATGTTTCCCAGTCACACAATAAGCCTCTAACGAAACACTGAACTCTCTCTGCAGTTAATCATGTCGTCAAATTTCATTTTCCTGTCTTGTTTTGCGTCCTTAATGCTCTGATTTGTCTCCAGGGAGATCTCTATTGTCAAACTGCTCAGCTAATGTGGCTCTGATCACATAAGACAATAAGCTCCCTGTGTTGCCTGTAACATATCAGAACCCATAACACCACGGAAAAAATATGACTCAACACATGTCACATTGTTTTTTTAACGACAAACATAAACAGGTACTGTTTAAAAGGTCTTTCAGGTGAGTGACTAACAGGTAGGGTATAACAAGATGAGTGTTTACCGTGCATGACTAAGAATGTAGGTGAAAGAGGTTAAGAGAAAGGTATTAACAGAAAGACAACACTCAGTCACTCAGGCCTGAGAAAACTCTGAAAGGTCTGTCATCTCCACAAAATTTTTGGAGAGCACTTGATTCAGGTGTGTGTGCGTGCATGTGTGCGTGCATCCGTGTAAGCATGTAATTTGCAGCCCACACAGGAAATGACATGAAAGGAGAGAAGCAAACTTCTTTGATTAAATTCTGTCACAAATTAATTGCAGGGTTGTCAACGTTGACAGATTTGCAGTTGAACTGTGAGAAGGCAACTGGTAATAAATATCAACCCGTGTACAAATAATATGTAATCGAGCTGTTAAATGTTCATCAGACATATTTATGCCTGGGAAGCCATTGACGACAAAGCCATCAGCGGCCACCTTGTGTTTCACTGGACAATGGGCTCTTTACAGGTTCCTGTTTGTCTTACTGATAGTGTCCCATTCTACCTGGTGTTACAGCACAAAGGCGGGGCTAGGATGGGCCAGGAGGAAGGACACTGATAAGACTGACAACAAAGCCAAACGCAGGATATACCCCATGAGGATGAAATGGGTCAAGAAAGACCAATGGACAGCCGTACCTAGAGATCTCTGGTTGCATTGTGGCCAAAGATGAAAAATCCAAATCAAAGAGCAGGCCAGTTCATACTGTTTGTTTTGTTCTATTATTTGGTGTGGTGATGAAGTATACCGATTTGCAAGGCCATCAGTTTAACAGACATTCCTCTCTTGTAATTTTACCTATATTTCGTCTATTTCCCATTCACTTGAATGATTAAGTACTCTCAGGCTTTTGGACCCAAATTAATCTATTTCTAAATTGACTTTCCAAAAGATTGGGTTAAATGAAGGCGTTCATCCGATCCATATAGACGATGCCAGAGTTTCCTCCAGTGATTCGTTCAGCTAAGGTGGTAAGCCCCACAGATCATGATGTATTTTGTCTTCAGTCTAGTCAGTGTTTTCCCACGGGGTTTACATGTTATGTCATTAAAGTGTATTAACTTTATTGACAGGGGTCATCTCAGGCTGGGTAATCTGCCTCCGCCATAAAACACTGTATAAAACCATTAATTTCATACATGTCGGCAAAAGACTCCTAGCTCAACAGATGTTTGACAAGGCGACTATTATGACCGGTTGGTCCCCGATGCTTCAATTCAAAGCAACTGCTCCAGCTGAGGGACAACACCGAAGCGTCAGTAGAGCAGGAGGGCTTTGGGGTGAGCACGAAGACAAAGAGTGGAAAAGTGGGTAAAGGGGGCGAGGGTTAGTTGGGCACGTTACGGTGTTCTCAGAGGAGATGAGTCTTCGAGAGGTAGTTGGAAATAGAGAGGGACACGCTGCTCAGTTGGTATCACACTCCTTAGTCAGCACTGGAGGGAGGAATGCGTCGCTGCTGTCAAGTACAGGTGAAAGCCTGAGGTGACACGCATCTGACACACAGACGCTCCAGCAAGTGAGCAACCTCGACCCCCACATTGTGTGTTTCACCGCACATGGAAGAAACCCCCTCACTGAGTTCCCCCGCCGCGTTGCCTTCACTGACCCCTGGGCTGCAGAGGTCACCACAGACGTCAAGGCCCCTGGCTCCGAGCTGAGCGGAGGTGAGGGGGAGACTGAGCACAGCACAATCTTATCTCCTCATCGGAACTAGTTAAGAGTCCAGACGACGCGTTGACAACTACACTTTCTCACATGACCCACACCAAGAAAAAAAACAATGAGTGGACAGGCAGCTGAGAACAATCCGCCGGCAAGGAGACGATGAAAGATGAAAGGAGTCAGACCGGGGGGATTGACGCGGTGGGAACATATCGTGGAGTTACATAACTGCAACGTGAGCGCAAGTGTAAACACATCTAAAGATCACGCAACTGACGTGCTGAATGTCAATTACGAGCCAAAAACCTGACCGACGTGAGGAATCGGCGGCGGTTTGAGTTGACGCACTTCTCTGCACATTTCACGTCGCCGCTCAGTGCAACAGGTGGCATGAAACGCACCACCGGCCCGAGACGCTCGGTGGAAAACTTTGCCTTTGTTCCACAACTTTCCAACTCGGCGACGTCGAGGTAATGCCGAGGTCGCCTTGTCTCCCTCCCGAGATTAAATGTTGCGTCCGTCGCCTCTTGGCGAGTTTAACGGCTGTTGACGCTCACACGCGAACTCAACACGTACGATGCACAAGTTTACTCACCGGCGTCGAAGTTCTCGCTTACTCACTTGTCGCGGATTTGAAACGTTTGTTTTCAAAAGATAAATTTGAAGGAGAAAAGAAAGGATGAACGGCTGCACAGAGTGGCCACTAACTTCTCCAGACCTGTCTTAGTTTTGTGAAAGACAGACAGAGAGGCAGTTTCCCAACATTTCCGAAGGACGTCCGACCCTCCGGGCCGCTCCTCCTCCTGAATCAAGCGCACCAGCCCGCCCACCAACCCAAAACCACTCCGCCCGTCCGAGAGCCGATGTCTCATGATTCCACATCAGAAAATAAATCCTCGTCGTCCTGACAGGACTCGGCTGTGGTCACGGTTCAGGGTCTTTACAGGCTGGTGGAACCGTAGGTGAGACCTGGCACTCACTCTCTTAACCACTCTTTCATATTATTATTATTACTTTTTTAGTTTATTATTCCATCTGAATAAACTAAATATCGAGATATCTACTAAGGAACAAATGCAAGTCCACTGTCTGTGTTGGGTGGAAGCTGGGCCAACATAAAAGACAAATAAATATATATATACAAATTAATGAATAAATACTACTATTACTAATGATAATAATAATGGTATTTAATATATCAGGACACAGTGAAGTGTGAGTTTTGTTGAGAAACACTAGACAAGAAAGCCAAAACAACCTAATTATTTTTTTATTTATAAAAAAAGCCCCCTTGGTTTTAAAAACTAATTTAACTTATTGATAATTAAAATAACAAGATGCACACTTGAAGCTCATTCGTGATTGATCTATGGATTATTTAATGCCCTTGGAGATTGGAGACAGTTGAGTTTGCTCGCCTCACACTCATGATGTAAGATTAATTATTTACACTCTGCATGAATGCAATTTGCAGCTGCACGTCTTTAAAAACCGAGAGCGTCATCTAGTGGATAGCAGCTGACCTGGGGGTGCGGGTGGTTAATGAAGCCTGTGCTGCTGATGCTGCTGGTGTGTGTATGCAACTCACACGGACAGTAAACGCATCACCATAGATGAACCCGGTGAGCATTTTCTGTGAAGCACAGACATGTGTGGTGGTATCCAGCACTAGGACGATGAAGATAAACGGAGGAGGTAGTTCTACTGACACACGTGGAAAAGCAGTTCTGAGCTGGATATTAAATATTATTTATTTTAAGTGTTGACTGTGGCAACTACGTAAACAAAACAGCAGTGATAAATAGGATCAGCCCTATGTCTATGGTAATCTGCACAAAATTATATAATTGTTTTTTGTTTGAGTAAAAAAAATAGTTAATTTAATATACAGTAATATAAGGACAGGACCCACCAAATGAAAATTGACTTTAACAACTAATCAGTTATAGAACCAGTTAATCATTTCTGCTCTAATATTAAGGCGTTTCTAATCATTTTGTTTCTAAAAAATATCACAAACATACAATATCAACAGGATTTTTTTTTCTAAATCACACAAAGGCAGTTTTCTTTTAAATGTATTACAGGAAACAGCGTTTCTTTTTGTCTCAGTGTATCGTACTTTAAACCAGATACTATTTATAATATTAATTCCTCCAACTTTACAAATAATATTTCAATATTTTAACTACATTGAAATGGAGGCTCAGCTGGCCCACTGTTAGCCTTTGTAGTGGCCCACTGTTTATATTTGAGTCTGCAGAGAGAGAGAGACCACGCAGCACCACAGCCTTTAATCTGAGCTCTGTGCCACTGTGTTGGGTTACAGCAGCACACAATGAGGGCTCTGTTGTCCTACGAGGTGCCACAGCTGGGACCTCTGGGCATGCTCAGTACACGGCTCGGTCTTATCCTGATTATACAGCAAAGAAAGATTGCAGGCAACCAAACTGACACATTCATATTTAGAAAAAAAATCTGATTCTTAACCCATGGGGGAGGCAAAAACCACCACTGAAAACAATGTGGTGTTTTTCTCCCTCCTAGTCTGTTTAGTATATTGAGTTAGTTAGTTATATACAGTTCTCTAGTCATGATTAATTCAACAACAAAATTCCATACAGGCTGCAAAAAGATGGGAGATGAAACTCACCATCCTACTTCTCTTTCTATTGCTGTTAGCAAAAAAGGTGGGTCTTTTTAGTATGAAATTCACTCTTTGTGTTTCTATCCACCAGTCAAAGCTCAGCCAGGAGAGGGATTTGGTTCTAACAATACAGTAACTTTGGAAGATCCTGTACATGTTTTTACTTAGGCGAACGCCTGAAGCCTCATATTAGCTCCTGCAGGACACAATAACAAGTCCTGTGGATTTTGTTCCCCATCACTTTAAAGTGACCAATGCAGATGTGGCTTAGGGGATAGTTGGTCATCCACTAATAGGAGGGTCGCATTGTCGAATCCCGGCTCATCCCTTCCTACAAGTATCCTTGCCTGTATGATAAAAGCTGTATGAATGTGTGTTTGTGAATGGTTGAATGTCAACTGTGTGTGCGTCTATAAGACTAGAAAAAGGCTACATACAAGCATTTAAGTACTGTTTTAAAACCAGCTGGAAGAAATGTGAACCTGTCCCAAGTTAATTCAATACAATAAGAAAGTGTTAAATCTTGAAGATGTAAGTTTATAAACTGAAACAAAAAATGCAGAGAGAATATACAAATCATGTTTAGTGGGTTATCTCACTGTTGGGAGCAGAGGGAGCTGACGGCTTTTTGGATGGGCTTCAAGGACACGAGCCAAAGACTTTCTGTCAGTTGGCCCAGCAGCCATGACAGGAAGTCAGCCATCAGACTTGGTGGTCCCACTCCCACAGAACACATGCACACCCACCACCACCACCATCGGCTCAACACACTCACATTTCTCCTGTTTATCCCTGCAGAGAATATTGAAGTATGACAGTAATGATTCAAGCTGATTCACCGAGTTCACCGCAGACAAGAAACAGCAGTCAGCAGTTTTCCTCCGAGTATCACCTCTGACAGAAAACTGAACTGGGATCAGACCTCTCAGGATATGATGGGCGCTCTCACGCTCGCATCTGCGAGAGCATAATTTTGTGCAGATGTACAAGGTCTGAGATTTACAGCGCAACAGTCCTGCAGGTTTACAGCAGCATTTTCACAACACTTTTGGGATTGATTAGCAGATTTGAGTGTGGCAGTCTAAACCGAGCTGCTACTACCAAAATGCAGTTTAGATTTGTACTTTTAATAATTAAATACTTTTAATAAACATGTTCGCTCCGTGGGAGAAATAAATGCACATACAACTGAGTTTTTAAAAAAGATGGCACATTTATTGCAACATAAATGTTATATACATTGTTTTTCTGTTGAAAAAGACATACAATTCAAATTTTCTGTTGCCGCAGTTTTTTGATGCGCATCGACAATACCTTTTCATTTGACACAAGAACAAATCTTTTTATCAATCAACAACGGAGACTGAAGAATAAGATGGAGGTCGCACTTTAAGGAATCTGGAGCTTGCATGAAGCCTTTTGAAGAACTAGACTACGAGCAACAATTCAGCTATGTTCTTTGTAGATTTCTTGTAATAATGGACAGGTTATGGTAAATAACCGTACATTTTACTATCTAATATAGTAAAATAAAGTAAGAAACTTTTTACTCAAAACTTTCGCTTTCAAAAATCTAGAAAGAGTAATATTTAGAATTCAAGAAATATTCTTACAGTATTATTGTATAAAAGACTAACTACAGTGAAAAATAAGCCAAATGTTTTTTTGTTGTTGTTTTTTCTTTTTTCTTTTCTTTTTTATATATTATACAAGGGAAAACATCTGGGAATAAAGCAAAGTCTAACTTGGCAAAACAGGGGCAAAGAAATAGAGGAAGAACAGGAAATACAAAATTAAAAACAAAGGAAAGAGCAGGAAGCGACATACATTGTACCCTCAATAAGGTCTGCTGACATGGTTTCAAGCTTTTGAAAACTGAAATGAAGAACAAGGCCACATTCAGTCAGATGATACATAAAATCTGTTCAGGTTTGTTTCAACAATGTTGTTAAATCATAAATCTTTCATGTAAACTCTTGGTGAGGCATTTTCTATTGTAATTTAAGTCCCTTTTTGTACAGAACACTTATTCTGAATGTGGCAGGTGTAGAAAATGTTAATGATAGAAGACAATATACATAGAAATAAATGGAATATAAAGCAAGTCTTGAGACCAAAGACCTAAGAAACGTAAAGCATGCACACTGATAGGGAAAACAAAATAAAGCCATGACCAATGTCTTGAAACACAAAAAAAAATCCTGATAACTGTTTTTGTTCAATATTGTGCTACACTACGATATTCAACAAAACCCATGACATATCTAATCTGGCTTACTGTATTGAGTATAATACGGCTTGGATCAAAACATTGAAAAATAACTTAAAAGCTCTCTCTGCTGACTCAAACTGGCATTATAATGCTGGAAGCCTGAAGAAAGGACTTGTTACAACACAAATAAGCATAACTAAATTGTACTCTGAGTAACTTTTTTTTTTTTTTCTAGCTGAAAGAAAACTGAAAAAGTGGTATCGTCATCAGGCCAGGAGAAAGTATGGTCGTCGTTAAATCTACTTCTTCATTTAGCAATCTTTAATTAGCTGGTGGTGGAAAAAATGTTGAAAGAAAAAAAAAAGAACAAGAAAGAAACAAGCCCCTTCTGTGCTGACGTCAGGAGTGAGTAACTATCAAAGACAAGGATCTGAGAAGATATGTCACTGCTTACATTTAACACAAAGGAAGTGAAGGGCAGCGAAGACCACTTTGCCTTTAGTTAAGACACTAACATTATGCAGGGAATGCTAACATTTGCAAATAGTTTGCTCTGTATTTTCACTGCTCACTACCGAGGAAAAAAAAATGAACACAACTAAATCTGAGCTTTCAGTAAAACTAGAGTTTGCCACTTGTCTGTCACCTAGGTATACAATATAGTTAATGACTATGTAGTCGGGCCTATTATTCCACTGGTCAATAGCGAGGAAACTCATCTAAACTATGCAGAAACAAACAGGTAGTTTTGGTTGCAGATGTGGCCAGTGGCAGAAGGAATAAAATATAAATATAAATAATATATTCTCTTTTTTTAAAACACAATGGGGCGCTTTAGTCTCTCCGTTCTAAAAGTTAAGGATCATTTTCAGATGGGTATAAATATTACTCTAAACTGGCCAATAAATTAATTTAAATCTTGTAAGTGCCCAAATATTTTCCCCTCATCCCGGACTCGCCAAAGATTTTGCAGGGTGGAGTGCTCAGTTTTACTGGTGACACTGGCAAACTATAGATGAACTGAAAAGCTGCATACCTCTCTTTGAGTTTTCTTAACCTTCCCTTTAGACATACACCTTATAGCTCAGTAACATAATAAATAGAAAAAAAAGAAACAGACAAACAAAAACAATTGCTGTTACAATGCATTCGTCAATTCAGTTTAGGCACGAGGCAACCTCCGCATACGGTTTGAGGAGATTGCGAGTCTCTGATTGTTCAGAAGAAACACACTTCTTGCAGACAGTGATATGTGCTGGAGATTTTTCGTTGTGGGGAGAAATTTGTGAATGGAAACTGGTCACAGGGAGCTGGACGCTTGGTTCTTCCTCAGTCTTAGGACTGGATCGCGTTAGTCTTGTGGTTTTGCTACGAATGGTCCGTCTCCTCCAATTGGTGTCACAAACTGTGACTCTGAGTCCCGTCTGTCACAGGGAAGCGAGGTCACCGACTCGAAACGGGACAGAAATGATCTGGATCACTTTGATCTGGAGAGAGAAGAAACAGCAAACTGATCAGAGGTGAACGGCAACCAACATCCTCCATGTTTTGAGTTCAAGATTATGACAATGTTATCATTGCAAAGTGCTATTGCCACTGCTTCAAATATTTATAGAAAATCCTCCTCGGTGGATCGAAAATTAATCTGCAAAAAATAAAACACTATATACACATTAATAATATCTTAATGAAATAAGGACTAAAAAGGTAAATAAAACCCAACATGTAAAAAGATCAAAATAATCAAAAATAAAATGATTTTTCAGGTTGATTGCAGGAAGTGAGAGTACCTGTCTGCTACTCAGAGGTGGCCCATGGGGTTGGATGTGTCGGTCAGGCCTGGGTGGACCCCTGTGTGGCCCTGTTGGGGGTCACCGGAGCCCCCAGACACTTTCTCCTCCTCCCTCCTCTTAAGGCAGGCCGCTTTGGGGTTCAAATTCCGCTCTGTAGGTTCATTGAGACAGGAATCAAACTTTTGTTCACATTCCCTTGAACGAAAACTGTGAGAGCTTTGACCTGGTCATTTCCTTTACAGAGAGCATGTGACATTAAAACAAATGACCTGGACATTTCAGTTATTGCTGCATTCGTTAGCTGGACACTGACCTCTGACTTGTTGCTCCAGGCTAAGTATGACGGCCACAGCCTGATGGAGGATGAGCAGTTTGGTCTGGGGCTTCTCGCTCTTCAGGTGCAGCTGGCACATGCGACCCAGCTCCTTGAAGGCCTCATTGATGTCTCGCACCCTCAGGCGTTCGCGGGCGTTGTTAGCGCTCCTCCTCTCGCGCTCACGTTCCGCCTTCTGCTCCGGATTCAGATCTTCATCTTCAGTGATACTGTGGGAGACAATAGAAATCCACCTGGACTCAGATCTGTTTTATAATCCAATGGACGAGACAAAAGGCAAACTAAAGAGCATACAGCCTACAGAATTCACTTTTCTATCTGACTGAAAGAGAAATATGTATATGAATCTGCAAAGATGAATGTCACTGACGGGCTCCTGCTCAAGCCTGATCCTCGCTTTCTGCAGTGTAACATCTTTCGAGAAAATCAAAGTAAATTGTTGAAACAAAATCACAGGATCAGTCCTTTAGGTTTTCAGTTCAAATCATAATTTCTCTCACACCCAACCAAACATGAGTTGAACTCTGGAGAATATTTTGTGTGTTTGTGTATCGACATGTTTGTACCTTGTGCCTCCTCTGGGTGTCTTCATATCTCTTCTGTCGCTCTCGTCATCGGACTTGTCATCCGTGGAGAGGCTGCCGTGCATTTCGTCCTTGTCTTGTTTCTCCACCTTCAGCTCCAGGTCGGCAGGCAACTGGGCAGCCAGGCTTGAAGTAAGAGCTGTCAAAGAGGATGCACACATATAGAGGTAAGACATAATAAATAAACTGATATATGTCCACATCATGTTATGTCAGTGATACAATAAGTGAACCAGACCTCTCAATGTTTCCACTTGGTGGTTGAGTTCTGCGTTGGACATGGAGCTGGCGCTGGGCAGGCCTCCATGGCTGTGGTTCAGGCTGGCAGCATCGTCAGCGTGGGCACCACCCTGCTGCAACACAGACAGGAAGGACATGTGAAGAAAGGAAGCAGAGACGCTCTGTGTTCTTTTGCACAAGAGAAGCACTTGTTAACAGCCCAAAACACGAAATGTCCAGTGGGTCTACACAGAAAAGATAACCATGGTGAATAATCATCAGTGAGTTATGGTCCATCCACACAAGTCAAGGACCTGTTTTTTGGGGGGTTTTTTGTTACTTAAACTATTAAATGGGACTTTTGAAATGTTGATCTAATTCAGATTGGCTGCTATTTGCAATCTGTCTATATTTGTATGAAAGATTAGGGTCTAATAAAATCTATCATTCCCAACATTTGACTCACAGCAGCATGTTATAGGTTGCATAACCAAGATTTGAAAAAAATAAAACACCCATGTATCAAAGTTTTTTTTTTAAAAAGGCCCATTATGCAAAAACTCCCTGTTTATGTAACATAACACTTCACTGCTGTGGCATTCTCAGTCTTGGCTCTGTAACCACAACTGAGAACACGTCTGTTTCTCATGTCTAAAATCCTTGTGTTCTCTTTCAATAAGATGTCAAGCTAAACCCACGCAGTCCGACCATTTCCTTTTTTTCCCCGTCCACATTCACAACATAAAAAATGGTCAGATCCCACCATGTTATATCCTCCTCCTTGCTGAGGTTTACCACATGTTCTCAAGCCATTTGATTTCCCATCTGAGAAACCAGGGACAGACAGGGAAATCGTCACTGAGGGTGGAGGGTATCTTCCCCTTTTCTTATGGAATGTGATCCCCAGTCACTGTTGGCCTCTGTTAACCCCACCACCCCCAGACCCTCCTCTTCCTCAGCGCCACGCTAATCTTTGCTGTGCTCTCAACAGGTGTCCAAACAACTCTTTGTCTGGAGGAGGAGGAGGGAAACCCGGGCTCTGGCGAGAAAAGAACGCTGCCATTTTCATGGCGGGGCCTGATTACCATACAGCTGACGACCTCTATTTGGGCAGAGGCCGGCGGTCCAGACACACGTTTCCAACGATTCAGATCTCTTTAGTTGTTAAAAAGAAATGATGAAAAGGGGAGGAAGGGGGTAGAGGGTGGGGTGTCAGCCGGACTAAAAAGCCTGGGGCTGTGCTGGTGAGCCCTGTCTGATGGGACCTCTTTCCACACAGGAAGTGCTGTGTTAGTGCAGACACAGTATGTTCTATCTCACAGTCGCCGTCGGTCAACATCACTGCCACAGGCCAGCTCTTCAACAAATACATCAGACTGAGCTCTTCTGGCAACCACAGAAAAAGTCTTGTTCGGGGGCCAAACCAAGCAATCTGAAGGCATCGTCATTGAAAAAAGAAATTTAACAGACTAAGGAATGAATTGATAATCAAAATGATTGATAGTTGCGGCTCTTAACAGTAGAAATAAAATCCTCATTGATATTCTTTTTTTTTTTAAACAAAATTTGATTGAAACTTTTTTCTTTAATTGAAAATAATTTAGACTAAATATATTTGCTGTTTTATCTGATAAAAAACACAGTAAGAAACTGTACAGCTGAACTTCTACAAAACCAGATGGATTTAATTAAATGTTAGTCATAGGATCAGAGTCGAAGAATATACATTTCTTCAGATGTATGAGAAAAAAAATTTACTCAAAAACTAATTATTATATTTGTCATTTGATTCCAGTACCTTTTCAGCATAAGTAATCCGAACTTCTGAACCCATATGAATAAAATGTAACTGTTTTCTAAAATTTCTGGATTACAGACGGACGGGCCGTATAATTTTGATTTCCACTGCAGATGTATTCAAACCTCTGAAATACCTCAAATGGAGGACGGGTGAACACATCGTGATTTATACTGAGATCTGCATTCCCCTGTGTCTTGAGAGGCTTGGACTCTAAAAGGAGTGCATCACACAAAACGCCCTACACCGAAGCACAACTTCACTCAATAATGCCTGTTTTTCTCATTTCTCTGTCACCCTTGTGCATACAGCCGCTCTCCAGAGAAGGGTGAGCCTTCGGCCAGCCATTACACTTATGGAAAATATGTCGGGATTAATTCAACTGTTCATGTGTGGAAAATGTTTTTACACATGGCAACAAATCTGTTTTAAACAGGTGGGCGAGGCTTTGTCTGTGGAGAAGTCAGAAAAATAACATAAGGGAGTACGCCAGAGAAATGTGTTTTCTTTATCTCTTTATGCAACATCCTACACACAAAGAAAACTTCATATCTAAAATCCTTGTGAAGTTCTCATACCATCGCCGCTGTCCGACTTGCAGAGGCGGTGAAGTTCGCTCCAATGGCTGCTATTGGCCCATTTTGTGCCTGTCCCAGCAGACTGTGTATGTCGCTGGGCAGACTGGTAGTGGAGCCCACCGCATGGTTCCTCAGAACAAGGATTGCATCATCCAATCTGTCCAGACGATCCTCCATTCGAGACTGGGAGGACCCGAGGGATTGAGGAGCGAGAGGGTTAGGGAGAGGGAGAAGAGAGGAAAAGAAGGACAGAGCAGCTTAGTATAAGCACATTAGGGCTAAAATTGAAAACACTGATTGTGTGGTGTGGACTTGAAAAAACAAAAAAACAAACTGAAACATAAGATAAAGAAGGCAATTCAAATGCAAGATCAACTGAGCCATTTCAGCTTGAGTTGTATAAGTCACAATTACATGTTTTAACTGAATAACAGACTGGTGCACTGCAGCCACTGGCAGTGCTTCAACAATGAATGTAGGTTTGAACTACACCTAAGATAATTACTGCAAGCTGTAACAGCTAAAAACACAACATAACATGACAGTATGGCAATAAAGTAAAAAAAAAAATGAATCTGTGAGGATTGTGGACTGCAAGTCGAGCTTGTGAGGAAAAACAAAATGAGGAACGCAAAGATGTATGGGACATGTTGTGATTAAAGGTTCTATGGGAAGAGTACCTCGCAGACATCCTTTAAGAAAGACATGGCATCCTGGAGATGCTCATGCAACTGCTGATGAACTCTGTTTTTCTGGCAAAGTCAAATAAGAATAAGACAGGATTATTAAAAAAAGATCAGTATCTATGAATACTAGAAGCACACTTTGGATAGATTGATTTTGTAAAGACGCAGGCAGGAAGAAAGCACAGAGCTTCTGAACATTTACTTTGTATGGGTAAAAAATGTCTTTCACGACATTATGGGTTGTATCTTTACATTTACTACAGTACACAAACGTCTATTTGCAATTTCAAACCACTCTTGAATCGAACGGCCTCTGAAATCCATTGGAGTATTTTTAATACCATTAAATTCCTCTAGGCCAATCATTCAAACTTGCTCAGTTTTTCCATTTTTGGCCCATAGGTTGTCAAACAGCCTGCGGGATGATGAGGAGGTGGTCACTCCTTTACATTTTGTCCTTTCACCACTGAACAGTGGAAACCCACCGATGTATCTGACGCTGTCAAAAGCTACTGTGATTTACTGCAGATCTGTTGGTTTTCAAAAGTACATATTATTAAAGCAAATTACTCACTGTGCTGCTGCATTTACCTCATACATTATGTCCAAAACCATGTGCAGTGCTGTTGTTTTCACGTTGCTTCAATCAGCCGCTAATTCACAGGTTATCGAACACATTCACTTTATTTGTTTCGTTCATTTGTGGTGCCACTTATTTCTGGTGGCCATGAAGAGACAAGACAAAGCTTGTGGCAGAGAGGGAGGATTTTGTAAGAGCATGTCTCTGCTTACTCTCTATATTGATAAATAAAATAAATAAATGATAATCACCAGAAGCCTGGAGTATAGCTTCCAGGATGTTCAGCAAAGCAGCAGAGTAACAAACACAAAGCAGCTTTTGAAAATGGCAGATATATCTGTGGGTCAATAACTTAAATATAAAATATGTGGACTATTCTCTGCATATGTTTTGTTTTTTTAAACAATCCCGCCATTCTGTATAATCAGTCTTTTTTGCTAGTTTTTATTTATGATGCAAAGCTTTGTTATAAGTGCTCCATTATTAAAAACTGTAAGTACACAACATGCATCAGGTAGCAGGTTACATGAAAGGTGATCTGTAGCTCTGGCCGCATGGCAGCGAAGGAATCCTGGAGAAGTGGTTCAGCAAACAGCTGTCAGCCCCACACCAGCCCCCTTAACTAAACCCAACCCCCAACTGTCATCCCCATCCCGGCCCTGGGAGCAGAGGACAGATGGCAAGCCCCAAGGGACAGGTATTATTCAGTTTGGTTATTCCTCTACCCCCACCATGCTCAGCAAAACATTTGTCGGACAGGAATCTCTCTGTAATGCAAACCCAGTCCATCATGAGTAACGTATCTAAAGTGAGCCTCCCTCAAATCCTGGGCTCACTGGAAGACAGAGGAGGACAGCGAGCTCACCAGTGAGTGAAGGGAGTTCTCATAATTCGGAGAGGAGGGGGTCTGTCCACCAGCACGGGGCCACTGGTTGGGACCTAACAAGAGAGAAAAGAGATGTAGCAGAGGTCAACGCTAGAAATCCTCTTTTTCAGTTATGCATCAACACGGCTTATGGCTGTATCCTGCCCCGGCGGGGACGCCGATACAAAAGCGTACTGACACACACAATAACCTGCAGTCATCACACACTGACATCCTGGTTTTCTGGTTCCTTGTTGTTCTATTTGAGATATTTTTATCGTTTAGGGCTCAACTGCATCACTTCCTGATGGCTGGCGGCATCCTGACACACGAGCCAGCGGAGAGTTCATCTAACGCCCAACTCCACACTGTGCAGACGTACGCTGCATCTGCACATGTTAATGAGCATAGCATTCACACTTCCTTTTTTGTGGAAACTTCAAGTTGCTATAAAAACATCGGCGTGAACAAAAATGCAGTGTTGTTGAACAATGTTTCCACACACAACCCTCATCAGGCTTTTTGATGAAGAAAAAAAAAAGGCCAAGCATCTGGATTCAGTCAAGTTCTACAAGTTCCACTACATTAGTTGAGTTATCTTACTCATTATTTCTCACTTCAGTCAAACACCTATCTGACTGATGATGTAGTGGCAGTACAGTCTGTGTGTCTTTATGTATTTTGAAGGACTCACATTCGCAAACATCCGAGTAGTACCACCACTTCAGTTACACAAATTTGTCTCAGGAAGCCAAATCTATGTTGGCATGTTAAAAAATATCATGCAATTTAATCACGTAATCTAAATACAAAGAAATTGAAAATCTTGGAGATTTGCAATTTTTTTTACAATTTACAAAATACATTTTCCGTGAGCCAAAAAAAGTGAATCTACAGGCCAGTACAGGAAAGCAAATCAAGCTGATGTGATCTGGTGTAAATTAGAGCAAAGGAAAAGGAATCCACATCTGCTCATCACATTTCCAGCTCCAGTACAACATTTCTTTCTTTCCTCTTTCTGAAGCCGTTCATCCAACTAACCTGCCTGCCACGTGCAACAGGAGGCGAAGCCTTCTACAATCAAATGTCCTTAATGCAATTTGACCACAATGAACCCTTTCCAAGTTATTTACAGGATAGGATGTCGGTGGGTCTTTCCAGCTCACAGCACTCTGTGCTCTTCTGGTGTCCATTATGGGGAAGAAATGCCAAACCCAGCCTAAACTCTAGTGAATGGAGTCCACTGCAGCACAAACTACAGATGGAGACTCTGTTTTGGTTATCTACCATTTAGAGTCATTCTAAATTCCCACTCTGGGTCCTGTTCTCCTCTGGCAAGCCGATGAAAAATGCAGGCCAGGATGAGGTGAATTTTTTTTTCTTCAGGAATGAGGCCTGGGAAATTCCGACTGGGACCAAATTTTATTCATTCTAAATTTATTTAAAAGCTGAAAAGTGCAGAATGGCATTCTGAGTCTTTTCTGAGAGGAGACTGATGCAATAATTTTTTTTTACCACTAACTGTTTAGTGTTCAGATCAAGGTAGACAAAGATGGAGAGAAGGCGAGAGTAAGCATGACAACTAATGTATATTTTTAACAAACAAATCACATCTCCCCTAAGATCAAACTGTAAAATAAGTATTTCCACTGATTTATTCAAGAGAAATATCCCAGTAAACCTCCGTGGTCTGGAGTTTTCATGTTTCCTTACACACACAGCCTTGGACAAAGCAGACTTTAATTAACAGACTATTAAAAGTGACTTTGGAAGAGGAAATTAAAAAGTCTCTCTCCGCCTCAGCTTTCTCCCAGGTGAATGAGACAGATACTCCACACATGAGTCTCTACTGGCTGGCGGCGATGAAAAATTAGCCTGGGGCTTTGGTCCCCACGTGCACCAGAGAGGGCTAATTGAACAAACGCGTCTTGAGTAATGTGCTGTATATTGGTCTAATCCCAATGATGAATGGATCTTTGTTGCTCACATCGACAGTGAGCCAAACTCTGTGCTGGTTTTAAAGTATCACCCTTTTTCTGAACACAGAAGCAAAGTTAGTTACACAACATCCATTTCCTACAATTCCAGAAGTATTTACTTTAGGGTGCTGTTGTTGATTTTCATAATTTTTTTAATAAATAATAATAATAATAGCATGCGTTTAAGAATTATTAACATAATACATAATAAAGGTTTATAAGTGCCATTGTTATGCTGCAAGGTGTGGTAGGCTGTACTGTAAATATGTCAAGAGGGGGAATCTCCCTGTGTGAGGCCATCATATACCTCCTCATCAGCTGAGTCACAGCCATCCTGCTTCACCCACTGGCAGATAAACAAGGCCTTTTGCAGCCTGTGTGTGTGTGTGTGTGTGTGTGTGTGTGTGTGTGTGTGTGTGTCTGCGCATTTTGGAGGGAACAGCTGTCCATGGGGCAGGGCAACAGCTGAGGACGAGGGGGGCATACATAGAGACAGCTGCCGCCACTCCATTACCACACATGACACAACTGCCCACTAAAACAACAGACTGGGCTTTCCCTCACTGTCTCAACTTGTTCACTTTCCATTACTCACTCTCCGCTGTCAACACGTCTGAGAACCGATATCTTTTAATGCCCAAAAAACCCAGTATATTACAAACAGGAAACCCCCTCAATGCGTTCTCCCTCACTTTGTGCTTTGGAAGACGCAAGAGATTCAGAGAGTGGCTTGTCTTTCCATCCTCAAAAAAATCAACCTGACATAAAAACACAAACACAAGCACATGTCTGGAAAAAAAGGGAATTATGTAACATTAAATCTAACACAAATTGTGTCTTATTCCAAAGTAGGCCAAGTGCCATAAGCCACTATTATGAGTCATAACAACTTGGATAACAGTTTTGCAAAAGAGGAAAATATGAAAAACATTTCAATAGTATAATTGAAGACCCAGATCAAACAGTATCATAACAAGATTTTATAATCCCTGCACATCCTAGAAGCCACAGCCTCAGTCATTACAGGTCTAGTCAATCTTCATTTCCCAGATTTCAAAATAAATTCCAAGGCAAAACAAAGACCCTTGCAAAAAAGCTGAGAGCCAAGAGATTAATATTTATCTTTGTGGTCACATTTCACACAATTTAATAAAATCTTTTGCTTTCTTTTAGTGTGGATTAATGTAAATATGGCATTTACTGCCCTGGCATAGATACATTATTAGACCTACTCTAAAGCTAAAAGGGGGATTAAATACATTTTTAGGGAAACTTTTCACAGTTCAATCAGTTTAGGCTTTAATTATTCCAACTAATGCAGCATGTAGATACAGTAATTCAATTAATTAAAGTCATATTCATGAAAGTGTCTTAATTAGCTCAGCTATTCCAGGTCAGGGTCTAATTCTAGCAGCCTGATGTGTGTCTGTCAAAAAAGTCTTTATAAAGCAGTTTCAGAGAAGCGGATTTTTTTATTCTCCAGCTGGTATCTAAAGGAGGTGTGTATGAGATTAAAATCCAAAGACTGGCGGTCTACCTGGCCTTGCAGCTGGGTTGCCAACAGCAGTCACCACGGTCCTGGCTGAGGCAGCGCCTGCCGTGGCTGTCAGAGGTGAAGGAGAACCCACAGGTGTTGACGGGTTGGATGGAAAACTACTGCTAGTGTGGTCAGGTGAGTAAATCTGTGGAAGCAGAGAGAGAGAAAAAGACAGAGGTTCCTCATTAACACACCATCATCAGCTCTAAATTAAAAAAAACATTCAGCTGACAGCTCAGTGCTGCGCTTGTTGTAAAGAAACTAGTAAAAGCAAAGTCAAGTAGTATTTTAGTGTTGTTTACTTTTGCGATTTTCTGAACTTTCCAGTATCCATGATGATGATAATTAGGGCAAAGGCCTTGATTTTTCTGCACAACGCCACAAAACAAGTCAAACTTCCTTTGTGCTTTCCTCTTTTATTGCTATGATAATCACATGCATCAGAGCATCCTCTGCTGGGTTAAACTGAGGTCACAGAGTTTTAGGATGACATGTCAATCACAAGGGAATGAGGAGATTACATCTTCAGAACTTCCACTGGGATTTCATTTGTTTAAACAAATGCTGGATTAGAGCACAAACACATCACTGGGTTTTTTTTCTCTTTAATAAGAGGATATTGTGCCGTAATGGAACAAGTCAGGGTATTACGGATGGATCCCGACTAATTAGCAGAGGAAAAAAACAGCAGATCCACAGAGAATTGTCCTCCGAGTTAAAATCAAATTGAGCCTGCGGGAAACCATTTGAATTCTGTGGGGATGACAGAACGCACTCATTATTAATAATCTCCTTATTCAATCTTGATCTCTGGGCTTTAGTTTTTCAATCAACTTGGAGTATCAGGATAGAGGTTTCATTCAAGTGCATTGGAGGAGGGACCAGCCCCTGTCTGACGGGAGGATTGAGTATTTATGCTTTTCTACAATCTCAGTGTTTCTCTCTGCTCGGCATCTTCACTCTCAGACACGCAACTCAATCAAAAACTAATTAGGATTAATATTGTTATTACCACTGTGTTGGAGATAATAATAAGACCAACAAATCTTCAAATATTTCTTACTTTCTCAAAAGCAAGCATCTTATAACTGCACCTTCTGACCCGGCAATATATGACTTTCTTTCTTTTCACTCACTGTCCACTGAGGCTGCATTCAAAGTGAAACATGGCTCATTTTACCGGAATAAATGAAGCTCCGCCTCGTCATCAGTTACGCTCCCACAGGCGGCATGGAGCCAATAAGCACGGGCAATTTAAAAGGGTGGAGAACAAAAGCTCCACAATGTACGGCCCGTGGAGTTGAGCCACAGCGGTTATAAACTCCCCTGTGCCCCCTGCTCCAAACATCCTCCCCCACCCCAGTCCAACCGTGTCCATTTCACTCAAGCTTTGTCATGCTAATCGAACTGAGTCTGCAAATATAAAGGACTTAATTTGTTATTACCATCCCTAAACTCTCATACTTTGGATTCACACCAGTAAGAAATATTTCCCCCAAAACGTGCAGCTTGTGCAAGGATGTGTGAAATTAAACTGTTGTTATATCTTATACCAGTATGTTAATGCACATACCATGTCTATGTGAGATATCAAACAATATTCAATGTCACTTTGAAAAATTTATAAGGTTTAGGTTTAGCAAAATTAATGAAAAAGTCAAAAAATAAAAGCAGTTCATGAGACAGGAGGTCATGTTCAAGATCACTTCTGTCTCAAACTGTCTTAGTTCAAGCTTTCATGAGGGAAAAATTATTGTATCCATTTTAAGAAATGTTTTCTTATGCTGTATCTCCTATGACAGAGCTATAATAGAGTGTTAAGAACCCTTAATAGAGAAGACAACATTAAACCATAAGCTAGAATTTACCCATCAGTCGATGTGGTTACACCCAGAAGGAAGAAATCTTTCTTACAGGGGGACGGACACTTCTTATGACACGTTGCAGGATGTAACAGATATCCATGGATGTTTTTACAAAGTGAAGAGTAATCCGATGGCTTTAGGGGTATTTTTTTAATGTACAATTCTCTTTCTTGAATACTCTTAGTTTAAGCCCACAATTATCCAGGCTTAGGCCCAAAAACAACTACTACAAACATCTCCTCTGGGCTTTTTTTTAATCAGCATTCAGTATAGCGCTTATTCCTGGCATGATTATTAAGGTCACCTTCTTTAGAGCACCATCATTCTGTTTTTGATTTGATTTGAGTATATGGCTAGATGTCAAACTTAAGGGAATAAACAGAGACGTCACTTTTTTTCATAGTGAACCATAGTTGTTTAAAATTTTTGATTCACTAAAATCGGGGATGCACGCTGTGATGAACTGGACACCAAGCTAAAAGTGGGGTTTTGACTCACCGAGGCCAAAGCCTTGCCCAGCGCATCTCCAGTCTGTGAGCTTCCACTGGCGTTCCCCCGATTTGCAGCGGCTAAGAAAAACACAGAGGGAGGTTTTGTAATAGCAAAGTCAGACAAATGAAGAGTGGTGACGGTACACAAAGCAGCTGTCCAACCGTTTGACTCACTACCTTCATGAAATGCATGTTCAGCAATAATTATATCGTGGGCCACTGAATTAGTAATTCTGGGCAGGTAGCTGAACTGCTAACACAAGGACGTACCCAGGACCCCGTCGGCTGTGTTGACGGATGCGGTGTGCGCTGCGGCGGCGAATGGTGAAGTGCTGGTGTTGCTTCGGTGGAAGCTGGACATGGGAGGAAGACTGGCGTTGATTTCTGGAGAGACTGAGTGTGCGGGGTAATTCTGAAAGAGATAAAAAAAAAAAAGCTCAGATTTAAGTCACAAATGTATATGTATAGAAATTAAAAGTTTATTTATCCTCTCAACTTTAAACTCTCCTCCAACATCTCCCAGACTGTGTGGTATAACTAAAGTGACTGGGAGGAAGGACGGAGCGTGACGCCAAAACAAAGCCGTTGACAATCTTCCATCACCTTCGTACGGGCTCACCTATCACCTGCTGAGCGGCGCTGCTTACCAAACGGTCGTGTGAGTGCAGGTTGCTGTAGTTTCCTGCCTGTGGCATGTGAGACGATCCGGCGAGCATTCCCCCGTAGCCAGACTGGCTGATCCCATTGGACGAGTTCCACGGGTCAGACGAACTGTGGGTACCATCTAATAATCACAATAATAATAATGATGAATAAATCATTTAAGTATATGATTATATGATTATATTATATGAAATGGAGGGCCACAACAGTTTATTTAGTTATGACTCAAAGCCAGACAGCGGCTAACTTTCAACCATACCCTTATAAGAAAACAAACAAACACAGACAACATGTGAAATGTGAGCGGTACAAAGAGACATTTAGAAATGTTAAACTAGGTTCTTTGACTTTTGAAGAGACTTACCGAAGAAAGTGCTTGCGAACATACTGCTGGAGGGTTTAGGAGAAGAGTAAGAAGGTGAATCTCTGTTGAAGTCCTCTGAGTTTGGAGATGGTGCGTACACCTGCCAGGAGAAGAAGGAGAAATATCATTAGTGCAGCTCAACGTGCTGTTAAGAATTGTGGTAGGCATGGCTGTTGCACATAGTGTTGACAAGTATGATTATGTTGAAACTTTAAAAAAAACCTGTGAGTTTCCTAAAAACAAATGTACAATCATAATTCAGAATTTGGGAACATAAAAGTATGTTATCTCACGCAGGTACAAGAAACCCATTTACTGAAGATATGGCCCTTAAATCACAAACTCACACACACACACACACACACACACACACACACACACACACACACACACACACACACATACACTAATGACTAGCTAGCAGTCAAGCTTGTGAAGGGTGGAGTGGATTATCAGGGGTATTTGCATTTCAGATCAACTCAGCCTCTAATGGAAGTATAATGATACCCGCTTACATGCATACACTAAATGCTTGGCAAATTACAGCATTCCCAGAGAGGCAGAAATCAAATAAGTGTTACAAAATCAGCCTTGCTTTGCTTTCTTTATATGTGGACCTGCACGCTGGCGGCACAGTGAAAGCGGAGGCATAATGGGCATGCTGTTGTACAGCTGTGTGTGTGTGTGTGCCAAGGTAGGTGGGAGGATCAAAGACACCGGAGGCCAAACACCAGTGATGTGGTCACTGACCTCATCCACTGCAGATGGAGGGGGAGCGGGTGAGGGTGAGAGACGGAGGGAAGAGGGGAGAGAGAGGTTTTGAACAAATTCTCCCTTCCTCAGACAAGACTGGGTGACCCCACCGTCGTGTTACACTAATCAGAGCCAGGCCTGACGGCTAGATTCCACCTGCACGTTCCCAGTCCACCTCCCAAACTCTGCAGGAGAAATCCCTCCTTCACTGGCACCACTTCGCACTCAGCTGTTGGCACAGCGCTCGAAGATTGTTTCCTATGGCTGCAGGTGGGACGACAGCCACGGAGCTTGTTTGCATGCTTTGGTTGCTTTATGACACATCGCTGGTGGAAAATAGGCATCACAAATAAAGTATATAAATCCAGTCCAATCACTCGCTCATAATATCTATGCAGAAGGCGGCTTATGGGCGACTGTGGGCCGTTGGCCTTGCTGAGTGAGCAGGACTCCAGCGTGTCGTTGTCTGGGTGTGTAATTAAAGTGCCCAGGGAGGGGTGGAGCCCTCATGGGTCTTCTAGCTTACACATGTGACCGGGGCAGATAGTAGTTCCATGGAGATCTCAGGTTAGCCGGGGCTTTTGTCTTTTTGCCTCTGTCAGGCGCTCAATGGGCAGCATATGGCAGCGGATAATGCTAATTGTCCTTTTTACCCTGGGCTAACCAGTCAAGACATTAATAAACCATCCCAAACACTGGGTGCCTCATTCCGCTGGCTTATGGAGGAGAGGGCCCGCCTGGGTTTCCTTTTACAAGGCCATTAATTAAAAGCCGTCACTCACACGGATCAGCACACCAACACAGACCGACATCGGCCGTTTGAGCATCAGCAGGTTTGTTTTATGAAAATAAAACCCATATTTATACTTTCATATCTTTCACTGATGTCCACACATCATAAACTGAGGTTTACTCACATAAAATGTATCCCTGTATTAGTTTTTAGTTTTACACTGCACATTTCCACAAGATCAAATGCGACAGTCTACACCAACGTAACATTCAAGCAGCTTCTACTGAACCTTTTTGATGCGTCAACACTCCATCAGCGGGGAAACAATAAGATGTTGCAAGATTATATAAATCCTTAACTATGAACAAACAGCAATTCATAACTACCTATAAAAGACAGTAAGACAAACAACAAGTAGAAATTGATGATAAGATAAGACTTCTAATGACATTATCAGTGGTGATTATACCCTGCTTCAGTATTCCGTCTCTCTGTATTAACAGATACTCAAAGCCTGTGGTACCTCCACTTTTGAAGTTCGTGCCACGCCAATCAAAATATCAAATGTCAAAACACAATCTGTCAGCCAGCACTAAGTATAATAACAGGAAGTGAAAGGAAATATATTTTTAAAGAATGCAAACTAGGGGGGGGAAAAAAAATCAGGCTACTGGCCAAGAAGCTCAAAGAGAAGAGATCAAACACACTCTTAATAAGCCGTCCTGTTTTGAGCTGTATGTCATTACTTGGAATCGAACCGTATCTCTGGGGTATTTCTTTTCAAGTCCAAATCTTACACACTTCTGAGGTTTAATCTGCATGACAGACACACTGCCTCTTATCTTAGTGTTGTATACAATATTTGATAAATAATAAATCAAATTTTCAAGACCATGACCTTTGGGACTTTTTGTTATATTTTAGAAATAAGTCATTACAGATATTTGCTTGTGCACATTCTGGCAGCAGAGCAGTCTACTGGGAGTCAGCTCCTCTAAAAATAGAGCAACAACTCGGCAGAATATCTTCCAGCCGTTAATGCCACCACTATTTGGTCTTGGCATCAATGCAAGCTCATTAACTGCTCGCAACATGTGTGTCGTATACATATATGGTACATAAAGTATGGTGGGTCAACACACAAACACACCTACACACCCCCACACTGACTTTGTGTTGCACACGCAGTCAAGTGCTCATGCTTGACTGCGTGTGCAACACATGAGCACACTGGGATTAGCTTCTGTTGATGAATGCTTATCTGAAGAAAGTATGATATAACCTGTTGCACTACAACAACAACAACAACAACAACAACAAAAACAGACATGTCCCATCTAAAGAACACATGTTGTGTCTTTTTTTTAGTATTCCAGTTAACATTCTATGCGCTCCACTTGTTGGTGTGGAGGGCTTTCTGTGAATCAAAGTAAGGAAAAACAGTCTGATCGCTGCAGTCGATTTTTGCTTAATTTTTTTTTCCTTTTACACTAATAGGCAACGGAAGAAAGATCAGTGAGTTACTCCATCTGTATTGGTTCTGTGCCACCAGCTCACAAGCCAATGGCCCACTGTGAATTCTCCCAGTGCTCCAGATGGTGAGTTTGCTACGCAACTCTGCATTATATCAAATTGATGTGGATCCAGTTGATGCACAGAATGAGCGCCATATTTCATTTTCCCCTTGCAAGGAAAACAAAAAGAAAAAAGGTTGATTCTGGCTATTTAACAAGGGCTTTTGATCATAAAGTTTGCCTGTTCTGTCCACATGCTCTCAATTTTCTCCCCATCACCAACTGTAACACAAGCCTGTTAATACTTAATATGAAAAAGATCAAAGTCTCCTGTCTTTTGTGCAGAGGGAACAAAGAGGAAATGCTGTAATGGGTTATGAGGAAAGTTGAAAGACAAGCTTGGGTAAGATGACCTTTTCAATAGAATATCATCAAAATGCTAACCTCTTTATTTTTCCTTCAATTGCTTGTGCAATTTATAACAGCCAGAAAAGCACGTGCAATGACAGGTGGAAATCTACTGGTGTAATTTGCTTATGACAGGATCATTACTTGAGGATTACTGAAATGCACTAGAGAGCTCATCTCATCATTGGTAGACTGTGTCCTTGAGCAGTTTCATAAGGCCACAGAATCTTTTCAACCACAAAAACGTGATAACCACCTTCAAAAAACTTTCTGCAGCACAAGTATAAGACTGAAAACTGAAGTGCCTTCAAGAAAAACATGCTCAAGCACACACACACACACACACACACACACACACACACACACACACACACACACACACACACACACACACACACACACACACACACACACACACACACACACACACACACACACACACACACACACACACACACATACACACACGCATTCAAAGGAAGAGACTCATGTATTACAAAAAAAAAAGGCTCACATAGACAATCAAAGAGGTCATTACAGAGAAGTTCAGAAATCACATTAGGCTCCCTGTGTCATCAAGAATGCCAACGCGATTAAAAACAGATGGAATAACAGCAATACTGGCGCTTGGAGCTCAATCTGCAAACAGGAAAGTCGAACCTCAACAGGCTCTTCCCCTAAATCATTCCCAGACTCCCACTTGGTATTATTTTAACACAGTCTGGGAACTGAAGAAACCAGCCAGTGAAAATAAATTCAATGATTCAAAAAACTTCAAAAAGTTTTTTTAAATGGTGTAACTTTTTAAAAAAGTGTAGCCTATAATATTCATTTGTTTAGCTGTGGTACAAAGTAGAAAAAGAAGCATGCAAACCCAGCAAAGACACTTGACCTGCAGCTTTAAACTGATGTAATGGAAAAGAAGTAAGACGAGCCTCGGGTAACTGCATCCACACACATATACACACACACACACACACAGGCACACACATAGGAACACAGTGCTTTCATTTAAATTACATAACAAAAGGACACTCAGATGGACAAGCAGTCCGAGAATGACAGTCACTCTCTCTCTCTCTCACATGCACACACACTTCTTCCAGATCTTCTCTGTCCAAAACACACACATTCCACACAAGAGACTACTCACCGATTTCCCGTTGTAGTAATACATTAAAGAGTTAGTGCCCATTCCAGGGACGGGGTAGGCGCAATACATAATAGCTTGAACAATTCAGTGATAAAGGTACACTACAGCGGCGCACTGGCTTCCTCTAGACACACATCCAAATGGTTCAAAAGGGACTAATAATTCTTTCAGGACTGGCCTCCACACACAACCCACTCAGAGGAAACTTATGCAAAGCAGGATTGTACCATTCGGCAGTGCGGGAAGGGGTGGCTGTCAGAAGGGAGTGGCTCCTGTGGTACATCCCTCTCTTAAGCCTCTAAGTGCTGAGGCAAAGAGGAAAAGGACGAGGGGGAAGGGAGGCGGTGGGGAGGTGGGTATAAAAAAAGATAAAGGGGAAGTGGGTGGGACAGAAAACAAATGTGTGAGCGGATTTAGAAAGAGAGAAAAAAAAAAGCAGATTTTTTTTTTCCAGGGGAACCCCAACAAACTGGAACTGAAATAATTTCATTCCGGGCAAAAGGATTTAATTAATATATGTAATTCAGGGCGACCACATGAATGTGGTGAGCCTGTCCTCTTTCACACGTTTTAATCCACAGTATCTAGATCTTTTGGTTTTTGCGATGATTTAACAAGTCTACATGCGGTGTGGTGAAATATGGATTTTGTAAAAAAAACTAAACACAACCATCTGCCAACAAATTTTACCTGTCCCCACACATGGCTCACACACCAATCAGGAGTGATTAGTGAAAGAAAGAGAGGGCTCAAGGAAGAAAAAGACTGAAGCCAAATCCAGAGAGACAGAGGGGGAGAAAGGGTTAGACAAACAGACTATTTATGAAATGTGAAATATGAGCGTTTCGGTGTTGGCAGAGTGAGACCTTTAGCCGAGGAGTTCCTGTAAACACATAGTGGTAAAGCATAAGCAACAGCTGCAAACTGACTGGCTCGTGACATCAGAGCAGGAGGAAAAAAATGCTCCATTTCCTAAACCCCGGGGGCCTCGGAGAGGGGATAGCACTGGAGGGGGGGGGGGGGGGGGGGGGGGCAAAATCATCAACAGCCATTTTACTATAGTTTAGTGTCACTGCACGCCACACGGCTCCCCATTACCTTTATCATGTGGGAGGAGGGGGAGAGCAAAGGAGAGGAGAAGAAAGGAGAGGAGGAGAGGCCAGATACCATATTCCGAAAGAGCCCGGTCTGTACGCTTTCATGTCTACCAATCTCAGCTTCCTGGACTAGACACAGGCCCGTGGACTCATTGAGAACATTATTGTTGTAGAAAGATGAAAGCGTCCACTTCCCTAAGAAAATTAGGCCTTTATTATGCTTTTTTTCTCCCCCTTTCAGTGCTGTTATTATTTATCCCCCTTTTTTCCCTGGGACTCTTTTAAACTAATCCAAAAAGGCAGGCACTTACATGCTGTTACCGCTTTATATCTGGCGCCGTTTCAAGCTGATGCTTTCAGGAAAATGGTCGTGATAGAAGTGCTTGAAGGGCTCTAAAACAAGTCCAGACACACAGTGCCGTGTTGTGAGGGAAACACATGAAAGCAGGGGGAAATTGGCATTAATTTGGGAAATCATGCGCACACATCATGCCGACTGAAAGACCTGCCAGCTCATTTCTTTTAATACTGGTTGAGTATGCTTACTCTTATGTTTAAGTTTGATTTAATTACACCTTGTGAATCAACAACCATGACACACAGGTCACACACATGAGGAAATTGTGGAAGAAAGTCAGCATCAGTTCGGGAGAGGAAAGCTCAGCTCCAGTCACCTGTTCACACACCGCCGTCTCTAAAGACACTCGAGTCGTCACAAGGTGCTTTTGTTGGATTTTGTCTGGGTGTTGAAAAATGCAGAGCAAATCCAAGGGCTGAGGTCACCGCCACCGTCTCATTCACGGATTTAGAGATGATGTCATCAGACTGGAAGATTGTTTCCTGCCTCTGCTTCTAATTAGGGGAGTGCTGACTGAGAGGGAGGGTGCGGGGGGGTGAGGAGGATTTAGACCCTCGCCCCTCTCAAACCTCTGACTGAATCATCAATGTGTTCATTTCAAGACACTGCAGGGTTCACTTGGTTAAATTTGAGATCGTAACACCACACACAATGCAATTTAATACCAGTTTAATGATTAATAAAAAAATAAGGAAAATTAGTCGATGCATTGTGGCCTAGAATTATCATTATTATTATTATTATTATTATTATTATTATTATTTATCATTTAGTTCTCCCAGGAGAATATCACATACATTTCTATCTTGATGATAAGAAAAGTATCAGATGATACTGTACCTGAGAAATATGTTAACATTCACCAAGCAGGTCACCCAAAGAATAAAGACATTAAGCAGAAAAACAAAACAATATTCTTGGATGTAGTGCCAATGTTTGAAATTATATGATGAACTTAATATTTCAAACAGATTTATTTAAACAAATAATCAAACCAATTTCCATGCACTTTATTCATTTTAACTGGTTCTATTGGAACCATTCATTAGTTTATTCAGCATTTTATAATTCAAATGTCATGTAAAGAAAAAACACATGTTTGCTATGCGCATGTGTTTGATTTTTACAAATGATCGACAGTTTGAGCTGTGGAAACTGAATTTCGTTTTTTATAAATTTTTGTGGATAAAAAACTAGTTGGACACCTGTTCTAAGCCATTTGCTGGAAAAACTAAAAACCCAGAAACCTTGAAATATTAGTTAGTTTCACACTTAAGAATAAATTAAAAAAGAAAGTCATAAAGAGAGATGGTTGGAAATTAAGTAGAGAGATGAAGGAAAGCAACGACCAGGTTGATTCAAGAAAAGACCACACGACTGAACAATATCACGGTTTAGAAATTAATATGATTTTAACATCTTTGTTTAAGTTTGATGAATTTTCCTACCATCTACCATTTTACCAAACTCTCTCATCGTCCTTGTTGCTGAAACAATTACAACTTTCTATCTAAAAAAATGTTTTTATTGTCTTTTACCATACATGATAATGCTCCAACTATTGAATGACTAGAATGACATACACACACACACACACACACACACACACACACACACACACACACACACACACACACACACACACACACACACACACACACACACACACACACACACACACACACACACACACACACACACACACACACACACATCATATTACAACTAACCTCTGACCTACAGCTGAGTCCGGGAGTTAAGACTCTCAGACATGAGCTTGGTGTGGTTCAGTGATATGTTTTCCAGGTCACAGCCGTCTGGCTCACATGGTCTCTAAATAACAAACACTCTACCTTAGTGATTACTGACAGGCCGTGTGTTCTGGAGCCTGCCAGCGATATGAAATCAAGGTTTGCATTAATGCCGTACACTCACGCAAGCCCTACATGAATAATTTGCAACAGGCCAGAATGTGGGTAATGGCTTTAATCTGTGCATTATTATTTCATTTTTTTTACTCTTTGTCCTTTTAACTCCTCGCTCTCCTCACAGATGAAAGAGGTCAGGCCTCTGGTTTGTTCGCCTGCTCCATTATCTGCAGCTTCTAATGTCAGTGGTAAATTTCAGCAACCTAAACAAAGATAAACCTCAAGCCCAGGGACTCAGAGGTGGCAGCGACTGTTCAGCATCATCCACGTCAAACCATCGGTGTCTATCTAATCCATCTGATGGGGCCACCTCTGGGGAGCTCACTAACCTGGGTCAGGGCACAGCCTCAAATGTTCTTCCCTGCCAGCTGAAAGAGCTGAAGAATTTTATCACCAACAAGTAACATTCACGACCAGAAACAAACAACCCCGTCATTTGGGAGCACTAACATGTACAATACACATTATACAATTTGTAATACACAAAAAAACTCACCCACTCAGACCAGTTTGTTTAGGATAAATGACCTAATCGATCACTCACCACATCTCTTATCTTTCACGAGCACCTAAAATAACCTCCACATCTTTCACGGCTGCACATGGTGGATCCCAATGAAGTCGCCACTTGATGACAGCAAACATTCACTTGACGTTGTCTGGGCTTGTCTGCGCTTGTCTACTTGAAGGAGCTGGTTTTATATAAATTGGCTCAAGACTGAACTATACAGTGTATAATGGAACAGAAGATTAATTTTCAGTGCGTTTGTCAGTATTGTACAGCATTTGTTCCAATGTTAATTGGTGGACATACAATATATCTTACTGTCAATTATACATTTGTTCTCAAACATTTTTCAAATCTTATTTAACTGATTTACATTTTTTCAGCATATTCATTTTATATTATATGCATTTAATTGTGCCTAATGCCATTATTACCAGGTCAACTTAGTAAGAAAAAGTCCTCTGTATATGTAGTGTTGATAAAAATTGCGCACATTAAGAAAATGTATTTTTGCTTTAGTCTGAAAAGTAAAACAACTACAAACTAGAATCAGTTCTCGGTCTAGGGACTCTAGAATCAGTGAACAGTCCCACGATGTAATAGAAATATATGTGAATTTATAAATATTATGTAACCCTCCTCATTTCAATGTTCAATCCATTTGTTTTTGTTCTTTACAGAATATAAAAAATACAGCCCTCTCCCATTCAGCTGGATTGTGAGGAGAGAAAAAAAATCAAATTTTGCCTGGAGACTTACAAAGGCCTGGGGTGATCCTGGCTGTTTACACAGGGCTTTACTGATTCATTCACCAATGTCTTTTTACTGTGCGTTCATCATTGGTTCAAAGGAGCTGCTCTCAAAGCAACAGGAACATTAGGTTTACTGCTGGAGTACAATATTATGATCTCTTGTCTTTGAGCTGTTAAAGACAGACGGAGAGAGAGAGAGAGACGCACGCACGCACGCACGCACGCACGCACGCACGCACGCACGCACGCACGCACGCACGCACGCACGCACGCACGCACGCACGCACGCACGCACGCACGCACGCACACACACACACACACACACACACACACACACACACACACACACACACACACACACACACACACACACACACACACACACACACACACACACACACACACACACACACACACACACACAGATATTGCGGGGAAGATATATCTTCTGAATGTCATGCACCAGACAGCACCTCAAGGAACATTTCTGGGTCTTAAGATTCAAAGCCTGGAGCACGCTTCCTTTCGCACAGCTCACACAGTGAAAAAGAATCTCTCGGAGTGTCAAAATCAAATGTCAATCTTTTTTGTCATCCACACTCAGGGTTTCTCGCTTGCAAAAGTCCCCGAGGCGAGCTGAATCTCAGCCCGCCACTTTCTCTCTCTCATCCTGCAGCCACCGTCACCAGAGCCATGGAGGAAGTGTCACATCAAGTCGCTGTGCCTCTGACAAGGGTTTGTAGAGAGGCGGGGGGAGACAACAAACTAGCACACACGCACACACACACACGCACACATACACACAATGCCCTTGCAGCTTGCCATAAATATCCTACAAGATGCAACTTTCCCCCACAAGTGACCACCTCCCTCTATCTTCAGTCCTCCTGTCGAACAGGTGCCCACACAGCTGCCCATCAGCGTCCCTCAGCATCGCAGCCTGTCTGTCCGGTGACAACACGCTCGGCCCTTCGCTCCCAGCACTCGGTTCATACAGTCAAATAATGCGGGCGGACAATTATAGCCAAGGTGTGTACTGCAACACAAATAAATGGTAAAGCTATAATGCATGAGCGCTTTAAAGACGTTTATCTGTCACGCAACTCCTACATTTGGCAAGCCTGAAACAATCCTCACCATATAGGCAGACGTTGGGTATACACACAATTACAACCACATCTGCAGTATCCCATGTCGGCAAGCACACATCCAGCAGACCACAGAGGGAAGTATGTGTGTGGCTGAGGGAGGAGGGTGTCTGTATATAAGATGAGAAAGCCCTATAAACATTTCAGTGTGTGCAATCAGCAGCTGGCCCGTCCAGATAGCCTTCACATCCTGGTGCACTGCAGTGTCAAGACCTAAATGCACGGAGGATGTGCTCCCGTAAATATTTTGATTCAACTCCATCATGTAGTGTATACACCTTTGACTTGCAACTTACGGAGCCCATCTGATTTAAAACTCATACAATTATTTTTAGACCGAGGACTGAGAATACAAGCTGGAGGGGGGTCGGCATTTGAAAATGAAATAAATAAATATGAAAATTCCCAGCAGTAGACATAATGATAGGAACCACGGTGCAGACCCCCCCCCCCCCCCCCCCCCCAAATCAAGCAGCTATTCAGGTCTCTGGTGAGGCTCTCGTGCTTGCTTACACAAGCAAAAGCTTTCAGTGGCATCTGCAGCTGCATTCATGCCTCACAGGTACGGTGCGCTGCAGGCTCCTCACACAGCTGCCTCCAGCAAAGTAGCTCTGACTCCAGGTGAGCGTTCGCCCGCCGACACATCTCAACACCACCCGCACCGCTTCCAGAGGCGGTGCGAGCAACACAAACATTGGCCTTGGCTGATAACCATCCTTGGACCTTGGACACACAGTAATCACACTCTACAACAGTCACTACACACATTTTTAAGGGCCACAAGTAGCACTTTACACCATTCAATAGTTCAGGCCACCAGACCTCACCTGTGCTTCCCATTAGTCCAAGGCCACTATCCAGACACCTCCTAAAAGCTGCCAGACAAAAACTCCCACTCAAACATTTTCCACATATAGCACCTATCAAAAAACTGGCTTTATGTTATCCTTTCTCTGTCAGCAGGTTTTAAGAGACCTATAGCCCTTTATTCAACACTGCCATCTTTATTCTTTCAGACGGGATCAAAGACTAACTGGGATAATTCCCCCAAGCTGCAGGCTTTATCTTCTGAGAAGTACTGAGTGACAAGAAGAAGCTGCATTTTATCCCGTGCTCTGTCACTGTTTTTCCCCATCTAGCATTGTACCGCTTGATTGTACTCTTATGAGTCACGGAGCCGCACCTGCGCCCATGTGTTAAGCACTGACAAATAAAGGCCCAGCGTCCATTTACACAACAAAGAGATGTAACCCGCGAAGCCACCATTCCTTGCCTCCCTCCCTCCGTCTGACAAGACCTCAAATATATCACTTACTTAAGGGGACGGCAGCGCACGCGTTCCTGCTGCTGCTGCTGCCAGGGACTGCTTGTCTCCCTCATGCTCTGACAGACTTCCTTTCAAATACAAATCCAGAAACAAAACACATGCCAGGCTTTTATGTTCCCCGGCCTGTTCCATATTTGATTTGGGGAAAAACAGCAGCAGAGGTGACGATTATCAAAGCTCTAAAAAGGCAAATCCAGTCTCTGAGTCCCTCACCACAAAAAAAGGACAAAGGAAACCTTTTCATTGTTTAAGGAAAGAAAAGGGTGGGATTTTGGTAAACCAGTTGCTTTTTATTACAAAGAAGAAGAAGAAAGCATGGTCTTGAACTAGTTCTAGGAATTTATGGCAAGGCTTAATAAAACCTTTGCCAATCCGCTGTGGTTTTAACAATGGACATCTGACTTAGTGATTTATGCATATTAATGAACTCCAACAGCCCCTGTCTAAGCAAATGCAAGCTGAGCTCCACACTTCTCTGCATCCTAATGGTTTCTGCTCCACCGGGATCATTACCAATTGAAATTTCAGATATTCTGTGCTATTAATCTCTGTCTGTCCTCCTGTTCGGCTACGTAATGACTAATTAAACATCAAAAGAGCAGAGCTGGGGATCCGCTCTGACAGCCCCTCTTTCTCCCAGGAGAGTCTACGAGGAGGGAAGACTGTGACAGGGCAGAGCTGAAAATCAATCACCCCGGGGTATGTGCACACACAATTGAGCATGTACACACACACACACACACACACACACACACACACACACACACACACACACACACACACACACACACACAAACACACACACAGACACACACACAGACACACAACCACGAAACTGTAAGATGTACCTCACAGAGGATGTTACATACTGCTATTAAACAACAAGCATGTAAACAACAAACATGAAAAGAATTTGCTTTCTAAATCAACAGGCACCACCGCTGTCACGTTTTCAAAGACCCCCAACCAAAAAAAATAATAAAAAATAAAGAGGGAGGACGTGTGTGTGTGTGTGTGTGTGTGTGTGTGTGTGTTTGTGTGTGCGCGTGTGTGTGTGTGTGTGTGTGTTTGTGTGTGCGCATGTGTGCGTGTGTGTGTGTGCGTGTGTGTGTTTGTGTGTGCGCGTGTGTGTGTGTGTGTGTGTGTGTGTGTGTGTGTGTGTGTGTGTTTGTGTGTGCGCGTGTGTGTGTGCGCGCGCTTAAGTAAGCTCACTGTGAAATCTATTTATATGAGAGGTAGATGATCTTCCACTCACAGATGAAGGCAGGCCAGGAGGGACCTTGCGAACCTTTTTTGTTTGTAGAGGATCTGTGGAGAGATGAAAGCACATTCACTCATTTGCAGGCAAAAAAGGAAGCAACTGTCAATGTGCTGTAAACAAGCCATAATTCTGTTTTTTCCACAACATGAGTTCACCACAAGAAAAAAAAAACTGTTGGTGAATACATTATGACAGCCACGCAAACAGTCTCAAACTTATCAGCAATGTTTGCTATGTGATATTTTAACCCCGTCTTTTTAAATTCATTTAAAACTTGAGACTGTAAAAAAGGGACAATACACAAGCTAGCAGGAAGATACCTTATTGTTATATTTTTCTGTAATTTTTCAAATAATACTTTGTATTCTTCTTGGAGCCTTAAGCCCCATTCAGACTGGATTTATTTCTCTAGGGCAGCTGGGGTGTTTCTTGCTCTGGTCAGTGATTTTAATCCTGTCTAGAAAGCACATGTGGAGGATTTTTCCTCTCCACCACAATTACCTATTTGGTTCAATACAGTGCCGTCAAGAGTGACATCCTTTTATTTTTATTTTTTCCATGGAAAGAGCTGCTTCTCCCTCTACTGTTTTCTTTTTGTTTCAAATCGGCTTTTGAATTCTGTGTGGAAATGGAGGAAGTCGAAAACGGTTTTGCTATTTGAAAATGAAATTTTTATACCAACTTGAAACCTCAATTGGTGACAAACAAATAAATTCAATTTGTTCTACTTAAAGTTTGCAAGTTCATTCATACCGTTAATCAGAAAAAAAATGAATTGCTTGTGTTACCAAGTTGAAGTTGTTTAAGTTGGTACACAATTTTTTTTCCGGTGTGGGTAGAAACATCGTATCACCATCATTTACACCTTTTCTGGAACCAATAAAAGTATGGGGGAAAAATTTGATTGATTGATAACATTAGATTCATCCACACACTTAGGAATTTACACTGATTCCTGTGCAGAAACTAAAGAAGAAGTTTAAAACTAGATAAAAAAAATGTGGGTCAACTCTTCCACTGAGATGGAACTGACCAATGGCCGGAGGATTTTGTACAGAACGTTTTCTGGGATTGGCGGCAGTGAAGGAGTAGAACGGAGCAGTTGACTTCCCCGACGTAGCCACTGAACTAGGACTCGCCAACACAATGTCCGACCTTAGAGAAGACTGACAGAGAAAACAAACATACATCAAATTATCTTGTGTTATATTCACCTGACTGTGGTAGAAAAAATAACAATTTTATACCCAGCTTGCAATTTTAGTCCTCATCAACTACGTTTTTGTAATTTGACTCTAGTTGCACAAACGACATTTTTAATTCGGGAAATTTGTGTACATAATAATGCAAAAGCATGAGAAGCAATCAGTGTACTTACTGTAATAACAAACTCATGAAAAGAAAAATGAATCAAAAAATATTGCAATTGTTATATGTAACTGTTAATTCTGCATCACAGCGCTAACAGTGCTCACTCCGTCCTCCGATCACCGATATCTATTTGACCTCTACAACCCCAACAAATTAAGGTTAAGAGGCCAATTACGAGCTTGGTCTAATTAGAGTAATCGGCTGGAGGCGCGCAGAGCAGGGATCATGAGCGATGTGTAGTAGTTGGCTCAAAACCTTGCATGACGTGCCCTCTTAAAATCTCCTCTACTGGCTGAGGATTGAGACGATGACCACTGAGACATTTACAGCAGTTGAACTTTAGTTGATGTTCAGATCAAACTTCAGAATGGGGGGGGGAAATGTGATATAAGTGATTTTGACATGGTGCGACTGACGGGCTGGTCTGAGTATTTTTATTGGGGGGGGGGGGGAGTCCAGTGAGCAGTCGGTCTGCAAATTGAAATGTCTTGTTGATGAGAGAGGTTAAAGATGAATGGCTGTCGTTCAAGCTGACAGAAGAGCTAAAGTAACTTCAAACCACCCGTCTTAACTGTGGTCAGAGAAAAGCATCAACACGTTGAATGTTGAGGTGGTGGTGGTGGGGTTCCAACATCAGGTTCCACAACTATCAGCCAAGAACAGAAATCTAAGGCTACAGTGGACACGGGCTCTGCAACACAGGATAGCTGACAGAAAAAAAAAACTGCTTTGATAGTCTGGATTTCTGAATAGATTGCAGATGGTAGGGTCACAATTTGGCATCAACAGCATGAATCCGTGGACCCAACCTGCCTCCTGACAACAGTCCAGGCTGCTGTTGGTGGTGCAAAGGTGAGGGGAAAGTTTTCTTGGTGCACGTCAGGTCCCTTAATACTAATCAGTCATCATTTGAATGTCACAGCGTCTCTGAGTATTGTTGCTGACCATTTGCATCCTTTTGTGACCACAGTTTACCATCTAATTACTACTGCAAATTATTCTGACGTCTCGGTGAGTGTACACATAAAATGGACTACTAAAGAAGTGAAGATGATTTCTCTGAGTCAGCGTACACGTGAAACAAATGTGATCTAAATGGGAAGAAATGGTTTGGTTTCTGACAACCCGATGCCGCAGGACTGGCATAGATCTACAACAGACCTACGTTTGCTGCTGTTCAATGAAACTGAACCCCTGCAGCAACACTGGCTCTGCTCTTTGTTCTAATAACTTTTCAGATAGAAACCATGAACATTTGGACGCCTGACCTGGACTGGGAACAACTGTGAATTCGTTTTATTACACAATAGTGAAGCGATGAGGGCTGTTGTGCCTTGGAAGACATGTGAGGAAGAAATCCTGTCATGCAAGAAAATCAAAGAAAAGGACATTCTAAGAATACTTTGTTATTGTTAATATCAGTTTTAAACATTTGCATCTCATGATTGTACAACTTTGTCATATGCAGAGTTTAGTAGCAGAGCCTAATCTCGGATCTCGGCTGCTGCAGGTCTGCTCTGCATTCGTTCTGCTCAAAAAATTCAAAACGAGTCATTCATAGATTTTCTCTGCATCTGATCAAGAGTGTCTCACGACATCTCGTGACTATGCAGTGTCACGTTAGAGAAGGCCAAGATTCAAGTGCATTGCAAAAAGCCCTTTCTACAAGAACATAAAAAATTACTCATGTTGGCTTGACCAGTCTGATGTTAAATGTAGTTTGCTGGTGGGTGTATGCATTAGGCGACCATGCAAGTTAAAAATTAGCAGTAGAACAAAGACAAAAGTTGTACTGAAGTAGATTTAAGTTAAGTGGTCTGATCTCTCAGTCCTGGTAAAAGCCTGACTGCTGTGTTGGTCCTTATTATCGTGAGGGGAACTCTTGGACAGGAGAAGAGGGATTTACATTAAACAGAAGCATGGGTTCCCTTCATAAAACCAACGGAACAGGGGCAAGGTGTCATTTTTGCAACATTTTTAAGTTGGTGAGGCAAAGAGTCGAATTTCCCGAGATACGTCAATGTTCTCCACATCCATCTAGAACAAAGGGTTGATATGGAGAGGTGGGTTTGCCAGCAGACAAACTAAAAACTAGCAGCATAATACGTCTATTTCTCTGGTCTGTTGAGCTTTTTCAGCTTCTGCTTGGATGGAACTTCAGACAACAATTTAGACATTATGTTACCTCTGCCAAAAATGTTATGTGATTGGTAAGTCTGTCTGTCTGTCTGTCTGTCTGTCTGTCTGTCTGTCGGTTTTTAGCGGGGTTACTCTACAAGTTACATACGGCATGAGAATCCAAGATAGGTCTTGGACATGGTAATATGTGTTTTAAATTTTGGAGGGATCCAGATTTTTGGAAGGATTCTTCACCATTGCGAAACCAGGCAAAACGTGACATTTTGAGTCATATCTTAAAACTTGACATTTATCTTCACAAATGCATAATATTTGGGGAGATGTAGATGGGAATGCAAGGTTTGGGTGAAACAGCTTATAGGTGGGGGATTGCTCAACCTTAGAGGAGGTCTGTGCTCCACTCTCGTTTGACTCGTTTTCGAGAAAACTATTTCTTTTAGTATTTATGAACATACTGTAGTAGGTGGTTTGTCGTATGAAAATTTCTATAAGGCCCTAATTTGATAAAAACTTTGGGAGCAACTTTAAATACTCACCTGGCCGCCAGATGCTGCAGGTTCCCTCCCATAGCCAAGAAATGAAGCCCTCTCTGATTTACCTGTAAAAACACACAGGAGGACAAATATAAATATTCTTTATCTTTTATGAAATATGGACGCACGCACGCACGCACGCACGCACGCACGCACGCACACACACACACACACACACACACACACACACACACACACACACACACACACACACACACACACACACACACACACACACACACACACACACACACACACACACACACACACACACACACACACACACACACACATTTCTGTAAGGTGTAGTATGCTGACACGTAAAATAACAAGAAATTACATAAACACACAAAAATACACAAGTATTTGTATTACACAAGAATATATATACAAACACAAAAGTGCTTTACAGTGTTTACAGTACAGTTATAAAATATAATTGTCACCGGTTGTGCCTTTTACTGAGGTAAACGGCACAGTTTTGTTTGTTTCATTGTACTTTTGATATAATCTGCTGCTGGCTGGAGGCAAAGAGGAAAAGAAGGAAGGAGAGATAGATCAGTGGATAGAGGATTTAACTGACTGACTTTGATATATTTCACTGTCTTGCAGTAAGCTGTCCAGCCTGCATGAGCTTTTAAAAACAGTCATACTTCAGTAACTCAGGCTGCCATCAGTGTATTTCATAGAAATGTGACTCCCTCAGGTCATGTAACAACGCACTATGAACTATTTGACAGAGATAAGTTTGTAGTTGTAGCAGAATGGTTTGTTATTTATCACGACTAAAATGGTGTAGTGCGTCGCAAAGTATGTTTTCAGTGAATTAATAACTGACAAGAGTGATAATTGTCGGTGTCCTTTTATCAAAAAAAGCTCCCGAGCACCCATCCGGGGAATAATAAAAAAAAAACGAACCTACAGCACACAACACGCATGAATCATACACATCACTATATCCAAACTCAGCAGTTCTTACTCCCCTGAAAAAACACAAACAAACAAACAAATGAGAGCTCCAGGGGGAGAATGATGAATAACTGTAGCAACATCGTACATTATTTTTTGTCAGACTTCCAAATATTACAGACACCAGCGTTAGAGCTAAATTCTGTTTACTCTCGGGGAAAAAGTAAATATTTTTTTGCGAGGTAAAAAAAACTTGCATAGTCTGGATCTTTTGTTACACAGTGATGACGGGTCTGAACATCGCTTTCACTAGAGCAGGTGAACAGAGGCACATCTGAGAGAATTCACTTGCGCTTATCTGAGCGGTCCCGCCGGAGACAGTTGCTCTGCATCTGTGCAGACTCTCTCTCTCTCTGTCTCTCTCTCTCTCTCTCCAGAGACCAAAGAAGCTGGGAAAATCACGCAAGATGGTTTAGCTGGCAAAGCTGCTTCTCTTGTAACAATAATGTGATCCCGCTCTGAGCCATCGCTCTTACAATAGGAAATAGGATTAAGCCGTCGAATACCACCAACGTTCACTATCACGGCAGGATGATGAAACATCTTTTGACAGGGAATTTACTCTGGGTTTTTTTCTCCCCTTTTTTCCCTGTCAAAAATCTAAAAATGGTTTAGTGAATTTCAATTTCATTCCAAGTCTTCTGAGTGAAAAGGTCCAGTCAAGTGCAAAAGTCAAATAAGTGAAGTGAAGTGAAGAAATGATACATTAGTTATTTCCCTGTATTTGAAAAATGAGATCAGCCTGAACGTGTGAGATGTGGTCAAAGACCAACTTTCTCTCCAACTCAGAATATATAAATGCCTTATGCCAGGCCTCTTTTACTCATTGCGATCAATCTGAAAATATGTCAAACGCAATATTTGGCTCCTTTGCTCAATTGCTCTTTTCTCTGAGATCAAATATCATAATGATCGCATGCGCATCCAGTCAATTAGTGAAACAGAAGCTGCTTTGAGACATACACACATGAAGTCTGGATGTTTTCCAGAGGGGCTGTATGTGAAAGTCATTTTCTGGAACTTTTCCTGCCAGCCCCCTAGTGAAATTTCTGGAAGATGTCCGAGTGAGCCAGCGAGAGAATACAGCGGGGAAATCTTTCGAAAATGTTGATGACACTAAACTGACGACTCATCATGTCCTGCCTCGTACATGCTCTAAACAGACGCCATAGAATGGAAATGTTCCTGTTGGTGTGACTGCGTCTGACTCGTACAATCTCCAGCTGCGTTTGTCATGTGTGAAAGGCAAACTCCGGGAAAATGTCCAGACACAATTTTCTGTTCATTCAGTTCATGTCTGAAAACAGCTTAAGGGGGGGCCTTTTTCCAAGCTTTGTCAGAGGGGAAGACCACAGTGTCAGACTCTGAAAACCCCGTCTTAGACATCATGAGCGCCGAGCAAGAATCCAGCAACAAAATCTGTGGAACCACAACACTGGACCTAAGATTCCACCCATTCAGACCGTACTCCACCTCCCACGACCTGAATCAGCCTGCAAAGGGAAGGTTACAGCAGCGCTCAGGGGACCGGCCATGTGGCAGCACTGGGGATTAACTCCAGAGACGTGTTTAGAGGTCGTGGATGAACAGGTCTCTGAGTTCATTCAGACTGTGCTGCCGAAGATGCAGCAGCTCTGACCCCCTTTATCTGATCATCTCTGACCTTACAGGTGCATAAACCGCTGCCTTGATGAGTTACTAGTCTGCCTTCCTGCTCTTCTCCATCTCCAATCCTCTGTTCGTTTTTGTTTCTTGAGCAGGAAAAAACCCAAGATACTAAACAAAACAGACGCCCCCACCCCCAGGTCAAAGGTTCAAATGCTCGTCTCAAAGTTTGCAAATATGTGGCTGAATCGCTATCCAGATTTTAGGAGAGCATATATTTATGGTGATGAGGTAAAGTAGAACACAGTGATATATCATGTGGAACATATTGCTGGGTTTGCCAGTTCTACAGCTAGGAGCCTAAATTAGCTGAATATAATACATACCCTTATCATGCAGTGACACAACGTCCTGTCAAATGCACAAATACCGTCACAGGTTTTAAAATAAAGTAGGTCACTGTAATATTTTAGCTCCAGTAAAAAAAAACAACACACAACTCAAAACAAGTAGTTCATTTTAAGGTTCCCGGAATAAAGTTTGAAAGTTTGAAACACTATAGCATATAAATCAAAACCTTTAAGATTCCCTCCTCTGAGCAGCCCTGCGTGATCACAGCAAGTTTCAGAACGTCTGAGGTCTGACTGCATTTTGTCAGGACATAAATGATCGTGTCACTGCAGAGTGAGGCAGAATAATCTTGATAATTTGCCCCTCATCTAGCAAATGATTTGGCTCCTTTGCAGTACCAACAGTGTCATCTGTGCCCTGTTTCAGCTAAACATAGCACTTTGTATCACAGCTAGAGTTCAACTGTTGTTTAGCCAGATCCAATAATAACTTTTTTTTGCCTCATGATATCAGTGTTTGGCTTTTTTTCCCCACACGCCAGGCTGAAAATCTACGAGATATTTCATAGGCTGAAAATTGAAATCAATATCTTCATCAGATACATGCTGAGCTAGTGAGGTGAATAAACAACATTCTGCTGAAGGAGGAGACGAGCTTGCCTCTGATTCATAGTGTGCCTCCTTATTGATCACACGGCTGCAGCACAGCACAGCACAGCATTGCACTGTGTGCAGCCCCTTATTCTCATAATGTGAGAGGTAGTGACCTAAGCGTCTCCAGGGATCAATTCAAAACCCCTGCCACAAAAACAGCCAATTAGTGAGCACGCTTCACTGCCTCGCTCCGATGCATTCCAAGAGCCTCTTTTTTTTCCATCCAGAAAAAACAAATCCCTTCTCCTCGCTCTTAGGTAAGCCAAGGTCATGAAACAAACACATAGTACAGGATGGGGAAATGTGGCTAGTGTAGAAACCGAATGAACTTATCACACACCAGCTCACTTGGCCGTTATTTTTCTTTCTGAGCGCACGTGTTTGTCCTTGCCCATGTGACCATGTGAGGACTTCCTATCAAGTTGACAGACCATTTCTTAATGTCAGACCCTTAGCTGGACTAATTGAAGGCAAGAAGAAACATATTATGAGCTTATTCTGACCTCTATTGAAAGCTCAGAGATTTAAAATACTGTCATGTAGCTTTGTGTTGTTTTTCTGTTCCATGACAAATTGTGGGTATAAAGGACCAGACGTTGTGATGGGTTAATTAATAAACTTCCAACATGATACTCAACCCTACAAGAAGTTATGTCAAGTTTTGGCCTCTGTGGACGGCCTGAAAGTAAAATCAAACAGACCGTGTTGTGACTAATATACTCCTCTAGCAACGAGAGACAATTCAGAAGTGCACTCACTCACTCACTTCCCCCCCCCCCTACCTTTTAAAATGCCTCCTTTTGTTTCCTGCTTGCAAGAGTTTGAGTACATCCATCCTGTGAAAGCCGTCTGATGCTTCCACCAGGTTCTGTTTGACAGTAAATAAAAGCTTGGTTGGGTTAGAGGTTAGCTCAGTGTGGATGAGGAAACAGGGAAGGGAGGTATAGTGTACAAAATCAGTTTCTTCCCGCGGCTGAGGGAAGAATATCTACAGACCAGCATTAGTGGGAAGGAATCATTCCTCCCCTGCCCCTGAGCTCAACATCCATTTCTGCTTGCAGCCTTGTCAGCAGTGACATTATTCAAAACAGCAAGAGCAAATGTTAATGAGTTCTTATTTGCATATTTATTTATTTTCTTTGTTGAAATGTCACTGATTATTACGTACTATGATGATGAATGCATCTGCTCGTGCAGCCTGATGTGTAATTAGCCATTAAGTGGAATGAACATATCAATTAAAAGCGAGAAACCAGGATTAAGAGAAATCCAACCAGGAGGAATGAGAGACACTGGGGCTCAAGTGGTTCCCTCCATTGTTTTTAGATGAGACTCCTGAACGGGTTACCAATCAAGAAAATGTGTCAGAAACATCAAAGATATCTCTCACTTCACTGCAAGTAGGAGTGAGAATCAGGAGCTGCCGCCCATCTCACTCACTAAGAAAACAAATCATCTCTCCTAAGATCCACATCCGTGTGAGAGAGATGTGGATTCCCTGATTGTATTTATCCCCTCCCAGGATAATCAGGTGCCACGGCTCGGCCCATTTAATTTTTTTTTTCTGACTGGGTAAGAAGAAAGAAAGGGGGAGGTGGAAAGGGGAAAATGTTTTCGCTTGGCCTTTGCCTTATTCCGCGCCCAACTATTCTCCTGCCAGCGCTTTTTATTCACAAATGAGGAAAAAAATGCATTACTGCGGACCAGATGGGAACATTCCACATGACCAAACCAATCAATCACCTCGGTGGGACGCAGGTGTCACACAGCCGCGCAGCAACACACCATTTCACAGTCTATCAGGCACAAACACATGGTCACCAATCAATGGCACCCTGAGGACCCATGAGGAGGGGCGCCTCCACGCAGCCTCACTGGTTCATGGCTGATGACTTCATAATCACACATCCATTCTCTCGGAGGAGAAATGCGATGAGCTCCCTGACGACGTCTTCCACCATGTGAACACCAACGCTGCAATGGACGCCGCTTCGGTATAGCAACGCGTTCCCCTGCATCACACATTCATATGTGAGCTTCCTGCCCTTGTCCCTGTCTGTCTTTTTTGCGAGAGCGCTGGCGGAGAGAACAAGAGCACATTCAACAAGCAGAAGAATTGTTAAAGCCCCAGTTGGGTATTAGAGTCAAGTCAGTGCGTAACATCAAAGTATGTGTAGATGTTTGGTATTAGATGCCAAACAACTGTTGAACAGTGAAACAACAGAGGGCCGAGGTGAAGGACAAAGAAGGATCCACACATGGGCTAGGAATGCTGATCCGGCTCCAAGCACTTGGGGCATATTTCCGTCTTCAGTTTACGAACACAAGCCTGCACGACATAAAACACCAAAAACAGCGTGAAGGGGATTGATGATTTAACGAGTGATCTCTGGGGGGATGGCACTGAATGTGGGCTCAAACTGTAGCAGCCTATTAAAAGATTTTTTTTTTTAATCTTGAGTTGACAAAAAAGTACCTTCCCACCCCCATATCCCTGGCAGTAAAGAAAAAAGTCTCACAGAGTCGTGTTTTTCTCTACACTTCCCACACTTCCCACTCTCAAGGCTGTGCCATTGCAGGAGAAAAATGTCAAGCATCGTCGAGTGGGAGTGAAGGCGAAAACAAATCTTTGCATTTTGTTAACCAATCACAATCCTCCAGAGTCCAGCTAGAGAGAAGGCTGCAACATTATCTGCTGTTTTGTTTGCCAGCACGCCCGGCGTGGACACAGGACGCCTGGGCAAGCAGTTGCGACTGTGGAAAAAACTGAATTGTGGTGTTGGGAGTGATGGCCATGAGAATTAATAAGCAACTGTGAGCCAGGCTTTCTGTGGCTCATCTAAACAAGGACGCAGCCTTCTGATGCGTTTCAAATGAAACTTTCAATGTTCACCTACAACCTGATTAGACGATGTTTCGGAGACTAAGGTCCAGTCAATCAGGGGTCAATTTCATGCATTCTCATGTGAGAGGAAGGAAGAAGGGCTCGGATGAATGTCATCCATCTTTGCCCAACCTGGGTTCATACAAAGATTCCTCCGCGGCGATTTAACCCAGATCAGGCCTGAGGTTGATCCCCTTTATGATTAGTACAAGCATAATTTGCTCTTCACGGTGACAGAGCAAACTCTCATCTCCATAAATGCAACTTGCATATCACTAAGTTTCTTTCATTCATGTGCGCTTCTATCCTCTTCCTTAACAGACCATTAACCGTTAACCAACAAGTCCAAACTATTATATGTATGAGACACTTGAAAAAAAAACAGAACAACAAGTTGTGCAACCAGCAGCATAAACTACACAACATGTGGTTTCATACATTAACACACACCTGCAGCACTGCTGTGAACAGTAAAAACAAAGGGAAATGAGGGAACAGAGGGGGGGGGGAGATATCGAAGAAGATACAGTGGGATATAGAAGAAGGCAAATAATCACAAATGGTCTAGGCAACAGAATTTGGTTTTATCAAAACTAAATGTAATTGCTACACAGCATAAATGGTTGTTTTTTTAAATTTGAAAACAGAATTGAAGTCTGTTTTCAAGATGTGGTGTAAACATTTGCAGTCATGTTCTACATAGAATTATACACCACTGCCTGTCCTTGCCAAGTCAACAAGCATAACAATCATTCTCTTGCACAAAATGCAGTGAAGTGACTGAAAGAAGCCACATGAAGACTTATTTTTACATCTTTACACTTATTATAAATATAGTCACAAAGCTCCGACCCCTTGCAGCTGCTTTCCAGAGACTCGTGTCACTGCACCTTGGCCATACGCAAGCTTTTTCTTTCCTCTTTAGAGAGACAGCCCTCCGGGCCCACTGAGGCCACAGCTGATCCTCTGCAGCTGGGCAGCCTCACCAGTCGCATGCTGGGGGCCAGGGCCTCAGGAAGACAAGGCCGGGGCCGGGGCCAGGGCCAGGCCAAGATGGGCTGAGAGAAGGATGAGGGCAGGGAGGGCTGGGCTGAGTGGGGAGGTGTGGGCGGCATGGAGAAGGAGAAGGGGAAGGGGGGATTTACACCCTTTCAGCTCGTCTTCAGCTTTTCATGCTCCACTGACCACAGTTATAGATAAGCACACCCTGCAGCTCTGCATAATGACCAGCTACAGCCACTAAACTGTACTGCACCACATCTCTTCGTCTTCCCTTCTCTGCCTTCTGCTCTTGTCATACATGCAAGGGGGGAAAAATATATATATATACACACATATTTTGCAGGTGTCACTGATAAAATGATCCCTAAAAAACAAATGTTGGAGTGAATATTGTATTTTGGGTGCATGTGTGTGTGAATGCTTGCGTGCATGGGTGTGAATGACAGCGAGAGTGGTAAGAGGAAGCGAGAGTGGTAAGAGGAAGCAGCATTGGCCGCACCTGTGACCCCAGTGGACTGCAGTGGAGACTGAGTGTACACCTGAACGGAACCAGGCCACAATCACAGCCTGGTTCAGAGGAGCGTCTCCCATGGGACGGAGCATTAGCACATGACACCAGTAAAACACACTGGGGATGTGGGATTTGACACTTCACAAAAAGCCTTCAGGAACAATTAAAAATGACTATGATGAGATGAATTCCAACAAATGCAATACGCAATGCAAAATGATTGCAATACATATTTTTTTGCATTTCAAAATCAGAAATAATTGCTAATTGCTAATTTCAGGTTCCATGAATTATGGCTTTTAAAAGATTTTTTTTACCCCCAGATATATTGCTGTCAAAAATGACAACATGACGAGAGCAGTAGCAGTTTCAGTTTGCTGCACTTAAGAAAATATCAAATAATCAAAGTTATCAGAAGTTATTTGTCACTAAAGCTACAAAAATGTCATAGCATAAAAGTCGACAATATGGACAATATACAGTCAACAACTGGTCATGGATTCATACACATACAAAACAGGACAGCGACCTTAACGGCTCGATCACACTCAGGTAGCCACACTAAGGTCACATGCGTACGTTGTCGGGCTGGGTGGGGGCAGAGTGCATGCGGATGGATGCGTGGGCTGATGACATCATTAAGCTGATTAGTTTTTGTGCAGGGCTAAAGCTGTGTGAGTAATATGCATGAAGCACACCAGAGAAACGTGAGGGCAAAATTACAACTCAGCAGTTGCGATATCACGTCCTCAGGCACATGGCTGGAAAGAAACTGATCCAAAGCAGTGGAAAGCCAACATCAAAGTTAACCTAACTTTGTTTTCAGAACAAATAAAGCAAAAACATTTTTGAGAGGTATGGAAAGTATAAAGCAATTTTATCACTTCATGATACAGAGAGTAGACTGACACCTCTGAACAGCAACATTAACCCTGAACTTACTAATTATCAGTGACTTTAAAGCATTATCTGAAGTTAGGTCTAAGAATCAAAAGGCTTTCAACATGTCATGGAACAACAATAGCACTCCATTAAGTAAATAATGACAAAAAAACAACACACACACACACACACACACACAATACAGCATGAAACAAAGGAGCAGAGAGTTTAGCTCTTTTAGTTGTAGCTCATCGCCTGTGGTAATTGCCAAGATTGCTTGAAATCATCCTCCCCCACGGACTTCCCCTCATTGAGCTGACACCACCAGAAAAAATCTCAGCAGGTAATTGAATCTAACCATCCCTTGTCAAGGCTATGAACTGTTGGCTATCAACCCTCCGCGACCAGACCTGCAGAGGACTCCAGTCAGGCATTACTGCACACAGAGAGGCAAGTGAGATGCTGTAAATTACATCCATTGGACTTAGGAGCCGCACAGGTACATGAGACAATCAGGAACAACAACTGTGAACATTTAAAAAGATAAATGTTGAATCCTTGCGGTGTTCCATTACAAAATAAAGAGTTGTTTTAACACTGTGTTAAACAAAATATTCTAATAAAATCAACTACAATAAGGTTCCAACTCACGTTTTTTCTAGTCGTCATCAAGACAAAAGAAATGAACAGAATTAGAGGGCCTTCTGCTAAAAAAGTACAGCCCTTGTCTACATGTAAGCCTAAATAAAACACACAAATGCATGATTTGTTAACGAAACCAGGGTAAACTAACTATTCATCATACAATCTTATATACTAATCAATATTCTCGGTCAGACCAAAGGTTGTATGGTGGACAATTCTCTATGACTGATATGTTAGCAGACTGTCCAAGTGCAGCCTCTTTCAATGCAGGTGACAAGTGGTTAAGTCAAAGGGGACTCACATGGCTGAGACCTGAAAAGTTTTTCCATAACGCACCAGTATGAACAATGCAGTGGCCACCTGACGGGCAGTGGATGGCGTGTGGGTCAGTAAGAGGATTGTGGCGCCCGAGAGGGTGGGGCTAAGATACACGTGCGGCCCGGACCGGCTGATCCATAGACCGCCCCAACAAGGGAGCTGGCTTCTTTAAGCAGTCGGTGGCTTCCCGGCATTCAACCAAATCCCCCATTCTTCAGCTTCAACCCCCCACACACGGCTCTTGTGAGACTTGGCCGAGGCCGTGTCATTTCAGACGCCTATAAGAACATGTCACCCTCTACAGCTATCCAATACCCACTATGAATATATAACTTCACCTCTCTGACTCCTTCAAATTCACAGAACTTATTGGTGACATTTTAGAATAAATGCGTGTCTTTGTGGGCAATGTTTATTTGGTAACTGCGCACACTGTCACGATTAATGATTTTCAGTATCTCATTGTGTAAAAGGAATTCCTGCTCACTATGAGTCATGTGATTCTGAGTACATTTAGAAATACTAACAGTGTGTGAAGTGTTGGGCATACACAAGAATGTACAGCACCTCATACTGCACATAGTACAAAAGCCAATAAACTGTAAAATGCCATTTTCTGACTTCATTGTGACATCACGATGTCACCATTCCTACCATCTGAATTATTTTTTTTCTGATCTATGTATATAAACTTCAGGTCGTGTCTGTGGTCCTATTTGATGCAGAGATACATGACGTCAGTTATCATACCATATCATAATATGGGGAATCATTTTTTCACCAATATAACCTTTAGTTTGTCTCTCTATATTTTTTGGCGAGATCTTGGAAAAAGTGTTTTTCGGATCACACTTTGACTGGATTTTGAACTTGACATTTGACCGATCAGCTCCAAAGTTATAGTCCCACCAAGATTGGTGGGACTACACACACACACACACACATACAGCAGTGAAGAACAATACCCTGCTTGCGTGGCTTGACTCGCTTTTCAAAATATGTGATTAGGCCACTTAAATGAAAAATGAACTCTCTCTTGAGTCTGTGCCTTGGCCACTTGCCTTTCACCTGGCAACATTCTATTGTCCATCACAGTGAGTTAATGGTCTGAATACATCCTCAGGCTAACCAATTGCTTAACACACGCACTTGACAGAAAGACTGTTGGCCAACTAAGATTTACAGAAACCACTCTGTATGTTGATATGCTGCCAGACTTGAAACAACCAGTTCAGCAGGTCAGTAACTTTAGAGAATAACTGGAATCCACCATTACTCTATTTATCCCTCAGCTATACCACTTTTTCTATGAGGGCAGGGCACTGTATCTTAAACAAGACAAATTGAAGCCCTTCCTCTACGCATCAGTATATTCTGTATATCATGGTTGTTCTACCCTGTTCATTAATGAGGAATAACCCTCCAGACATGACATAATGTGGGTGCGGAAAACTTCAGAAACACATGAAAGGCACAGATATTACTGTTGAAAAACAATTTGATGAGACCATACTCATCTTGAATTCCAGGCCTGAGAAAAGCATAGGCAATTCCAGTTCACAATCATACTGTCTCAATCTGACATATCACTGCATCCGATCACATCCATTTTCAGCAGCTTATAAGCATAATTACAGATGCACTGGACGCAGGGAGAGATACGCACTATATGTGAAACAGTCATATGATCAATTACAAGAAAGATGACTTTTTGTTTCAATTCAGCAGCACCCAGCTCATCACTTTGCTCGGAAACCAGTCTCCAGGGCCATGTCGACTGGTTACACATCAGAATGAAGCCAGTTAAAAAGTTACGATGGGAGAACATAATGCAAGTTAGTAATGAGAGTATGTAGTTACAAAATAAAATACAACAATAAGAATAAGCAAATAGAAAAACTAGCTTTAATATACTGTATATATTGGCACAAAAACCAATAAACTAAGTCAAAACAGAAACCTCCAGCTTCTGCCTCTCCAAACTGTAGAGGAATGAACGCAAACTTGACCACAGACCCTGAATAAAAAATCATGTATGAAAAAATATTAACAATATTCACTTATTTAATTCACAACCCTAACCCTAACCCTATGTTAAATGATATCCACTTTTAAGTGTAACGCACTTGGAACCTGACTATCGGTGTTGATAAAGGGGCACTTGAGCTAATCTGGAAGGGCTTTGTGTGTACATCAGACCACAAAGGTTAAAAACCACTGATCTACGAAATAATATTCAAAAAGTGGGAATCAGCACTGTTCTTCAGAAACAGAAATCAACACATTTATATCAGCAAACCAATCAAATGGCATTGACAACCCAAAGGCAGTGACTGCTAAAAAATATATAATGAAAATTATTATATCTACATTAAATTCAAAATGATTGATGTTTCAGTAAGGGGGGCTTTGATTCAATTGTCTGACTCCAAAAAAAAACACAAAGCCCTGCTGCCAACGGAAGTTGCTGAGGGCAGTTTTGATGTCTAGGAGACAGCTTCTGATGACGGAAAGCTACACTGATGGCGTGACTTCTAGCCTGGGGGAGGGTCATCACGGGAGGAGGAAGAGGGAGATACAGAAAGAGGAGGGGGATTAAGGGAGGAAATAAAGACAGCAGGAGATGGAGAGAAAAAAACTGCCCTGTAGCCTATCAAGTCTTTCAGATAGTGCTACCTCCAGATGTATGATGTGCCTTAACCTCAATCAGGTCATTTATTTTATATACCCACCACCGAAGGGCATGTGACGGGTGAGCATGAGAGAATCATTTACTTACCCATTACGTTCGAGTTCATAAAAGGTGTTGGAGACAATCCTTCATGGGACACTAATCGACTGTCACTCAAATGATCGCCGTAATGAGGGCTGCCTGCGAAACCCTGGGGGGAGAGATCAGAATATTAACCACTTTATTGGGCAACTTCACTAATTGGGTGCTATGACATACGACTAATTAGTAAGAGGAGAGCACAAATGGGCGCTCATGCCGATAAACTGTCCATTCTCTTGTGCATAATTGCCCCAAAAAATGTATAGAAAAAAAAGAAAAAGAGACCTCTGTTTCTGTCTCTGCCATTTTAATTGTCGGTAGACTTTTTAGTGACCAGATTATGCTTTTCAGGTTTTACCCTCTCCTTTTGTGTGTCATGTAGCTTTTGTCTGCACGTCAGAGGTCTGCTAAGTTACAAAGGCCAAGTTCCACAGCAAAGGGAGTTCTCCAACTGAAACACTACACAGTGCCAGTAACATCTAATTTACATTCCTGATTTTTTTCTTTCCGACAAGGTGCCTACATCACCACGTAACATGGACGTCTACCATCTACTTTGGCTTGAATTGGTAAAGATGAACCAAAACCACTGTTGAGTTGTGTTTACAGCTGATTAGGAAGCCTCTGGGTGAGGGGCGTGACATTTCCGACACCAATCACAAAAGAGTGGTCCAGCTGACCAATCAGAGCATCGATTGGGCATTAAAATCATTTTAAGTCATTGTGAGACCGTTGTGGTTTTTTTTTCCAAAGGTCTTGGAATGATGTCATGTCTGTTTGCTATAGAATGTCAGTTGCTGCAAAGCTTACATCACGGCCATCTTTTTCAAAACCAGGCTCTTTAAAAATGTTTATAAAACAGCTGGATATGTAGGAGCCCTTCTGTCTTTGTTCAAATATATTTGTAAAACAAATACATAAACCCTATTTTAAAGTTTTGTAATTCATCTATATGATAGCAGGTTTATATGCTGTTTGATGCACATAGTTCATGAGAGTATGTCATTTAGTAGAAGGGGAAGAAACAGAGCGATGCAATCCTACATCAGTCCCAGGTACCTGCAGCTTTAAAAAATTGCCTTTTTTCTCCTGCAGCTTAACAGCGCCTTTTCATGACAGTTATCAGCTTCCGGGGCTTAGGTCTAAATATCGGTCACAGTATGATTTTTGAAAACTCGGGGTCCCATGTAATAAAAGATATTCCGTTACAGTGCTAATCCCAAGCCCCGTGAAAATCCTACTGTGCTCCAGTCAAAAACATCTCCCCAAACTACATTAACTCCCACCAGAGAGACCGAGCAGCAGTGGGCTTGCTTTTCTATAGAGCTATTTTCACCAACTCATACCCTTTGCATTCAACATACAATAAAAAAAAAAAGTAAATCTTATTATCCATCTTTTTTTTGTGAGTGGATGGTGATGGAGTAATTTCAAAGGCAGTGGAGTGCTGTGCTGTGTAGAGGGAATCCTCAGAGATTCCCCATTGTGCTCCTGCCAGGCTGCACACACTGTTAATCACACCATGAACAGACTCAATAACAACACCAGTCCCGTGAGAAGCACGAGCACGCTAACACACACGCACACAAAGACTTATACACACACACACACACACACACAGAGCCAACCTAAGCAAGCATAAAAACATTTCTTCTCCTCTAAAGCAAAACAAGGAAACGGCTTTAAACTGAACACTTAACAATATCTCAAGATTTGGGGAAATACACATTTAAGTACCAGGTGCAAGTAGGATCATTATCACTCCCATCAGATATCAGAAAAGTAGTTCCAGCCATTGCATTAGACAGGTTAGTGTGATATGTGCACAATAATTTAGTAGGTCCCATGAAGGATTTTATAAAAATGTTAATAGCCCTAGGAGGCAGTTGTTTCCCCGCTGACTGTAGACTTATATTTAAAGGAAAGATATGAGAGCTGTACTGATATTGTCATTCAAGTCTTTGCAAAATGTGAATAAAAGTATTTCCCGAAAAAATATCAAACGATTTCCATTAGCACGTGGTGCTGATGAACACGTCAGGCTTTCTTTGATTGCAATAATTACCACTGTGGCTCAGGAAACGGCTGGCAAGGCAAGGTCCGCAGAGCAAGAAAAAGGAGGTGAGGGGATAATGGTCAATCCAGTGTAACTGTTTGTGTTTGTGTGTCAATGCTCCTCTGGGAACGTTAGATCATCAATCACAGATCCCTCATCGTTCCCAAACACTGGTGGCCTACATCTATCCGAGACACTAACACACGCTGTCATCGCCGCCACAGGGCTACATTAGCACTACTGGCTAAATAACTGTCAGATCACTGTGGCAGCGTGCAGGTCGGAGCTCGCGCCTTGGCCCCCAATCCCTCGCCTCCGCATTTAAAAAGTCATCTCTTGCACACTCTGTGCTGCATCCCAGGTGAACACGTGGCTGCATGTGGCAGCTTGGAAAGTGAGGATATGGTCATGATGGATGTGTGTGGGGGGCGAGTATCAAGCCGGGGCAGGGCACTGGGGAAGTGGGGGTTTGTCGTGCGGCAGCGGTGGGCACAGCCCTGACCGTCAGACCGCCAGCCTACAGCCACAGCTGCCCAGGATACAGCGGCTGGCTGTGGGCCAAGGTCAGCACGGCAGGGCTCGGGACTGTTCACAGTCCACTGGTCACACACTCGTAGTGCACCAGCTCAAACAAGCTCAGGGACAAGGCTGAATTCCCTCCATAACAGACTGAAAGATGAAGCACTGAGGATTTCTTCCAAGAGCCTTGGACAAATACGAGGAAACACAGCACAAATTAGGGAATTTCAGAAAATATCTGGGGGGGGGGGGGTTTCAATTAATCAGTTTCTTGTTTATTAAAGTGATGAAATTAAACTAGTCACTAAACATTCTTTCTCCATGGGCAAAGTTTGACCTCAGAGAAGAACAACCTCAGATGGAGTCTGTTCAGTTCTGTTACCCCAGTCTTTTAAAGTCAAGGGAAGTAGAAAGAAGGTCTTGACAGCAGAGCAGGCGTCTTAAACTCTCAGAAACAGATATTCAAGAAGAGTTGAACCAAGGGCAACAGGACTTCGTTGAAGATTGAGACAGGAATCCAGAACAGGTTCCATTTGAGAACTGGTTCCAAGTCTTCAATTCATTAGAATCTGAATGTGTTTCTCATAGTCAGAGCGGGGCAGCCCTACATGTCTATGTATTTTCCTTCTGGTTAAGAAGAGAGGAAGAAAAAAAAAAAGAAAAAACACAATGGGAGTGAATTATAAAAGAGCAATCGGGTAAACTTGCTTCGCGGCTTGACACATAGGAACACATGAACTAGGAACTTTAGGGGAGTGGCAATGGCGTTTTTTAATAAAAAGGACACAATGAGACATTTTCAAGCAAAAATTATTTTTACACTGTTTTTTTAATTACCTCTATTTCAGCTTTTTGGGAACAGATCTAGATCTTTTAATTCTGAGTATCTGCTGATCAGTTGGGATGAGTCCACCCATGACAGTGTGACGCAATCCACTACAAAGATGTTTCACTCTGCTGGATTTGTGGGAAACCCTCTGTTTTGTGGTAACACAGTGTTGTAACAGAGTGGAGGTACATCTCTCAAACTGATCTTTCACCAGTACTGACACAAACCGACAGCAGCTAAGTTTAATTAGTGACAGCTGATATGACGAACTGCCGACAACGTTTGTTATTCAAATCAGTGACAGCAACTTGCTAGAAATGATGAAGATGCAGCTGATTTGCTGATGGTAATGAGCATTGGAGCGAAGTGAACCCGTGTGTCTTCCCAATGAGGGATGAGGCCCTTTAGAGTATGAACCTGCAGAGGATGGGACTGGTCCAGCAGCTTTTATAAGCAGGTCGTGTGGCTCAATTCAAGCAATATGGATGCACATTTATAAGTATTCGGGCAAATCCTAGTATAGAAAGCATTTTACTAGATAGCTTTTTTTAATTACAAAGTTAGCAATCAGAAAAATACAGTTTAACAGCACCAATTGTTTTTTTTGTTAATGCCATATTAGTGTGTTAATATTAGACACTTTTTATTAAAAATAGAAAAAGGATGAATGACCTACAGAAAAGCTTGGTTGGTGGTAAAACACTTGATATTAAATTTTAATATTTAGCCCGTCGGTCAACTTAAGTAACCCATAATGTCTATTGTTTATTGTCCGTTAATTTCAAGCATCTTTCCTTATATAGCTTTCATCTCAATCCTGAAATTCGGGTACATTTACTGTATGATGAAGAAAAAAAGGACTCAATGCTCTAAGTAATATTGTTTTCCTCAGTGATTAGACAGATGATCAAATAGGGAACCAAAAATATTGATATTAGGGTTATTCAAACAGAGTATAAATAAATGAGTTCTTTTGGTTTTTGGGATGTTTAATAATGTGTCACAGATTCGGATAGAATATTTTCTTCACCCAACACAGCTGAACTCCATTTTGTCATTTTTCGCATGCCATCATTCACATAGATAAAATATTTTATAGGTTGTTTAAATCACGTCCGTATCAATATACGGTGCAGACGCAGCTGTGTGTGAGTGTGGAGTGTGGCATGTGAGTGTTTGTGTGCATAGCAAATGGAGGTGCAAACAGCTGTCTGCTGGCTGACGCTGTGCCGAGCAATGTCAGAAACGCTCATTTATATGCACCTGGAGCAAAGATATCTCAAGTGTCTGTGTCTTATAATTCAAATCAAGCCGCCTGTGTTACCATAGCCTGTAGATGTTCACTCGGGAAGGGCACCGAGGAATAAACAAGGTAACGCAGCCCGAGTGGCTTTGACATTTAACTGTATTCTAACAGAAAGTGACAGGAGATTGACATTAAATGAAATTCATACAGGGCATCTGGAACAACCAATGTGTGAGGGACAAACAAACAGGGTAGAGAGCTGTTCACACTTGCTCAAAGAAACAGTGAGACATTCTCACTTAAACTGAACAAAGGAGGTGTGGTTTAAACATGCATTTTTACACATATATCATCATCATACAAATGCATCTTATACTTGATAATAATTTGAGGATGACTTCCCTTTAAATAAACAAGGAACACAAATCAGGCTCTAGTGACTATAAACAATATCTAACTCAAATATAAAGACATTTTCTAATGAAATTACTCTACTCTGTAGATCTGCGATCATAAATGAAATAATGCAGAGTAATGAACCAATTGCTCAGCTGAACCAATAAGTTGGTTCAGTTGGCCTTGCTGCTCAAGGGCAGAGGTAGGGCTCATGTTTCCTAACATTCAATCACAGAGTAACTGCTTGCCACTTTCAGTGACAAATACCATTGACTATATATACACCACTGTAATGTCAGCAAAGAAATTACAACTTAATTTTTATTCTTCTAATTTTTTTTACATTTCATTGACAAAATCGTTAGTAAGTTAATTGAGGACAAAATTGGCAGACTAATCAACAATGAAAAGAATCATTATTGCAGTCCCTGATCCAATAACCATCCAATGATATTTGCTCACCACTCAGTGTTGATGTTTTAACACTGATCAAAGTTGACCAGCGTGCTGGGATGGAACTTTGTTGTCCATTAGTCACCCTCATTATGACATCAATTCCCCCTTTAACATCATGATGATCAAAAGCTGATTTATTCCCTCAATAGGTGAAACTGCTGAAGAAAAATATCCAGGGACATTAGACATGTTCTCTCTCATCAGTGATCTGCCCTGGGGGTAAATACTTTCATAGTAAAAATTCATGGTGTGCAGCATTAACCCACAACTTGAAGTGGAAATAATTTAACAGATGTTTATTTACACAGATGTCTGTGGCACAACATATTTACACAGATAAAATAAAATCAATTGCACCTGCATTCAGTATATTCACATGTCCCTTCTGTCACAGTAAAATGAGTCTATACGGTCGTACAACGTGGCATTGTCAATGTACCACTTTGATGTAATGAGTGTTAAATGATGTGCTGTGGTGCAGAAAGGCCATTCAGAGGCGGTAAGGTGGAGGTCATCTTACCCGGGCGGTCTCGTAGGAAGGACTGGACTCGCCACCTGGGGCCCAAGATGCTTGGTTGGTCCGCTCATCCACACCTGTCAGAGAGAGAGAGGCACAACTCAGTCAGCACGACGAGATCACTCACAGAGTTGAATGTCCGTGGAGTGTATCGGCGTTCCCTGTACGCCTCACTGAACAACTGAATCACAAAAACACAAACACATTCAACATTGTCTGGATGTCTTCTGTTCAAAACGACAGTGTTTCCAACAGATGCATAGTAACTGGGATGTGATTTTTACAACTTAACTATGTTTCTCCTAAAATTAAAAATGAATGTGACTCATTAATATCTTCAAAGGTCACGCTTCATGACACAAAAACAATTTTACAATGGTGTCATTTATTTTGCCTTACATGAATCATGACTAAACCTCAACATAAAAGTGGAACTTATGACTTCATGATTTGGCATTGATGTATGCGAGGCTACTTCCAAACAGCTGCGCACTGAAACGTAATAAAACTCATTTCTTAAGTTAAAGAAAACTTGTATGTTTAAAAAGTCAAACAGACAGACACATAAAATCAATATCTCCAACCAAACTGCAAAGCAAGACCATCTGGCATATGTTGAAAAATATAATATCTGATCTTTACAATCCAATTAATGTAATATAGTCAGTAAAAAAACAACATTTGATTCCTCAATTGTTCCTGCTTTTTGAGACAATATTGTGTTGCAATAACAGCCAAAGTCCCCACAAACAAAACATAACTGCAGAGCGGGTAGCGCATCAACATCGTATAAGTTATTGATTGTCCCTGTTGTAATATGATCTGTCTCAGTAAAATGCAATACCATTTGTTCATTTTCAACTTCAAATAAAAAAAATATGAGATTGAAAAGATATTGTGTATGTGCAGGAATATAATAATACAGCGAGAAGCAAACAAAAATAATATTAAACACATTTTCAACCTTTAAATTGAATAGATGATTGCAGCATGTGCCTCCACGCAGCAGGGTTTGGCATTTAACTCAAGAAGCAGAAATGACATGAGTGAAATAAACAACTCAAATAAAAGCAGATGTCTGTAATCAGAGATCAAAACATGTGGACTAGTCCTCGTATTTAAAACCTTATAGTGAGTATAACTCAAGAAGCTCCACATCAAGACTGTAGCTATGAATTTAACTTATCTGGGTTCAATGCAGCTCGACTTGTACTTTTAATGCTTCACTAAAGATATTTATTTCAAACAGAGCACTTCAGTGCTACAGAGATGTGATGGGAGAGTGATAAGAAAATATACTTTTGGATCATTGAAGACGATGACCAGTTTGAGATATGATAGACTTCACATTTTGTCGTCACTGTAAGTTGGTTTTTATTATTACAAATATATTTTCAACTGTCCATTAATTATTGGTCAGAAACTCAAAAAATCTAATTATATACACCAGAAATCATGCTCCAGTGAGCAGAGCTACAGATGCGTTTCATCATGACAAACATGATGTTTTTCTGTTCATTTCCTGTTCTTCAAGTGTCTTCAATTTGCCTCACTTTCATCATTTGGCTGGTTTATCATTCACAGTAACATAGCAGGGACACTACATGCAGCAGTAACTTCTGGTAACTAATGCATGTGTTACTACAAGCACATGGGTTCGAAACACCAGCGTGACATATTTTCACCCAACCGAGGCCTTTCACACAATGAATGTAACAATGGTCAGTGTTTTCTCTCCGGGCCACTGGCTGTCATCTCGTCTGATTACCATCTCTTACCAGTGCTCAAGGGTCCCCTCTCTTCTCAGTGCACAGACAGGCAGCACAATAAGATTACTCACTGACACAAGAGGCTAAAGGGGGAAAAACACACAAATTCACTGGCTGCAATGTCAAGATAGTGAATTAGGAGAACCGATGCTCTCCTGTTGAGTACGCTGTCTGATTACACAACCCTACAAAGCCTTTCTTATACAGTAGGTTTAAGACTCCAATAATTAACATTGTTTTATTTGTTTCATGGGGAATTTACTCGCGCTAGAAAACCCAACCCCACAAATATTCGCCCACGAGAAGCACAAGTAAACACAATCCGCGAATATCTGCCCATTCTCTGTCAGACACGGACATCGGTGACGTTGGTAGGATATGTCTGGGAAATAATGTGAATGATTTTTTTTCTAAATAGATGAATAGTATTAGTTTATTGACATCATCATTATCTATAAGATCTATCTAAGTTAAATCTTTTTGTAAACCTGTGGTGAGCATGCGGAGGGCTGACAGTAAGCACAGATGTCGGATCTCATAACTCTCTACTGGGTCGTTGACACACAACTACACCCTTCTCAAGTTCCTAACTAATCCAACTAGATATTTCAGACTCATTATCAAGACTTCTGCTGAAAGATCTGACATTGTAAAGTGTCAGCTTAGCAAACGTTAAGGTTAACGTTAATGTTAAAGGTTGGATGGCCTAATATCAGCTTGCTTATTTAATTTCACAACCTGTTGTCCTGCCTGATCTCCGTCTGCACTGAATACGTGAAGACTTGAGACTCAGTCCCACACCGAGCAGACAATCTTTTTTCTTTTCTTGTTTTTAGATGTAACCTCATTGGTTTGGTGAAAGCAAACTGGTGGGTTTGCTTTAATCCTCCCTGATTTACTGCTGTACAAGACAACTTTTTCTTAATAACATGCTGTCAGCATGCAGTTTAATAATACAAATAATCCTCATGCTCATGCTCATGTATTTTTGCCATTTAATTAATGAAAACTACATCTGTTTATGATTTGCCAAAAAGATCCTAAGAAAATGTTTAGTTTGTTTATTCGAAAGTTGAATTGTACAGACAGAGAGAGAAATGAATTACAGACGAAACCAGATTAGCTCTGGATCATACAGAAGATTATCTTACAACAGTTGCTGTAGCATATTAAAGTCCCAACAATGTTGGATAGTTTCATTCTTTTTAAAAAAACATGCTCACAGTACCCAATGTGTAAATCGGGTCATACAAAGCACCACATATTTACAATGTGATAACATTTTACAAAATTTGACTCCGGACATACAGTGAAGAAGAACAAAAACTTTTCAAATATTTGTTTGTATGAGTTTTAATAAGGTTCCAACATTAACTCTCAAGCATAATTAAATACCTACGGACACAAGGATCAGCTTCATCTATGAACACCTGAATTTAATTGAGAAATCTATCAAATCCAATTCCTTCTGGTATCTTCTGGCTGACGTTTAAAAAGAAAAACAACTTCTGGTCCAGGCGGCATCTTGAATGAAATGATGAAATGAGAAATTATCAGTCATTTAGAAACCAGTTAACCCGCTTCCCAACACAGATTACTTATCATTTACTATGACCAAGAATATATTAATCATCCCCCCCATGAAAAGGAAAATATATAATATATAAGTATTCTATCTATTATAAAAGAATATCATGTTTTACACCTAATTCATATCGGGGTCATGCCGCAATGTATCACCAGTTTTGATATTGCATTTGACATCCGTGTTAATGTAAACAAATCCAAAGAACAGTCCCGTTTTGTTGACTTCACTTGCAGAGCTTCTGGCTCTCAGTGGAAAATATAAGGTTTCTTGTATAAATGAACAGAGCGCAGCACTAATGGTGAAACCAATGACTGCATCAACTACTTGTAAACAAATGAAGAATGTGGAGTAAAAAGTGGGCTGTGGTGAAACAGTTTCCGCAGGGACTCTGGGTCAGAGACGGTATTTGATGCCATAAATCCATCTCTCTCTGTATAAATTACATTAACTTGTCATTTAGAGCAATATTCAACACCACGTCCTACATTCCTGGACAGAGAGGCAACACTCAGAGAGAGAGTGAGAGAGTCAGAGAGAGAGATTGAAAAGACTGTTTAACTACTAACAACTAAGAAACAAACATGACTTGTGATTTATGGAAATGGGAAAAACACATCAAGAAAGGACACCAAAACAGACAGAGCCTGCTCAAGCTGCTGGTGACTGCTAACCATGAACTAACTGTGCCACTGAGGATGCATCTACACTATAACATTTTAATTTTAAAATGGCTTTTTAAAAACAATCTCCGTCCAGAGGAGGATTTTGACCATTCACGTAAAGTGGGCATGTGCATGCTGGTGATGTGTAGAGAAATGTAGAGAAGGAAAATCTTCTCTACATTTGTTTGCTTAGTTGGATAAAATACAAACGAGGAAAGTGGTGAAAGCTAATGTTGTTTGTTTTCTTCAGGACAAGGGTCGCGACAAATCAGGACGTAAAAATGGTTGCTTTTTTAAAGGGGTACAAAACACCAGAGTAATATGAACACCAGGCATAAACGTAGCAAAACGGATGAGTTTTAACACTAAACCATATCAGTGTGAGCTAAATGAAAATTACCCATCTAACAGCCGCCATCCACTGCCCCACTGCACGGAAAGAGTCAATGGCCTCATCAAATTTGCCTCATCAACACAGCTGGGGGGGAGAAATGATGAGTCTCTGTTAGAGCCACATTGGCTATTTTTCCAATCCATCTTCCTCTGGCACACTCCTGAAGGGTCTCGCCGGTCCCACTCCGTCTCAATTATCTGGCTCTACCCAGCTGAGATACAATAATCCAAACTCTCATTCCCTGCAATTTCCACACTTGCGTCTGCACACTCATCCGCCCTTATGTTCACAATCACTTATGAATGTGCTCCTTCCTCCACAGTGAGGACACAGGAGTACTCGCTACCGCCTGAAAGAGGATGGATTCACCCACTCCAGAACTGATGCATTTTAAGGGACAGCGGCTCGTTTTGACATCTTTATCTCTTATATGATGAGTTTTGCAATATTTGTGAGGGAATAAATGCTGAACGGTCAACAACTACCTGAGGTGTCAATATGTTCACTTTCCAGTGATGGCACATACAATGTATGCATGCAGATGTTGACTAAGGAGGGCGTGTGCGCACCTTAAAGTCCAGACCAAGGGCCGAACCATGGTTCATGTCTTTGTTACATTGTTTATATTTTTATATCCCGTTATGACGTACTTACATCCGGTATACTAGACATTGATCACGTTTCTTAACAGGCGTGAATTTAATGTCGGTGTGTTATCAATTTGGTAGGTAATAGTGTTTTCATTTGAGAGGGAACTGTTCATTTCATTGCCACTGTGATATCATTATGATATTACTAACAGCATTACAAACTTCAGGAGCAGCACCCGATGCTACTTTGAATTCACCAAAACGTCCTGGTCGTTTTTGAACATTAGTTATCCAAGGAGGCTGCTTTCACACCTGTTATATTCATTCGGGCTAAAGTGACAACAGACTAAAAAAATAATATATCGGCTGAATTTTTTTTGTATTTACAAAATATTTTATAGTGGAACAGGCCAATTTTTCAAAATGAAAGAGACAGTGAACATATGATAATAGTACATTTTAGTTACAATATATTTAGTCAATTTATGAACCAAAACATTAATTTGAAATAGGTTAAGCATCTTGTTTACAGTCAGGTCCAAATTGCTTGAAGTGGTACAAAACAGCAGTCCACACTTAGACGTTGTGCCATTTCTAAAGGACAAGGCTGGTCTGGTCACCAGACAACACAAAGCAACACAATGAGCTTTGGCAGTGACACATTTCTCCTGACAGTCTCCAATTCTTTTTTTGTTCAAAACAAAAAGCACCATGCTGATGCTCGTCTATTTTGGAGGTCACAGAGTGCAAAGCCCCGCCTAAAGGTGACATGATGTCCACATCTTACTATATTCATTTACTTTATTAAATCATAAAGCACATGTCAATGCTGCCAACTCTATATTACACCTGGCTGACAAAGCACCTGAGGTGCTCTGTTGTTGCTGATCCTCTGAGATATCACTCGTGGTGGTGGACGATGCAATCTGGGTTTGAAAAATCATGTGTACTGTTTTGCAGACTAACAAACCTTGAAGAATCAAATGTTTCATTTTTCATTTAGTTGCCATAGTGGTTTAGATATGAAAGCACAACTTGGCTTGTGAAAAAAAATTTAAAAAATTGTCATGATACACAATTGGAAAATTAAAACTGCGTTACCCATTTTTTTTTACATACATACATACATACATACATACATTGCATTAGATCATACAGTATGATCTAATGCAATCCAGTAAAAAAAAAAAGCCATGACACATTTGATCTTTGACTCTATTGACAATGGTTCAGAAAGGAGTTGATTCAATTCTACATTCATTTGTTGCTGTGCTGGACTGAATACTAAAATGTGTGTGTAATATTTCATCCAAGGGTTAATAAAAACAACTCATTAAAACAATGATCACCTGAAAGATTTGTCATTACATAAAATGAACATCTGAAGTTTGACTAGAGTTTCCTTTTCATTTGTTCTACTGAAGAGAGCACACACCCAACAGCCTCCTCATTTCAATGATTAGGTATTCAAAAATCAAACCTCACATCTCCACAGTTCATGTGTAACAGCTCTGTTCCTGTGTCTTTGTCTTTTTGTCCAGTTTCCACTAAGTGTGTCTTTCGTTTCACAGATAGCTGGCGACAACGAGGCATTGTGAATTCACACAAAACATGCTTTGAGAGAAACATAATGCTTGATTGTTGACTTTCTTTAGTGACACGAGACAATAGATGTGCCTCGGATTAATGTCCTGTCGCATTTATAGCCAGGAAGCGACTCAGAAGCAGGGAATCTGAACCTGTGTTATGAAAACCAAACCATCCACACACTTTTTTAACAGCAAAGATGCTCAAAGATTATACAAAGTAAAAAGACCATAGAGCAGTGAAAAAGACAATTGTGTGCGTGTGTGAGAGAGGGCTGAGTCTGTCTGAGAGACTGAATAATTATAAAACTGCTACTTGTCATAGAAAAAAACCCCAGAGAAACTCAAAGAGAGGATGTCTCATAATCCCATTAAACTTCACTACAATTCACAAGAAGCACGAGGTTTAAGTGTTCGCCAGATTTTCTCCCTCAGAGAAATTTCCCTCCAACACTCCTCACTGCAAACCCTGATAAGAGTGCACTTTATAATGTCTCTCTGAACACTTTCTGCACTGAAAACAGCACATCTTGATCAAAGCAGCCAAAGAAAATGCCTCAGTTATGCATCTGAGAGTAAAGTGAGACACGAATGACATTCGCTGCATTACAGAACAAAGGTAATTAGCTAAATAGACATTTACACATGTCTGTGGCCTACGCCTACTTTGTTCCACATCATTACTACGGTGCACCGCTACAATTCCAGGTGGGAAGCTCATGTTTCAAGCACCAGATGTGAACAGCGCACACAAGCGTCACACAGAGGAAGGAAAAGAATCGCTTGCAAGATTGGAGACCAAGGCCATTTTCCTTCTGCCTCCCATTTCTAAATGAGCCCAGACGGCATTTAAACAAAGGTATTCGTCAACAAACAACTGATTTTTGGCGTGCAGATCGATGGACGCATGCGAGCAAGCAGGAACAGAGACTAGAGGGTTTAGTGAAGTGGGTGCAAGTGAATGGGTCCTACCTGATGCACTGAACTGACTGCTTCCAAGTGTGGTGGGCCTGTTTTTCCCTCCAGTTACAGGTGGAGAAAACATCTGAAAGGAAGAAAAGGGACAAATGTGCCAACGATTAGAGCTAAAAGACCCAACCGGGCAAAAGTCCTCGGCATCCACAAGGCAGCCTCTGTTTGTAAGATTATATCAGTGATAGTGAACATTGATCAAGCAGTCATGCTTTTAGCCTGTGAAGCCCTCACACCTCCAAAAAATATATATATATATATATTTAAAAAGGGTGAAAATCCATCTTACCGCACTAAAATCCAGCAGGTCACTTAGTTCCTTGTCCGTTCCAAGAGCGGCAATCCGCTGCTGAGGATTCATCCTGGCGACCTGGAGACCTGGAGACAACACAGAGCACCAGGTCACGTCCCTGCTGGTCAGGCTTCACCCCCCTGGTGGGGACCGTGGTGCCCCGGGAGAGGCGATCGTTATGGGCTGCAGAGTAAAGAGCAGCACTGGGAAGTAAAGTTGGCTCTGGGGACGCCGACGGCGCTGCCTGCCACACACCGATCCATCAAGCGGTGCACGGATTTATTTTATTAGTTTCCCTTCTCCAGTGGGTTGACTAACAGGCGACATCCCTGCTCAACGGGTGGCACGGCGGCTTGTTAACGCCAGGACCTGACGCATCGCAGTGGTGCAGGAGTGTTTCTTCTGTGGAACAACGCTGCTGCTGCTGCTGCTGCTGCTGCTGCTGCTGGCGACACATTTGCATTAAGTGTCACTGACGATGCAAATGTCAGTGATTTGTGAGGCACGTTTTTTTTTCCAAACACCACGACGGTCGGTGTAAGCGGAGCAGCGGCGGCGGCGGCAGCAGCCTGGCTAACGCTAGCTGCAGCGACTGGTCCGTGTGGCTGGTGAAGGGCTAACAGGCGGCGGCTCGGGCGGTCCCTGTTAGTGCAGAGAAGAGACCGCGCATAGAGACAAACATCGCACCGTGGCTCGGGACAAGTCACACGGAAGAAGCAGCACTGCACATGATAAGGTCGACGCGCAGCTCCAGGACACAACACGCAATTGTGGTTCTTTCACCAACTCCCAACTTCTTTCGGAGGTCCGACAGCTTTTGACAAACTCCTACGAATGTCTTACCTTCGTCCCCCGATTAAAAAGCCCGACTAGGGCGATCTGGTGACGACCCACGGTCTGGCAACACGCCACCGAACAGCGGAACGAAGGGTTTGAATGACAACGTCGGGGAAAGAGCCTCTATATACCAGTTACGAGTTTCCCCTAGGCAGACATTTTTTGCTTCGCAAAGAGCCGCAGCACCACGATGACATCGGTTTTTGTATCCCTCCGCCGAGCGCAGTGACATGCTGGTTCCACACAGCGGGAGATGCTCTCTCTCTCTCTCTCTCTCTCTCTCTCACACACACACACACACACGGTTATCTTTACTTTGCTACCATCGACACCACATCCAGTTTACTTCTATAGACTGCAGCATTTCATTAAATCTTGTTTTGAGAAATTTTATTTTTCATTTACATCACACTCACAGTATTCAATATTCAAGATTTATTGTCATAATAATAGTACAAACATCATTACCAGTACTGAATGTGTTTTTCTCAGAGCCAATTCTACTTTACCAAGTTGTACTATTATTAATAATAATGTGGACGTTGATAGATAAAGGACACATATTACAGTGAGCAGACACAATAAAATTACATTGGCAGCAATTAGCATCATTGTAATATAAATATATATCAAAATACAGTGGTAAGAAAATGTAAGTGATGCATATAATGTATATGTCTGTAAACTCGATTCACCAAAAAATGAACTTAAAACTAGTATTATTTAAACACAGCAATAGTGGTTGCACTAACTCTGATGGAAACTTGGAGGGGACAGGACACACTGCACAGTGGTGGGGGGGTCAGCCTATTCTCCCATGCTGGCAACACTGCAGAAGGACCCAGACCTCTTCTCAAAACTTTGCCTTTCAGTGTTTGTAATTTAACTACCAAATGTTTCCAACACATTATAATAAATCATCCATTGTTCTGATAATTCAAGCACTTGTATATTTCCAGCAGTTTTCAACAGCTGTAGTTTTATTGATAGTGTTGCGTGATTTTACACCTTCCTCTTTAATTAGTCCCTTGGCCTACTGCAGTAAATTTATTACATGCAATTAAATGCATGCTTTTATCGCTGGCATGTCTTTCAGCAATAGCCATCCGGCGTATTAGCATTCTGTAGACTAATTGCAGGTCTGACTTATCAGTGGAAAAAAATTGAATTACTCACAAGAAATGATGTCTACATGTCCCGGATATGATGCATAATAAAAGTCAGTGGCGGCAATGTTTTTATTTGGGTTCTCCCATTAATGTGAACAGGTAATAATGATTTTTGTCCTTAAGATTCCATATGTTACCGAGACAAACAAGTACATTTTAACATACTCCAATATATTTATCCTGCATAGTGTGAAACATGTGGCCATTGCTGATCTTTACACTTAAAGTGTTACACTACACACCATAAATGCATTATATGTAATGGCTGATGTTAAATTATACTTGATTATTTTTAGATATCATTTTTTGGCATATTTTAGCCATATGTTTTAGTCCAATTATGAATCTTACCTGTCACATTTAAACACATAATTCCATTTTTATGAAACAAAATGTTGATTTTTTTTAAAAGTTGTTTTTAAGTTTTTACATTGCAAGCACAAACTTCTGTTAATCTCCATCTTTGCTGCCTTTTCTTTCAGAATTCTAGTGTCTGTGGTAATTTCACATGTAGGACAACAATAAAACCCTTTCACCGTCTCACTTCACATGGTGCAGTCAGTGACTCCTGTCCGATGCACTTTTTGCAACATCACCAGGGGGCGCTCTTGTCCGCGCACAGGAGAAGAGAAGTGGGGGAGATGGGGGAAATATTGCAAATGTGCAGAATGTCAATGTGCAGCACGCCACGATAAAAATCACAGTGTACGACAGAACAAAAACTGAAAAATAAGGACTATGGTAGAAGAGCCATGTTAAAATCGTTGACGGAGCTTTCTCGTTTCTGTTTGACAGGAGAGCAACATTAGTTTTGCTGTTGTTGTTTGAGTTGATTGGATTATAAGATGAAATATCATCAGTCCTCCTCCAGATCCGCGCAGCTCTCTCATCCTCCTCTGGCAGTCAAGTGAACCATCGCATGTGAAACCAAGCCACGGTGTTTATGCTGTGTCCAAATAGGGCGAAGGAAGACCCATCATTTTTCCACGAAGCTGAAGTTTGCTTCCGATTCTCAGCTTCCGATTCGGCAGTTAAGGGGAAACTTAAGGGGGGACGACTTACACTGCTGAGCGAACCATTCCCCAGTCCCATGGTTTGTGAATTGTATCAATGCCGTTTTTGTCTGTTCTCTGCCTGCCTTACACCCATACCTGTATCAGTTTAAGCATAGGAGTAGTTGAAATTCACAATAGCAGGTCTACTGTGCAGGTGTGGGGTAAACTTGAGCATCATGTCTGCAGGTATAGTGCAAGGTCAGGTCAGGTGACTGGCAAAGGCAGGAACACAACGAGGACGACAGGTGAGCAAGATAAGAACAGCAGGGTCTGAAATGATGGCAGATGTTAGTGAACAGATAAACCAGGTGAATTCAATAATGTCTGACTCAAGTGCTGGTAAATGTGAGGAGGTAATGAAAGAAAGCATTTCCATATGTGGGTCAAATTTAAAGTGACCACCGTAATTGTTATAGGCTTTGGCTGGGGTAAGGATTATAACTGGGGCAGAAGCAGTGAGAGAGATGGACCAGTTAGAGGAAAGGTGAGAGCATATCAGTTTGTTTTAAGCAAAATTAAAGTAAATTGACAGACTGGTCAATTAAGGAGGTGTCATTAACTCTTATGCTTTTGTGTGAGAAGGACGAGTTCCTCATGTCTATAAAAAAACGGACTTCTTCCAATTTTGTTTTAGCCCCGCTGTGATAATTTAGTCCAGATAAGTTGGTATAGTATTTTTCCTTCAGAACTGATGTGGTCTAAGACTGAAAAACGCAGAGAAATGTCCTTGTTGCCCATGTTTGTTTGTTTTTTGCATTTTCAAAATCAGACAAAGGATTCACAAATCACAAACTGTGTTTTAAAGAATCTTTAGCCCCACCGTGATAATCTAGTCTAGATATTTATGTGCGATAGATAGATACATAGATAGATAGATACATAGATAGAAAGATAGATAGATAGATAGATAGATAGATAGATAGATAGATAGATAGATAGATAGATAGATGTGTGCAATATCCCTGTTAAAATGTACAATTTTTCTTTTTTCACAAATAAAATAAAGGTTTCACATATTTGAAAGTGGATTGCAGTCAGTGACGATGCTTTTCATAATATGTCTAATATTATAATAATAATAATATCTCTAGCACATTTTCACAGCCGCAAATGCCTCAAACAACAAGAATTGTTCGTTCAGCAGTGAAAGTCCCTTTCCCCTTAAGTTTCCCCTGAACTGCCAAATCGAAAGCTAACTTCACCGTCGTCAGGAGCTAACATGCGTTCCCACCGGAGAGGGGACTGAGGGCAGACACTGATGTCGCCCTCCTGTGTCCAGACCCACGTGTCAGTCGTGGAAGTATAGGCAACTTCTCTGTTTGAACTTTTCATGATGGTGTTAAAGATGTATTGTAATGTGTAATGGCGAAGGAGTAACGACACCATTAGTGCATGTGGTGGTCCCCTTTAAACCCTGTTCTCACCATGTCATTGTCTTGGCCACCGGGACGCGGTTCACGTGGGGAAAAATGACTCGAATTATGGCACAAAGGACCTGCGTCACCCATTGCATCACCAAAAACAAGGAAGTGAATACATGCATTCTCCCTGTATCTGTCCCCAGTGAATAGAAATGGCAGATGGTGGAACAGCAGAATTGACAAAAACAACTCGCAAGAGAAAGAGAATCCCTTTGACAGAGGAACAGAGGAAGGCGAAGAATGAGAGTGATCGAAGAAGAGATAAAACTAGAGTGTACCTCGGAGGGGCGTTCACCCTGTGGAGGGAGCTCCGAGACCTGAGAGGCTTTAAAGATGACATGCAGTTTGCCTTCTTTCTACTAGAGCAGTAAGTCACGCAAACAGCCCACTTATTAATACTACTGGACTTTTAACTCAAGGTTATTTGTAAAAACTGGGACGTTTCTGCTTTTGACAGTAGCCAAGCTGCTCAGACTGAGTTCGCCATGATGTTAATGCCGCCGTTGTTAATGCTAGGAGCCGGAAAACGAAGGAAGGAAGAAAGCTCAGAACATTAGGCATTTATGATTGAAGAAAAAAAAGACACATTTCTAAATATATTTGCTGGAAAAAGTTGACAAATGAACCACTGTTTGTTTGATTACGTTTATCCAAATGCAATATATGGATGAGTAAGTTTTACTTTGTTTTGTAGCCTTCGAAGAACCCAGATAACCTCCACGCCATCAACTAAGCCTACAGCTGGTCGACCACCACCACCACCACCATTATCCACCATCGCAACTGCTTCAGACCGTGACAGGTACAGAGACTATCACAAACATATAAAAAGGTATATGTTTTATCGTTGTGCATGTGCAGCAGCTAGTATTTACTATTTTTTGGTCGGCTTTATGTTCTCACATATGACTTCTTCATGTGGCAGCGAGGAAGCTTTATGCGTAAGTGTAAGAGGTTGCAACTGAGGTGTTTGTGCTTATGAATCAGGTTATATATGAATTGGGTCTGTTTGCATCAACCTCCATGAAGAAGAAAGGTAAACTCCAGCTAGCCTCGCCCCCATCATCCAGCAGTGACACTGAATCTCAAAGGTAGGTTTGTTCTGTGCGAGTACATTTACATTACACATTATAAACACAGTGGTTTATCATGACAGTTTCATGTATAACAGCAATACTTTTGAAAGTTTGCCCCGGTGCGGTTTGACCAAGTATTGCAGGTAAGTTGAGTTGATCATTTGCTTGTAAGGCAACATTAGGCTAGTTAGAGTAATACATAATTGAAATGTAAATCATCCTGGAGAGAGAAAAGCGAGTATTGCCTATACACTAACGTTAACCAATCAAGGCATGTGTTTGTGCATGTCAGAGGGGATACGCAAGTGAGAGGAAAGAAACAAAACAAATACGATTAACATGTTCGACAATCGTTTTGTCTGTTAAATGTGTTATATTTAACTGCAGCACCAGTTTTGGTTAAGCATCTTTGAGAACAACTGACTTAAATGTTAGCCAGTGTTTGCTTACTGATAGATCTTGCCTTTAGCTTCTATATTCGTCTTAGAGGAATTATTCTGTAAATAAAATGAGTTTTACCCAGCATTGAGTTGAAACTAGTTTAAGTGATTCCCTTTTTGCTTCCGGTTCGCTGCACAGATCAACAGGTTCACAGTGTATCGCATCCCAACATAGTCTGCCTGGTCTCTGTAGTCGCATTTAGCTTTGTCAGAGTCATGTCGTCATTTCGACTAGGACACCTCCCGAGACCGCCTTCGGCTTCCCACCGACTGCTTCGGCCTGCCATAGATAAGATGACCTTGCTTGGTGCCTGAGAAAACTCATCTTTACAGTTTCCCAGGAGAGAAGAGGACAGAAATTCCTCAACACATGGTGCAAATCTACATGAAGTTTAACCGGTGATGTTCTCCAACACCACACAGTGGAAAAAGGAAGTGATATTTTAACTCATTTTTCAATAAGAGTCCAGATTTTAAGCACTCAGAAAAATAAATCAATGGGAAGGAAATTCAAGTTCTAAACAAGTAACAGCCATCACCTAACATTCATCAAGGATACAATAGTATTGGAACTCAATAAAAAAAAACCAAAAAATGTGTATTCCTAAAAATTACATTTTTTTAAAAAAATCATCAGAGGGCAATCTCAGAAGCTGTCAACCTCAATGGCAGTCGTAGATCTCACAAGAAGTGATTCACCTTTTTCAGGGGAGGTACAAGGGAACTATAACAAGGTTCTATAAGACATCAAGGAGAAGATCATTATTGGTGCTGCGGAAAAAGGGTGCCTCTTTGTGGTCATATTGTGCTCCTATCTGTTTTTATTCATTAATTTGTGTCACTTTCTTTTCTTTTTTCCTCCTTTCTCGTTTTGCAATTTTGTGGTAGTTTTGCAACAATCTAGTCTTATTTTTATTTACTTGTTTTGGGTCTATTTGTGTGTGTGTGTGTATGTATTTTTACTTTGTCTGTCTGTGGTCATTCTGCATCCCTTTTGATCGTTTTGTTCTTCATTCATTGACTTTCTAAAACGAAATATTAACAGTCACATAGGCTTTGTGCCCGTTTAGTAATCCATCCATGGATGTTGCCCTCTCGTTCCCCGACAACTACGTATCCCAGAATGCAAAGCGGTCACGTGTCCACATACGCCGGAGCAGACAGTGTGTCGCTGTTGTACACATGGCGGTCGTCAGTGGGTAATTCCTCGCTTCTTCACCACCTCGGTTAGCTTGTAGATGTCGTAACGATGCCGGGGACGTGCTCTGTGCCAGGCTGAGAGCGCTTACAAGAAGGCCCAGTGTCGGGGAGTCGTGTTCCACTCTCTGCCTACGAGAGACCCGGAGCGATGCAGATAAAGGGGGAGTAAGCGATTTTTATCCAATACAAAAAACCCAGCGAATATTTCCCCACGGTCCGCGAGCTCTCGGTTCGGTGTGTGCGCGGATCTCTCCACACAGCCCTGCCTCTGTCGACGGAACACAAAGAGATGGTGCAGACCGCACCGCGCAACACCACACTGTTCCAGCCAATCAGAAACAGGCGGCCCGCGAGCGTTCGAGCCCCGCACCGGGGCAGGGCGCGGTGGGAGAGCAGCGGTGAAGCTGGCACATTCGACCGTGCTGGAAGAAGGAGAGATGGCTGAGAGACGGCCCAAGAGGATCAGGTCGGAGGACTACAAACTGAAAAAGAAAATATATGAGCAGGCGAGGGGAAGGACGCGCGTCAACATCGGCGAGGAGGCGTTTCAGCGGTGGAGAGACCTCCGAGAGTTGAAAGCGATGACCACCGATGCGGAAGTCGCTCTGTTTCTGCTCGACAGGTGCGTGACACAAGTGTCCATGGTTTTGTTCAGTCGGCCCATATGTGTGACAGATGTTCGCCACTGGTTACCCTCGAGTCTGCCGTCTGTCAGTCAGCTCCTAGTGCAGAGTCGGGGGGGGGGGGGGGGCTTCTGAGGCAGAGTGAAACGACCCGGAAGTATTTCATCGACAGTCATGTTAAGAGCTGTTCGGGTTCTTTCAATGCTTGAGAAAGGTGCTACAATGCTTCCTTTCCTATCTCCTTTAGCATAGTGCACACTGGACCTACGCTGGGCGAAGGAAAGGAGAAGTAGATGCCCTACAATTCGTTGCGGCACCAGTATTTAACGTGACGCGCCATGCACAAACTTAGACAATTAAATCCGAGGTAGAAGAAGAAGAAGATGAATATGTGACCGAGATGGCACCCTCATCATCATGTAGGTTGCCTATTTAGCATTTCAATCTTATGCCATATGTTAATGTCAATAAATATGAGTGGACAGGAGCTTGAGCAAACATTCTCAACGTGACAGCCTTATCGTTTCAGTTTCGTAGCCTGTATTATTGTTTTTATTTCAATTCCAACCTTGGTAATGAATAAATCTTTTTCACCGTGTTGTGCATCTTTTGCCTGCATGAGTCAACCTGCTAAGAATGCACAGGGCAAAGTAGGTACGCTTTTTGAAGCCCATCTTTGGAAATATGTTGTTTCACCACGGCAGATGCATGTCAATAACATCCGCCGTTACATAATTACGTGGTATAGTGTAAGTGGAATCTGATTTTTTTTCTAGCACCGCTGTTGGCTTTTCCTAAGTCCTATGAATCCTCCTTTACACCTTTACTTGACCTCATGACGATTTCCATTGAGGTTAAGGAAAAGTGATTAGGAAAAGGTGATAGGAAGGACTTTCCAAATCCACCCTCCGTTTTCTCTGGAAGACATCAAGAGGACCCTGGGACATCTGTGTCTGCAGGTGACAGGAGCCCAACAGAGGTAAACACTCTGGGTTTTTACCTGTGAAAGTTTACGTTACATTTTTATTCTGAAAACTTTAAGCACAATTTGTTGAAATTGTTATTATCCGTCACGGATTGTAATGGAAAATCCTACAATCAGGTTGGCTGTGTTAACTTTAACATCCTTTTAACTGTGGCTGAGATCTGTAAACATCCTAACGTATTGTGAACTATGCACAGAAGTGCACAAATAAGACAAACAAAATGTTTTTCAAATATTAGTCAGGGGAGAGTATTATATAGTAGTACATTAGACGGCTATCCTTGTTTCTGAATGTAGCACTTTGTTATTTTTTAATTACTTCCACTGACTTAACAATCACTCTTTTTACTCAAGGGTCAGCACTTGCTTGGGTGTTCATGGTCCTGGTGTGGAAACTAAATCACTCCCTGCTAATTCCTGTAAGTATAACACATGACATGAGTTGTGTTTCTGTGTAAAAGAATATTTCATTCAGTCAAAAGTACAGTAAGTTGGTACTGTGAACACTGCTCAAATACAGTGCTACTTTTAACTGATTTCAAATAATCTGTCTCTGTAAGCACCTCATCCCAGTCCCCTCCACCAGCTGAAGGTTTGTGTAGTGTGGCGTCGGTGGATCATCTGAATGACACGTTCCACCAAGAGAGCAAATCAAGCTTGACAACAGCGTGAAAGTCTGACAAGCGCACAGAAAAATACCCAAAAGCTGTTGTGAATGACAGTTGTTTAATGGAACTGTTTAAGAAGTGCCAGACGTCTGGACAGACCATAACCAAAAAGGTGTTTCACTGTGGTGCAAAGAAGAAGGTGAGGTGGAGACACCTTGGTGGACACATGTATTTACTGTATGTTTTTTGATGTATGTATGTATATATATACCTTGTTTATTTATGTGCATTGCTGTCTTTTTATAATTTAACTACCTATCATGTATCTTAATCTTTGAGAACAAAAAAACTGGGTGAAAAAACATGAATAAAGACATTTAAAATTCATCTCATTGAAACCGTGTACTTTGATTTCCTGGATATCCCTCATCCCATATTATTTGTTATATTGCTGAATAGTAATGTGATTACAACTCACTTATCCACTTGTAACAAGTACCACATTATCTATGAAAAATACCTTAAAACAAAATAATTGTCATTAAAATATTTTAGTCAAGAACAAACCCTAATAACAGATGTGTTGACTAACTAATAGCAGGCTGGGGATTACAGATGTATATTGATCGATTATAGACTTTAACTTTAGACTTATAGATGTATTTGTTATTAGTGTGAACAGCAGCACTGATAGCACCAATTAATAATAATACAAAGGATAACAATAATGCTGATAAATAATCAGTAATATAGTGGAGTAGTAGTGTCAGATCTGGATCCTGCTGCTGTAGAGTCAGAGATACTTGCAGAATGAGGACATGATTTGCTTCACTGTGCAAGCTTGTGAGTGGTTGTAAACTCGAGTTTCAAACAACTACAACAAATCATCACCTCCTGTAACTTAAAACAGGCTGATCTGCATCTCAGATATTTTGTCAAGCCAAGGGTATATTTGTGTGATCACATTTTTACAGATGAGCTTTTGTGTCTAATGATAAGTTTTCTTTTTTCACAGTTGTGAAAATAGACCATCAATATCAACAACCTGTCCTGGGAATTGCATACAAGAGCCTACCTCACTGTCAAGTCTTGGACAAGAACCAGCCTCTGAAAGGTAAACAGTCATAACTTTATCTTGTTTTTTTAACACATCACTTGTACTCACTGAGTTTGGCCATAGATCTATAGTATTTTATTAAAAAACTTCACTTACACCTTCGCCTTATTACTGATGCCTGAACCCCCTGACCGTCTGTCTTCCTGAATCAACATCCACTCCGATTATCAATTATTCCAAATTGGAATTGTCAGAAAGTGACTTTCATTTTGTGTCTGCAGAGAGAAGCAGCACCAGCAAGATGATGTTGAACACCAGAGTGAAACTACACATTTAGCAGGAGAGGTGGACTGGCTCCAGGACAGGTTAATATTGATCTTTTAGAAAAAAGTACATTTCAGTAGGTATATGTCTGTCAGTACTCTATTGACTTTCCGAAAATACATTTTCTTATCCTATTTAATATCCTCACTAAACCTCATCACCCATGTCATTTTCAGTGTTGAGGTCACCATTGACGAGGATGAATACAACACTGTGAAGAACGAAATGTAATTTCATACTAAGTTCTCCTGCATAATTTGTACCATTATTTGTACTGTGTGTTTCAATAGATTCTATTATCATGTTCTTTAACCTAATAGATCTTACTCTGATAATGGTGACATGAAAAACCTCCCAGAAACAACTGAACTTAGAGGAGCAGGAGCAGACGACCTCTGTAATGAAGACCTCTACTTTCCACTAATTCCTAATCAGAGGTAACATCATGTCTCTGATGGAATCACTTTCAGCAATGTTTGCTTTTAGAAAACTAAAGTTGTTCTTGTGTACTTTGACTTAATAGATGAGAAAAATGTTTTTAAAAGCATCTAAAAGACGCATGGTATGTATTGACCTGTAGTCACAGAGTATGGTCAGAGTATAATCCACCATTTTTCATTTTTTGTCAAATCTAGTTATGTTGCTCAAGTCTTACCGTAGGAGGGAGAATTGGAAAACTGAAACAGTGAAAGGTTGTAGATATACCAAGAAAATTGAGAAGTTGATAAATTTTATGTGCTCTGTTCAAATATGGTAACTTTTGCTCTCCACCAAAATAGTAAAAACCTTCTGTTCTCTTTTAAATTCCCAAGGAGTTTAATGAGCACCTCCACATACAAGCTCATCAAAAAAGGGAATATAATGGGCTAAATCCAGGTTTTACTTTAAAAGGGCAACATTGCCCAAAAAGGGCAGTGAAGAAGAAAATAAAACTCCAGCTGGAAAAGTGCTAAGTCTGAAAATAGCAAATCTCATTGAACAGGAGCTTTATATTGCTCTTAATCATTAGAATAATAGTAACTGTGGCCAAAACAACAATAATACCAGTAAATATATTCATTTAATTTGAGTGAGTATAGCTACATTATGCATACATCCTCGCTAAAAAACATTTTTTTCTGATTAGTTGAGCATGAAGACTAGAAAATATCACACTTTTTTTTAATGTATTTTATGAAAACCTCATTGCTGTTTTCTGTTTCAGCTCCGCAACAACTGAACTTTTACTTGAATGTGAAGAGGAGGAACTGGAGCCTTGGCAGCAACAAACTTCACAAGTCCACTTCAAAGATGAGGAAGACGTTGGAGAGTTGAGTATGTCACGGCGTTTCCTTAAAGAACGTGTTAATGTTGAGATTTGACAACTGAACTGCAAATAACTGTTGAGCCAAAGCTTGTTATCATTTATGCCTTTAGAATGGCATGCTATGTTTGGATAAATGTTAATAGTTGATAACGATATTTTGATATTTGAGTGATAAAAATAAGATGGGTTGAGTTAAATGAATACTAACACTAAACAGTGTGTTGGTGCACATATCCCCATCTAAAATGTCATTTTGCAAATGTTAACTTGCATCCAACTTTGATCTTTTTTTATGTTCTTACAGAGAAGGACCAAATAGAGTGTCAGCTGAAGCCTTCACCTCTTCAGAGAACAGAAAATGCAGAGCCTCAACAACCAAGTAATGATGTTATTTGCTTTGTTTATTTTATGTATTTATTTATAATGGATTAGTTGAACAATTTATAGCTTGTCATTAAATTTATACAATGGTTACTTGGATACTGGTCTTGTATGTTAAAATATGGATTCTATTTCTTTTTCCCAGGGATTCAATATGTCTTCACAATAAACAAGCGACACGGAGTTCATTGGCTCTTTCGGGAAACTGTGTCCTGAATCAGGAATTCATTTGAAATAGCACCATGTAAAGGTGAGGATAGCTCCGAGGAGACTTTTTCTGTAATTACTTTAAGCTTTTGAATGACTGTTATGTTATATTTTTGGTATAATGTAATTTTTGTTATCATTTGTATAGTTTTACCTTAAGAGTTTGTGTTGTTTTCCAGCTGGTCACCAGCAACTTTTCCAGAAAGTTGCTACAGCCACAATAACACCTTAGTGCCAAATCAGCAACAACACAGTGTCCTTATCCACTGTTCAGGTTGCTGCAACATCATTGCAGCATCTGCAGTCAGACCAGTCCAGCTCACAGGCGATCGCTGAATCTATTCCTCTACTTTGCTTTACCGTTCTTGAGCTTGAATCAACTGGCTCATCAAACAATCTATAAATATAGACTCTAAGTGTAGCAAGAGAACAGCAACAGTCACACTGGGTAAGTTCAGTAAGTACTCACACATAAGTGTCTTATCAATTGCGCAGATTGTTAAGGTGCCAGGTATCTTCTGAATATTTAAGTTTGTGTGCAGACCACTGTGAGTGTGTTGGCTCTTCTTATAAGGCTACAGTGTGAGGAGGCATGCACACAGCATCTGTATCCTCTGTTTCTAATCTTACAAATCTGATAGTTGACTGTCAGTCACCTTCCACTTAATTTGTAAAGGTTTTAATGTAATATGAAAAATAAATTATGTCAAAACCAATTCCCAACTGCTTCATTGCTTCATTATGCAAGTACAGTGTATTAGTTCATAGTTTTTCTATAATTCACGTTAGTAGTTAGTATAATGCATGTTTTTAAAATTACATCTCATTGATTCTCAGAGGCTATTAAACATTTGCATCAAAGTCAAAAACAAAATGAACAGTGTCAGCATGGACAGATTATCCATTTTTCCCTGACCATGAATTGAAACCTTTACCTCCACATATGTTGACTGTATTGCCCTCACAGTTGAAGCTACAGTCCAGTGCACAGTGGTGGATCAAATTCTTTACTCAAGTAAAAATACCATAATGTGGGAAATTATCTATTACAAATAAAAGTCCTGTTTTGAAAATGTAAAAGTATTGTTTTAAAAGTAAAAGTCCTTTAAAAAAGTAAAAATGTGTTTTTACTATTATATATTTGATAATTAATCATGCATTAATGTGTAAACCACATTTCACTTTTGCAGCTGGTTGTGTAGCTTAATCTTTCATAAAACCTGTTGTACAAGTTTTGTATATGGATAATCTTCATTTAAGTTACTAGTAACTGTAACTGTACTGTAGTGAAGTAGATATATCAAATGGTATGAAAAGAAAATACTTGCTGAAATGTAAGTAAAGGCACTGAGACACTAGTTTCATTCCACCATTGCTGATGCACCTATACTCAGCAATTGTTTCCCTCTGTTTTTGCTTTGCAAATGTTATTCTGTGATTAAGTGCAAGACTCCAGACTCTGCACCCCAGTGCTTTCTTCATGATCTCTGGGGACTTCAGCTCGAAAAGAATCCCCTTCTTCATTCACGTGTGGACTGTACACCAGAGAGGACAGGACCCTGGACCTGCTGTATGGTAATGTAATGGTTTTACCTCACACATCGCTTTTTGCAGAATACATTATTCTGTTCACATGGTTTACAGTATATTTATCAGTACTGCCTATTTATAGTAGGTTTGAGTTTTTTACCAATTTACTTTCTCTTTATTGTTTGTTGTGTACTTAACACAAAGCAATTTCTCTGTGGGCATCACATATTTAAAGTTTTTCTGAAACTCCACACTAAACAGCCTCTTGCAGCAATTCACTGATACAACTATACCACTAGTTTATTCCTGTCTGTGATATCCCCTTACAGAGATAGTTAAAAACTAATAGTACATGCTTGATTCCAATGAAAAGGATATAATTAATGTAAAGAAAAAAATGAGGGAAAAGGAAATTATGAACAGATATGAAGCTGTGGGAAAATGTGGCCCACTCTTCTGTAGGCAGGGGGCGGTCATGCGCCCTGAACACGACCCGCCCTTAAATAAAAACGAAGAAGAAGGCGCAGATCACGAAGAAGAAGAAGAGGGCTGCGGCTGGTGGTGTGATTGGTGCAGACAGTCGAGTGTATCCGCCGCCTCGGGCCAGCAGCAGAAAGACGTCCACCTCTCTCTGTGTTCAACAGTCTCACACTGTCTGGACTGTGTCGTCCTCTGGCCAAAGACTTGGTGGGAGTTTGGTTGACTCGACGCGACTCTGGTACCGAGTGTGAGGGAGGCGACAGAAACCCCGAGCCTCTAAAATTACACTCAGGGTCCAGTCTTTGTCCCCTCGTCCACCGCTCAGGTAATACTAACGTGCAGGCGGAGCCTCGCGGATGTTATGGCGCGGTGATCGATAACCGACGACTCCTGCGCCCTAACGACGGGACGAATTCCAGATAAAATGTGTTGCCGGCTGGAAACACCACATTTTGCACCCGTTGCTTTAAGCCCACCTCAGACTTCAGCAGACTGAACCATTGACGTTAGCTAGTTAGCGTTAGCTACCATGCTATTGGAGCTAATATCAAAACACAGCGCTGAGCTAACACATGCTAACACTAGCTAGTTAGGTGGTGCATTTGGAGAACGTTGCTGACTGCTTCTTCCTTTCATCAACAATTATCAATCATTCTAGTATGTAGTCTTGAAGGTGGCAGTGTTTGCGCACACCATTGTCGGAGCAAAAACTAAAACCCTCACAATTCACTCTTAAAAATCATTTTACCAAACTGCACTTTTATAAATCAGCTCGGGCCCAAGTGTATATTCTCCTGGGCAGCTGCATCAATAATCTCATATGGCAACCAACACTGTCGCCATCTTGAAAGATGATTAAATAAAAGCTTTGTTCCAGGAATAATGAATTATATTCCAGTATAAGTCAAAATAACCACCATTAATATTGTGGCCACTGTCACATTTACTGCCACTGTCACATTACATGTATTGTTGAAATTGATACACATTCACTGGTTGGCTGTTGCAAAATGGAAATGTATTTGACATTATTCTACCACTGTTAAAGTGGTAATAATCATTATTTTCATATTAGCAATGGGTCAGATGGCTGGATGTAACATGAAGGATGTTGTTGGCAGCATTGACTCAATGGATTATTGTTGGCACCTGTATTGTTGGCACCTGCCTTCAACTCTTCAGAGCATTTTATTGTCTTTCAGCTCATTGTTTTGGATTTAATGCTTTTGATGCTGCTGAAAGAGGTGGGGAGAAGCTTTCTTTTCAGGAATAATATCTCTGTAGTAGTATACATCACTTGTGGCAAGAAGTAGGTCTAATAGGTTAAACTGGGGTTACAAGACGTTTTTGGCGCTCTTAAACATGGGCCATTACTACATTGACTGACTGGTAAAAGCTCCAAGTGCAGAAAAACAGAGGCTACTTATAACTGTGGTATAAAACACTCTTAAGTAAGAGGTTCACCGGTGATGGAGGGAATTCTATTCAGCCGTCAATTATTTTTTTCACCAGTGCTTTTATTTCTCCCTGCTGTGTTTTGATCATAAACCTAAACGAGAAGCTGAAAATGTTGAGGACGATTGTGCGTCTTCAACGTGTTAACATTTTTCATATTATAAAATTCTGCATTTAGTAGTGTCAAGTTGAAAAAAAAGTTGTGTTTTTCTCTCTTGCAGCTTCACAATGTCTGAACTTTTTATGGAATGTGTGGAGGAGGAGCTGGAGCCGTGGCAGAAACAAGTTCCTGAAATTAACTTGATAGACGACGACAACGACGATGATGATGATGATGAACCCATCTTTGTTGGAGTGCTCTGTATGTCATGGCACATTTTTAAATATACTGTTTCTATGTTAAGCTTTAAACACTTGTTGATGTCTAAGCCCCTCAGGGGTAAAGGATTCTTACTCATTACATGAAATCTGCTGCTCAGAATCACCCTCTGCTGTTTACAGTCCTGTTCAGGCCTTTTTCCACAAGAATATTGATGTAGTTTAATTTTTTTAAATAATTTTTAGTTCGCTTGTCCTCAAGCATTTTGGATTTAGTTTATTTCATTATTTTCAAAGACAAAATATCCCGTTGATGTGCTTATTTTGATCCCCTTGTATGTTCTTCTTCTTCTACAGCTAACAACCAAAAGGACAGTGAGCCTAAACCTCCACCTCCTCCAACAAACATTGCGGCGATACAAGCAATAAAGCATCCTGCTCCTCAACCTGTCATTAGCTCCCCTCAAATAATGCTGCCACTGAATATTGCTGGAAATACAGTGACTACTACAGCACCCACTTTGACAACAGTGACTCCGCAACCTGTCATTGTCAATAACCAGGTATTGTAATGAATTTTTCCAAATAATTAGTAAAAAAGAGCAACGATTGGTTTGTTGTGATTTATGGAGTAAACATCTTTTCATGTTACATAATTTGATGTGCTTGGTCTTTTTTCCAGGGCTTTATTGTCACTTCTCCACAATTAGCAAACAACCCTGGTTTTATTGCTTCTCTTGGTCGGCACTACCCACCTGGGACATCGTTTACAATAGTACCAGGTAAATCTCAATGTAATAGAGTTCTGAGGAATAAATCTTCTACCCCCTCTCATCGCATCAGATTTTTTGATTTAATAGAAAAAGCTTAATTTAAAGCTTTTATAGTTGTTATGTGTTAATGCCAAATGTGTGTTTAAGAATTTGTTTCCTCTATTTTCAGCTGGTCACCAGCAGATTTTTCAGCATGTCAGTCCAGGCACAATAATACCCGGTGCTGTCCATAGGCCTCAGGTGCAACAAATCAGCAACAACATTGTGACGTTGTCTAACGTCCAGAGCCCCACTGTGTATTCAACACAATCTAACCTGCTGCAGCCCAACCTGTCGAACCCCCAGACTATTCAGACCTTCTCTGTGCCTGTAAAGGCCAATAACACCAACACGGGTAAGTTTATTGGAATTTAACCCTTCTCAATTGACCTATCAGCTGACAATGATTAAAACGTAAATGTATTTTCTTGGATTTCATACAGTTCAAACGACAGTCAAACGAGGATTGCAACTACAGCAGACGGACAGTGTTGAAAAAAGAGCAAAGTTTGATTTGGGTAGGTTTCTCTTTTGTAATCTCATTACTGTAAACTTAACCCTTTAACAAATCTCGGTTTCTCTTGTGTTTATTTTTAACATCTATTTGGTTCTCTTCTCTTTAGGGCCGTCAAAAGTAACTGTCACTGTGGAAAATGGGATCCTAAAGAAAAAGTGCCCCAAGTGCCAAGAAGAATTCCTTACACCAGAAACTCTGAAATTTCATATGATGGTTAGTAAATCTCATATAGGGAGAGAGAGAGAGAGATAAGAAATCAATATGAAGTTGGCATATTCATGTAAAGCCTCTCTTTATTTCAGAGTTGCTGCACAAATGTTGACAGTGCAGCTCTGAACATGAGTGCAAACAAGCGCATCATGCTGGTCTCTGAATTCTACTATGGCCGGTTTGAAGGAGATGTGAACAAGAAGGATTGCCAGTGGACCACCATCACCTTCAAGTGCCAGAGCTGTTTAAAAATTCTCAAGAACAATATCAGGTACGATTTATGTTTTTTCTCCTCTGGTAAATGTCAGCAGAGTATAACACACAGCATGGGCAAAGTAGCAGCTCTATATGTGTTGTTTTGCAGCAACATTGTCATTCATTCGGAGTTTTATGTCTGGCTTCCTGAGAAAGTACAGTACGTCCAATATTCACTCCCCTTAAGCCCTCTGTGCCAGTCTGCTGGTTGGTGCTGAGCAGGTTGTGAACAGTGGGTTTTCTTGAAGCCCTTTCTCTTAAAACTGCTGCCTGCTGCAGCTGTAAATAACTGCAGTTAAGAGCGAAGAGAGTGAACCAAAACAGTACAGGCAGCGGGTCAGCTAAACTCTCAGGTGAAAACTTGTTGTAAAACCAAGATAAGCTGCAGATTCAGGTGATCGTTTTCTGTACTGTAGGTTCATAGTCACAACCAACAAGACCCGTCACTTTGTTTTCACATGATCATTTGTCTGAGCCTGTGAGTAAATAAGATATCTGTCCACTGTCAGTAAAGAAGGAGTGGACGTCTGTGGCTCTCACTGCAGTCTCCCTCTCAGATGGATGACAGTATCAGACCGGTTTCCCTCTTGGGTCTTAAGATGAAAAATGACGACTAGTTTAGGTGTAAGAACGACTCCTGTGATTAAATAACTTTGCTTCAGAACCCTGCAAAAAAAACTCCTGTAAGCTTCTTTTAATGGGGAAACACATTTGTACTGCAACTGCACTCTCGCAGGCGAGGTCATAGTTCACCCAAAGAAAGATTTCTATTAGGGGAGCTGAGGTAGCAGAATGTACAGGCTGAAAAATGGGCTCCTGCCTCTTCAGGGCAGCAGGGGCTGGGCACTGTGGAGATGCTTGTTGCAGTCAAGGAGCACTACATCATTAGGCAAAGCAAAAATCTGTGTAATTGCTGATATTATAACGGCCATTATACATGCTTAGGAAGTAAGGTGCGAGGAGATTACCTCATTTATCATCAAACCCTTTGGGACCTGGACCTAACTGCCACATGCACACAGCCCATTAATTGTTTTTTCCTCTAGGTTTGACATAGTTTTTTGTTTACAATAATCTAAAACAACAACTATCAAATTCCGTCGCATTTTACAATTTTTGTTAGAGACATGTCTGTCTCATTACTTGTCAGTTCCTTGTGCAGTAAAGATTCATGTGACATTTCTTTGCTGTGTGTCTGTCTGCCGTACAGGTTCATGAACCATATGAAACACCACCTGGAGCTGGAGAAGCAGAATAGTGAGAGCTGGGAGAGCCACACAACTTGCCAGCATTGCTACAGACAGTACATGACTCCGTTCCAGCTGCAGTGCCACATCGAGAGCGCTCACAGTCCGATCGAATCCTCAAGTATAACATATCAACGTCTGCACAGCTCCATGAACAAACATGACAGTTTGGTCAGACACTTTTGCTCAGACATTTTCTCCCTCCTTTTTTTTTAGCCAATTGCAAGATATGTGAGCTTGCGTTTGAGACGGAGCAAGTGCTCCTGGAACACATGAAGGATAACCACAAGCCCGGGGAAATGCCTTACGTCTGCCAGGTCTGTCGCTCGTTACTGAGTGGTGGTTTTGGTTTTAATGTTTAAATTGAGAAAACAAATTCTCATACTGAAATTCTGTTTTATTGTTTCCTCAGGTGTGCAATTACAGGTCCTCTTTCTTCTCAGATGTGGAGACGCATTTCCGAAGTGTCCATGAAAACACAAAAGACCTGCTCTGTCCCTTCTGTCTCAAAGTTCTGAGAAGCAGTCATATGTACATGCAACACTACATGAAACATCAGGTATGATGCTGCCTTTCTTCAGTCTTTTACAAAGCTGGTTAAACTTTTTTAAGAGTCACTGAACAATTTGGATTTGTCATCTACTGATTCTGTGAATTCTGAGGATCATAAATTGTATGATTGCAAGAGTCTGAATTTACTTATGGTTTGCACTTTTAGCTCCATCATCAAGGTTGGATTGATTTGTGCGCCCACAACTTACTGTAATACATAAAAAGCTGACAATAAAGCCTGCCCTAAAGGAGCAATTAATATGGCCGCTCTGTAGCCACACAAAATAAATTGCTGCTCCATTAAAAGAAATTAAATTTTATTCCTGTCGCACTTAACTTTTTCAGTGTATCCAAGTGAAATATCTGAGGAAATTGCCTCTAATTACATTGCTTTATTCACATTTTCATCTTTCTACTGTTTAAATTCTATTTCAGAAAAAAGGAATCCATCGCTGTGGAAAGTGCAGATTGAATTTCCTCACCTACAAGGAGAAATTGGAGCACAGGACTCAAGTCCACAAGACCTTCAGAAAACCTAAAGCCCTGGAGGGCCTTCCTCCGGGTACAAAGGTCTGACATAACATGATCTGTACATCATTTATTTTAGACCTTTATTTTTCAATTATTCTTAGATTAATACACATTTTTCTGTAATTCAGCATCTGTCTATGTGTTTTCCTTCCAGGTGACCATTCGAGCCTCCCTTACAGGAAAGATGCCCGTAGTGCCAAACTCCCCTGATGGGTCTGGGGTGACCGTCAGCCCAGAAACACTAAGTTTCAATCAGCAAACCAAATCTCCAGTCACTGTTTCCAAGTCTAAATCCAACGTGTCTGGAGCTGCAAAAGGCAAAGCGACTCAGAGCAAGAGGAAAGAAGCTCGACCTTCCAAGCACAACCTGGCCCTCAGGAATCTTGGGTTGTTAACTGAGCTTTTCCACACAACACAGCAACTAATTTTATCTGTAAACCGTAACACAGTTCTTTGGTTATACAGACAATTACAATTAAAGAGCAATGGTCAATGTTATTGGAGGGTTTTAGGTTGAAAATAAATGAAAGGATAATGATAAAAAAATTGGAGGAAGAACACATGGACAAAGTTGAAGATTTATTCATTTAATGTCTTAAAACAAAATGAAAAAATGTGAAGACCCTTTTAAAATGGCTTTATAATATGAATTAATTAAATCTTTGCACTGCAGTATTTAGTATCATGGGGATCATTTTTAATGAACGGGACCCCTTGATACTTTGGCAGCTCAAACAAAAGGGCCCCCCCAAAAGTAAATAACCCATAATCCCAGATGGGCTTAATTTTGGGCGCTCTGAATAATTCAGGATTCTTCAGCTACTAATGTGGAGCCTCCCCTCCTGGCTATAAATGACAGCAGATTAGTGAATGTTATTAAAGCCAAGTATTACACAAAGTAGCTAATTGCAAAGACAAATTTTTTAGACACTTCATTATGTTGGCTATATTTAATATGGTGTATGTAAACGGTGGGATTTAAATAAATAAGTGTTATATTTGGCTGAATGGGTTCAGTAATCAAACCCAAACTGCTCATTTTTGTCACATGATTTGGTCTTTCAGGCAGATAAAGGATAATGAGGTTCTATGATATTTCAGATCAATAGGAGACTTTTTACAGACAATTTACAAAATTCAATGTAATTGATTGTGGTAAATCTTAACAAATGAATTCATTTATCCATTGCAGTATCTTAAAATCTGACCCTATTTTCAAATGGTATTATTGAACTTTGTTTTTTTGTGCTCTTTTTCTCTCGTGTCCAATTTTCAGAGTGGAGAGAGGATGTTACACGTGTATCGAGTGCAATACAAAAGTTGACGACTTCTTTTCTCACTTCCCGATGGTTTCCAGCTGTGGTGCTTGCAAGTATCGGACTAGTTGCAAAGTTTCCATTGGGAATCATATGATTAAGTGAGTAAAGATTCAAATTGAATCGTGCGTTGTAATTCAGGTCCTCTCTATTTATCTGACATCTTTCTTTGTCCTTCCGTAGGTTCCACAGCACCATCACCAAAAACAGATTTTTGAAAAGGGATCATAAGAAAACCGCATCTACATTGAAGTATGGATCATTACTTATATATTCTGCACAACACAGAATACAGTGTTATGTGTTCTGAACATGACAGAAGTTTTCTTTGTTTTTCACCAGATTGACCCTGGTCTGTCTCAATTGTGACCTGCTCGTGGATGCATCAGGTGGTGACCTGATGACCAAACATTTAACCGATCGACCAAATCACATATGCAAAGTCATTCAGGAGAAAGGTACATTTCTCTCTCTACTCTATTACCACCCGAGTCACATCTAGGATTTAGTGGTACAAATTTCTTGAAAATGCCGTCTCTTGTGTTTAACCCAGCAGATGTCAAATCCAAAGATCGTGTGTGAGTACAAACTACTATACACATTACATCTCGTCACACTTTTAACTTCAGTATATAAGGAAATCAACGGAATCTTTATTACATCATTCAATTGATACCCCATTGATTTTGTGTCACAATTCCACGAAGTTGAATAATATCTTTAATAATAACAACAATAGATTAAAAAAGGATAACTAAACTGCACCACAAACACATTATATAACAGTTTTGTTTAGGTTCCCAGTGATGAGTAAACTGATACCGATGTGTACAATTGCCTTTAAAAGCACCACAAAACTACATTTTCACAATAAATTTACTTCTCAATTCTCCCTTTCTTTAAGTATAGAGTAGCTGTTTTCAGATGTCCAATTTAAAATTTAATGTGTTAACATTGTTTGATACTGGTTAAGAGCATGTTGCTAACAGCTTCATGTTAACTTGAACCTTGAATTAGTAATCCTACCCTCCTCTTCTCATGCAGCCATCTCCTCATGGGGCAGCCAGCAAAGGTCTTGTACCTCTTGACGACAACTTCTGCTCAAAGACCAAAGGAAATGGACTTGAAACGAGATGAAAAGGTCACAACCGGAAGTTCGACTGTTGCCACTGTTAATCGACCGAAATCAGAGGTGATGCCGCAAGCAGGTGATCAGGAAAAGGGTCCCACAGAAATAAGTGTCAGTGAAGATTCCTCTAAAGGAGAATTGCAGCAGTCCTCGCTGCCTGCTTTGCCGTCTTCCTCTTCATCAGATGGGCTCGGTGGGGAGCTGGTGGGGGACTCCGAGAGCCCAGATGTTGGAAAGCAGGTCCCCATCTCGGAGATTTTCCCTGAGCATGAGACTGTGGTACAGCAAATTAAATCTGACTGAACCTGTTTGACAACATAGACAATGCACATGACAAACTAGTTAAAAAATTTTAAATAACTGGTTCATCTACAACACTTCGGCATTGTCATTTCTTTTAAGAAATATAAATTATATGATGATGTTGCTTAGGCTGCTGCTGTTCAAGATTCCTGTGTTTGGAAAGTCGGCTTCAACAATTCGATAAAATATTTATCTCTTTAGTAAAACGTCAATTGCCGAGATATGTTAACTATACCCTGAAATCTTCTTGCTCAGTAATCGGATTTGAAAATTTGCCAACCTACCATGCAGACATATACCATCCAGTGTCAGTTGTTCCTTTGACTTAAATGACTAATGCTCATTTTGGTTTTATAAAAATTTAAAAAGAAAAAAATAATTGACGCTATTCTCAAGGAAACTCCATCTGCCATAAGAAAAGCAGCGTTTGGATCGACTACCAGCCCCTTTGTCAGTTTTTGATTTGTTTTCTTGGGCCTCTTTTGCATTCTTGGATGAACAAATTTGTCCATGTGACAACTCCACCAGATTCTCATGTTCTCTGACTATATATTAAAATTGTCCATGTTGTCCACCTAAAGTGCACATTGAAAATTGTCATTTTGCCTTTGATTGCATTTAGTTTAAGCAGTTAGAGCCCGATTTCTATTGGAGAGCATTTTGCGCTCGTAAAGTTTAAGATTTTTATTGTCCTTCTATAATGTTTAAATTATTATTAGTATTATTTAGGCATAATCACAAAGCTGCTCCCTTGTATATTTTAAGAGTTGAGAGGAGGTTAATTTATAACATATCTCGGTACACAGAAAGTAGCTTAATACCATTAAGGAAAACAGCAGTACATGTATAGAAAATATGAGGATAAAATGTTACTCCTTAAGAAAGAATGTCAGTTTTGTAAAACTCAAACAATACGCAAAAATTAAGCAACTAAAGAGGACTTGGGTGGAAAGGCAATTTAATAGTATTAATTCTAACTGTTCAAAGGGCCAGCTTGTAAAATGTGTGTACATGTTATTGTGTTCAGATATGTCGACTTAATGGAACCCGTCAGCCAGTTTTCATGTCCCAGCTGCTGCCTCATTAAGATAACTTTAATTTTGCATTAAGTGGGGAAAGAAAAAGGAAAATTCCCTGTGGTGCCGGGATTAATTTATACAATACGGTTTGTTTACTTTGAGTGGCTAAAAACTGTGAAGTCATTCCTAATGTCACAGGTTAAAAAAAAGGGGGGGGGGGGTTTCACTTGTACATAGAGTATCTGTAGAGTAAGTCTGTAAATGCATCTATGTCCATCGTGGCACTGTAAATGTTCCCTCCCTGCTGAGTCTGTTTTGAATACATTCCTTTAAATATGTATAGTGTTGCCCTCAGGACACACTTTCCTCTGAGATCTATAAACTACTGGGTTTGGATCAGTGTTATTCTGTTATGTAAATAAATCTTTAGTACAAAAGGTTTGAGTCTTTGGGTTCTGTTTTTCAGAACTCTGTTAAATAAGCAGACCATTTGGTACGCCAGGTCAACGATGAATTTCAGAGAGCTTGGATGTTTCTAAATTATGAATCCAAATGAACAACAGAACCAGACGGTGGCTTCACATGATCGAGGAGTCTTCAGACTGGAACCGTTGCTGCTGGTTTGGGATGAACAGGACAAAAGGTGCAAAGCAAACTACTCGTGCAATACATTTGTGGGAAATTCAGCAACTTTCTGTACAATGTTTTATTTCTGTTGTAAAAAGTGCAACATGAGTGTGTTTGGCTGCTGGACCAGTCAAAGATATAGATTCAATTTAGTTCAAAAATAAGTTTCCATGATTACTTTGTGCTATGATAAAAAGCTTATAGATATATTCATACGAAGCCTATAGCATGGCTGTTTATTAAGACATGTACACTTGAATTAGATTCATTTTGATTTTCCCGGACCCGACGTCAATGTCAACGCTCATTCTGATTGGCCAGGAACCTACACGCGGCGTTCCCAGGACAACGAGATGCCAAACAACCGCGGGAACCCAGCGACGGACACCCCGCGTTGACTACGACCCACGGCAGACGTGCATCGAAACCCGCCTCGAGTTTATTTCATTTTAAAGTTGCTCACGAGTCAGAGAGTTGTGAGGAATAAACTTGAGGGCGGTGGAATTGACGAAGAACAGCACAGACATGGTAAGTCGCCGTCGGCTGAACCGAAGCGAGCGTTAGCTCGGGTGCTACGCACCGGGGACGACGCTGTCCGCCTGTTGACTCACGTCACTGTCCCACCGCTGTCTGTCCTTGTCTCCGGGACAGAGACGCAACTGGGGCGCCAGCTGGCAGGAGCGGCTGACGACGCAGCGGCAGAGCGACGAGCTGCGGAGGCAGCAGGAGGCCAAGCGCGTGCACACGGAGCGGCGGCTGCAGGCCATCGTGCGGGACGAGGAGGGCACCGAGAGGAGGAGGCAGGCGCGCCACGTGCGGGAGGAGCGGGAGGAGAGGCAGATGGAGAGCGCCCTGCTGAAGGTGAGCCCACGTCACACCGTCACTGTTAGTTGCGAATTTACATGTAATCATTTGTATTTTCGGCATCTAATACCTTGACCGCTGCAGTAAAGAGTCCATTGATACTGGCAGTGATGGTGCAGTAGTATAAATGATTGCATCATCCGTGTATAGGTGAACCTTTGCCTGATCTAAACCTATACCGAGATTATTTATATGAACAGAAAATGAGACAGGTCCTAACATTGATCCTCGAGGAACACCCGTCTTTACTATTGATGAGGCAGAGTTACAATTACCTATGGATACGCATCTGATCTGCAGGAGGAGGAGGACAGAATATACAGGGAAAAGCAAATTGAACAAGAGGAGAGAATGGCCAAAGAGCTCGCCCGCATCAACTATGAAAAGGAAAGAGAAGAGAAAATGAGGCAGCATATCAAAGAGAACAGGTAAACACACTTACTTCATAACCATGACTTACTGTACATGTATAGTCTTTTACTGCTTTGGTCTCTTCAACTCTCTCTTTGGTCTCTTTAAACCTTTTCAGCTTGGAGCTTCGAGAATTGGAGTCAAAACTGAAATCTGCATATCTGAACAAGGAGAGAGCGGCACAAATGGCCGAGCAGGAAGCAATGAGGTTTGAGACAATGGTGAGCGCGACTGTCCCTGTTGATATCAGCCACAACATTTTTAAAGTATTTTCCGGTTAGTTCAAGTTGTAAATATAGAAAATACCGAGCAGAAGGACCATGGCTATAATTGTTTTGTTGAGAGAAAGTTAGAGCAGCTCTATGCATGGGCTTTTGTTTACATAAGTTCTTAGTAATTAAAGTCTCATACTTATAGGTTGAGATACTTCATGAATAGCTTTTATTATAATTGATATTTATATTATATTTATTATTTATTTATTTATTCATAATAATTTCATTTTAGCGTGAGGAGGCAGATTATGGTCGCAAATTGGAGAGAGAGCGTGAGCGAGCAGCCGTTGAGCAGCAGAGGCTGGAGCAGAAACACCACGAGGAGCAGGTGCAGTATCAGAGGCAGCTGGAGCAGCAGCTCATGGAGAGGGAGCGCAGGAGACAAGAGGCGTACGAGGAGTTCCTCAAAGAGAAGCTCTTAGTGGACGAGATCATCAGGAAGATTTACGAGGAGGATCAGATGTGAGTCCTTCATCATTACTAATTCTCACACTGTCGCCAAACCCCCAGTGTCGAGGGATATGATTTCAGAATGAGCAAAAACATCCCTTAAAACATTCACGGATTTGAATTTGTCCTGTTCAGTAAAAGAGAGTAGATATCTTCCGTCAAATCATGTAATATCAAGCTGCAAAAGTTTCACTGCATTGCAGAAAATCAGTGAATTACTGTTGTGCAGGGAGAGGCAGCTGAAACTGGAGAAGGTCAGAGCCACGAAGCAGCACATTGAAGAATTCAAGAGGCAGCAGGCCGAGTGGAGACGCATGGAGCAAGAAAAGGTGGAGGCTGAGAACAGACGCATCGTGGAGTTTGCGAGCCATCAGCAGCACATGGAGGATGGCAGAATGGCCAAGATCCAAGAGATGGAAGAAGCCAAAGAGAAACTTTACAAAAAGGTTGAGACAACTTCTTTCTAATGTATTTATCTGTTGAGTCGTGCCTGTACCTGGAACCAAATATCACTAACATCACCCTTCTCTCTCCTCCTCTAGCTGTCTAAGAGGATTGAAGAGGAGAGGCAGCAGCGCGAAAAGATGGAGCAAGTCCGTGAGGAACTTTATTTAGAGGAACAAGAAGAAGCGAACAGGCAGAGAGAAATTGTAAGGATCATGAATGCTGTTATACGTCAATTGAGGAACAAAAGATTTTGACTGCACCAGGAGACATGCAGGGTCCTGTGTGCTCTGGGGCTTGAATTTTTTAATATCCCCAAATGATTTCCAATAATTTTTTTTAAACTTTCCTCTAACAGGAAGCTATGGAGGAGAAAATCAGACAGAGGCTGATGATGCAGCAGACGTTCCAGGACCAGATGGCTTTCAAAGAGATGCAGAGGAAGGCAGAGAAAGAGGAAGATGAGGCCTTCAGGAAAACAATGATGACTAAGTTTGCCGAGGACGATCGGATAGAGCAGATGAACGCCCAGAAAAGACGCATGAAGCAACTTGAGCACAAACGCGAGGTGGAGAACCTGATAGAGGACAGGAGACGGCAGCGCGAGGCTGACTTGGTACGACCCATTACATCAAGCATAAGGTGGTGCTGGTGTAGCTTCAGCAGCTGGTGTGCCTTTTGATTGTTATGCCAGTTGTGAACAACCTCCTTTGACATTTCCATACCTTTCCTCAGGAACTGGAGGCCAAAGAAAGAGCAGCGGAGCAGGAGAGGGAGGCACTGCGTCGACAGATAATTGAAGAAGAAAGGCAGAAACTTCTTAAACGTCACGCAACAAAACTCCTCGGATACATGCCGAAGGTATGAGCAGCGTTTGAATCATTTCACACAAGTTCACATCTTCTGTATGGGCACAAAGTGTCTGACCAGCAGTGTATCTACTTTCAGGGCTTGCTTCGTGAGGACGACCTGGAGCACTTTGACGAAGACTTCAGAAAAAACTTTAAAGCACGTCCGGCTGATATCTCCTCTGAAGACAGCTGGGATGGTGACGATTAAACGCTTTTCTTTCAGTTTGCCACTAGAGGGCAGGCTAAGGCTACAGTGACCACTCAGTAGCATTCTTTGGAGATTTGTATTTGTAACACAAATTATATTCAGAAAGACAGAGAAAAGACTATCTAGACACTTTTACTCAATTTACCTTTATTCCTAAAAAAATAAATGCTGAATCTCTGAGTTCATGACTTCCCCCAGTCTAGAGCTTTCATGAACGACAGCAGCATGGCAGGTTCAAATTGCATCTGCAGACACAACAATAAAAACACTATTTTTGATTAAAAACTATAAACTTGGTTTGTATTACCAGGATATGGAAAAGACACTTACCTTGTGTCTTTTGAGAATGTCAATCAGCCTGAGCTGCTTGTTGAAACCCACAATGAGTGATGCTTTCTGTTTGTTTTTCTTGTCCTTATTCAACAGAATGTAAGAGGCTACATTAGAACAAGTCAGACAACCTCTGCAAGTTCTCAGATGCAAAACAAAGAGATTTACGCAGCATATTCAAATTCAGTTCTGTTTAAAAAGAGCTCAATGAATTTTCCTCCAACATTGTCTTCAGATTATACACAGTATTGCATATGGTACACGTATATTTTTGTTTTTAAGTTCACTGTACATGTCAAAATTCAGCTGCTGTACATGAAAGACTTCTGATCTCCACACTCCAAGACCATACCACAGTATACGTACAATACAAACACAAATGCTGTTAAAATTCTATCAAAATAAAAGATTAAATTCTTTATATCTTTTCTCTTCTTTTAATCATATGTTTGATAATGTTTGTGCTACTTTATGTATATTATTTTTGATTGTACTGGTTATTCCTGAAAGCCCTCTCTTCATTTAAAATGTCAAAAGAAAAGTCTGCTCCCTGTTATCTGCTAAAGATGACATAGTGATAGTTTTTCAATAAAGGAAAGGGAGTGAAGCAAAGAATAAAATAAAAACAAGCATTTAACATCTTTTGATCCACATAGGTCTTGGGATGACACACCAGATTTGAATTTTGCATGTGTGAAATCTGTCAGAGGAGTTTGTTAAAGTATGATGTGTGAAGATGTCCAAAAATGCGCCACCTTTGCCCCCAAAATCAAAAAGGCCGACTTCCTGTTGATCCGAGATAATGGCGGCCGCTGACTTTTTGTAGGTCTTGACGTGATACACGTGCCGCCCAAATTTCGTTCATCTACATCAAAGTTAGAGCTGGGTGCGTTGACATTGAAATGTGCTAGGGGGCTTTATTGAGTCATTTTGGCACGCCTATGCCCAAGACCCCTAAAATACAAAAAAAATTTACCAGTCCTGATGCATATGCAAATTTTAACTACTTTTCAAGCACGTTTAGGCCCCTCAAAATTCATTTGTCCTAAGAACAATTCCATTCGATTACAATAGGGGCCTCACGCTTGTTGGCGGCTCGGGCCCTTAATATACATACATGTAGATGATTTAGATCAATTTAGGGAATTGCTTTTTTTCTGTTTTACATCTAGTTCTATAACACAGTTAATATGAAACACCTGCTGTCAAAAGAATAAATACTTGTAGAACAATATACAAAAAGACGGATATGGGCAAAGGTGAATAAACCATATTCAAGAAACAGACAATAGTGTATTCATCATCAATTGTTTAACTTGTAATAATGGAAAACCCCAAATTTGAATACCTACAGTAAGTTAACCAAGATTATGTTTTATCACTCCCAGCAGCACTGTAATGTACCACCTACCTTATTCATGTTTAATTTTGCTCAGCTGAGTCTTTAACCTCTCCAACGCTCCTCCAGAATTCTGTTCAGACGAACCTCCATGGTGCTGTGGGCGGCTGCCACTTGTTCTTTGGATCTGGCTAACCTGCGGAGGACAGCGCATCCGGTGGCTGAGGAAAAGAAAGGAGAAGGAGAGGGCTAACTTCTTCGAGACCGACCCCTTCCACTTTGCGCCCACCAATCCTCGAGGAGAAGACCAGTGGAAGGCTGGAGATTTCCAATGAAGAGCTGGAGGAACACATTCATGTTCAATACAGCGACCCTGTGAGGAATGAGTCTCTGGGCCCACCAGGTTATGTGCCAAAGTCCACAGACCCATAAGTACTTTTCGACACATCCCCATCCAAACTCAGCGAGGTCAGGCAGGCAGTCAGACAGGCAACATCAGCATCAGCACCGGGGCCAAACATGATCCCATACAAGCTGAATAAGAACTGCCCAAGAGTGAAGATTCAATGAACCCTGTTGAGAACATCAAGCGGATCATTCAATCAGAGTTGCAATGGGCAGCGGCAGTCTTCATCCCTAAAGAGCAGAACTCCAAGACAATAGACTAGTTCAGGAGTATAGCTCTGCTGAATGTTGAGGGTAAGATTTTTTTTCTCAGTCACGGCAAAGAATGACCACCTACTTGAGTGCGAATGGCTACATCGACACCAGCTGCCAGAAGATTGGGATCCCAGGCTGTGTGGAACAGACCAGCATGATCTGGTAACAGATCCAGCGCAATAAGAGGGAGAAGAAAGACCTCCATGTCATGTGGCTAGATTTAGCAAATGCGTACGGGCCAGTGCCACACCAACTCATTGCATTTGCCCTTGATTTCTTTTACATCCCAGAGGACATCAAGGCCATGGTGATGGGCTACTTCCAGGACCTGCATAGGTGTTTCAAACTACAGAATTCTACTACCATCTGGCAGCAAATGGAATTGGTAATCGCAATGGGTTGCTCCATTCTGTTCATTGCAGCCTTTGAAGTCATCTTGAGCAGATAGTGGGCAGAGGACTCTTGCCTGCAGGCCGGAACCTCCCCCCACTAACGAGCTACGTTGATGACATCCCATGCTTGCTCCAAAATGCGCCATGGATGTCCAGGCTCTTGAAGAGGCTGGATGAACTGATCACTTGGGCCAGAATGAAATTCAAGGCATGTAAATCAAGGAGCCTTTCCTTGCAAGAAGGGGAGCAAAATGATAGGGCCACCCTCACCGTCAGCGGAGAAGACGTCCCTCGCATCGCAGGCCAGCCCATCAGAAGTCTGGGAAGGCAGTATATACATCTAGCCTTTCAGACAAGGCGATTGGGAATACCGTCCTTCAGCAGCTGTCAGTAGGCCAGGCCAAGATCGACTCCAGCCAGCTACCTGGAAAGTACAAGGTGTGTTGTTTTAACTTCACCCTGTACCCAAGGGTAATGTGGCCACTGAAGCTGTGTGAAGTCCCCACATCAGCCGCGAGAAAGATGAAAGCGAAGCCAACTCATTCATACGGGAATGGCTAGTGCTCCCAAAATGCCTCTCATCAGTAGGATTGTACCGGCGGAACACTGTTCATCTACCCCTAGAATGGAATGGAGAGAATGGAGGTGGACCTGGGAAGGCGCAAGAGGGTTTGTGGGTAATTCAACATCATGCCTACTAAAAGACCTAGGGCTGAGGGAGCTCTCTGAAGAAGCGGAGAAAGCTCATTGACGTGCCTGGCAGCAGAGCTTAGATTCTAATAAGCAGAAGGTTATAAAATACATGATCAACATGGTGTTGTTGTTCCCACCTGGCCCCGTAGTGTGGCCTCCATTGATAAATATGCAGGGTTTAACTCACGAACCCATCACCTGGTCCTGGGTGTGGTGGCAGAGACCTGACTCAACATCACAGTTGGCAATAGAGGGGTCCAAGGTCGTCTTTGCAGGGCAATTTGTATGGAATCAGCACCTTTTCCTTCATCCCTCCCTCAATTCACTTACATAGCACTTTACATAGTAAGGTTGAGACCTTATAATATTATAGAGAAAACCAACAGTTTTCACAATGAGCAAACACTCGGCGACCATGGAGAGAAAAAAAATCCCTTTTAACAGGAAGAGACCTCAAGAAGAACCAGACTCAGTGTGGATGGAACATCTGCCACGACCTGTGTGGGTGAGAGAAGGGAAATGAGGTGTTAATAGCTTGTGTGCATAATAATAATATCCTGTGCGCAAAAACACAAAACCTTGATAGAGGTAATAAAAGGCAGAGGTAACAAAACTGTTTTTAAAACATCCTCATTTTCCAGTAGTTGCAACAGTTTGTGGATTAGTCGATCAACGGGAAACCCGTAACTAGTTTTTATAATCAATTTCTTTTAGTCATGCAAAAATGCCAAATATTTGCTCTCTCTCAGCTTAGTAAACGTTTGGATTTGATGCTTTTCTTTCTCATTCATGTCAGTAAACTGTTGATCAGACAACTTGATGTGCATCTTATGGACAACGATTTGTCGACAGATGTATCATCTGCAGGCTCAGTGTCTGCTATCTAGATTGCAACCTCAGAATTATTTATGTATAAGAAAAATATCCAGTAGTTTAATATTGCTTTAAAAAGACCTGAAGTGTATAATATGAGCCATGTTGGGGGACAGAAGTGTTTCCAGTGGAAATCACAGTGCGTGTGGGTCAAGGTTCGAGTCCGGGTCACGTGGCAAAGCCGACAGTTGTGATGATGTCACATGTCTGTTTTTGACCTCTTTGATCCCGCTTTGATCCGAAGTGTAGGAGCGGAAGGAGGAGGACTCCAGTCAGTTGCAGCCCGACCTCCGGGCAAGAAGCGGCACCTTCAGACCCTCTCCTCCGAACATCTCGACCACTGACGAAGATCAGCACAGACATGGTGAGCCTCCACCCACCTGACCCCACCGTTCACATGGACCAACCTGTCTCACGTCACTGTCCCACCGCTGTCTGTCCTTGTCTCCGGGACAGAGACGCAACTGGGGCGCCAGCTGGCAGGAGCGGCTGATGACGCAGCGGCAGAGCGACGAGCTGCGGAGGCAGCAGGAGGCCAAGCGCGTGCACACGGAGCGGCGGCTGCAGGCCATCGTGCGGGACGAGGAGGGCACCGAGAGGAGGAGGCAGGCGCGCCACGTGCGGGAGGAGCGGGAGGAGAGGCAGATGGAGAGCGCCCTGCTGAAGGTGAGCCCACGTCACACCACTGTCGGCCAATGACACACCAGCACCCTAGAGCTGGAAAATAATAAAATAAAATAACCTTTTTATGTTTTATGACTCGTCCTTATTAATCAAAAAATGCCTAATATTCGCACGCACCAGCTTCTCAAGTATGAATATGAACACGTTACTGCACTTTTCTGAAAAGTGAACGAATTGGCTTTTTTGTCAGTTGATCTTTGCTTAAAAACAAACGTAGAGATTCTGAATCGAACCAAAAAGGTGGTTCCTTTTTAAAAGAAGCACCTCATTTTTGGAGCAATTGTAGGGAAAATGTATCACTAATTTGGGCAATGTCTGCTTTTTAACAGTATGTTACCCAAACGCTGCAGATAGTCATAATTAAATCTGATCTGCAGGCAGAGGAGGACAGAATAAACAGGGAGGAGCAAATTGAACAAGAGGAGAGAATGGCCAAAGAGCTCGCCCGCATCAACTATGAAAAGGAAAGAGAAGAGAAAATGAGGCAGCATATCAAAGACAACAGGTAAACACACTTACTTCATAACCATGACTTACTGTACATGTATAGTCTTTTACTGCTTTGGTCTCTTCAACCCTCTCTTTGGTCTCTTCAACCCTCTCTTTGGTCTCTTCAACCCTCTCTTTGGTCTCTTTAAACCTTTTCAGCGTGGAGCTTCGAGCATTGGAGTCAAAACTGAAATCTGCATATCTGAACAAGGGGAGAGCGGCTCAGTTGGCCGAGCAGGAAGCGATGAGGTTTGAGACAATGGTGAGCACGACTGTCCCTGTTGATATCAGCCACAACATTTTAAAAGTATTTTTCAGTTAGTTCAAGTTGTAAAATAGAAAATACTGAGCAGAAGGACCATTGCTATAATTGTGTACAGTAGTCCTTGCTAAGAGAAAGTAAGATCAGCTGTATGCATGGGCTTGTGTTTATCAACATTTTGGGAATTATGTTAAAGTAAGCTCAAGGGGCCACTTCAGGATTACATTGGTTCTTAGTAATTAAGGGCTGGGAAGAAAGTATCAGGTCTCATACTTATAGGTTGAGATACTCCATGAATAGCTTTTAAATTATTTTTTAAATTGTGATTTAATTAATTTCATTTCATTTTAGCGTGAGGAGGCAGACTATGCTCTCAAATTGGAGAGAGAGCGTGAGCGAGCAGCCGTTGAGCAGCAGAGGCTGGAGCAGAAACACCACGAGGAGCAGGTGCAGTATCAGAGGCAGCTGGAGCAGCAGTTCGTGGTGAGGGAGCGCAGGAGACAAGAGGCGTACGAGGAGTTCCTCAAAGAGAAGCTCTTAGTGGACGAGATCATCAGGAAGATTTACGAGGAGGATCAGATGTGAGTCCTTCATCATTACTAATTCTCTCACTGTCGCCAAACCACCAGTGTCGAGGGATATGATTTCAGGATCAGCAAAAACATCCCTTAAAACTTCCATGGGTTTGAATTTAGCCTGTTCAGTTAAAGAGAGTAGTAATGTAGGGTGCGAGTTGTGTGGGGGGGACTCGAACCCCCGACCTCCGCATGGGAGAGGGGCGCTCTACCAAGGGAGCTAAAAGTCATGAGCACTAACACGTCTCTAAACATGTCCGGGAGTGAGGTTTACAAACTGTACTGCACGCACTCGACTGGCTGGACCACCGTTACACATGCGCAACAAAAAATACAAGAATTAAATCCCCCTTCCAAATGTGATTGGTGACATCCTGAAAAGCCGCACATTGATCAAGGCTGATGGAACCAGGATCTTTAGGTTAATCCTCTTTTGTCTCATGGGTGGTCTTGAGTAGATAAAATTAATTCAGCAGTGGAGGGGACATGTAGACCAGAAGTGGGAAATAAAAAATGTTCATTTCATTGCATGAAATCTGTAAATTGATGCATATTTCCTATAAGCACCAGTTTTTTTTCTAAAAATAATCCTGGAGACTGTGGCAGTATGATGGATTTACTTAAACATGTTGTTGTTTTGGTGAAGGGAGAGGCAGCTGAAACTGGAGAAGGTCAGAGCCACTAAGCAGCACATTGAAGAATTCAAGAGGCAGCAGGCCGAGTGGAGACGCATGGAGCAAGAAAAGGTGGAGGCTGAGAACAGACGCATCGTGGAGTTTGCGAGCCATCAGCAGCACATGGAGGATGGCAGAATGGCCAAGATCCAAGAGATGGAAGAAGCCAAAGAGAAACTTTACAAAAAGGTTGAGACAACTTCTTTCTAATTTATTTATCTGTTGAGTCGTGCCTGTACCTGGAACCAAATATCACTAACATCACCCTTCTCTCTCCTCCTCTAGCTGTCTAAGAGGATTGAAGAGGAGAGGCAGCAGCGCGAAAAGATGGAGCAAGTCCGTGAGGAACTTTATTTAGAGGAACAAGAAGAAGCGAACAGGCAGAGAGAAATTGTAAGGATCATGAATGCTGTCATATGTCAATTGTGGTTGGATGATTTGCTTAATAAATACTTAGTATAGTATAATTATAGAACTATTATGCTATGTTGTAGTCACACCAAGTTTTACTATCATTGTTTTTTAATTGACACATTTTGTAGTGTATCGTCACTGCAAACCATCTTAACAAAGCAATGTGAGAATTAACATCCCAACGAGATAAAGCTCATAATTAACAGGGATTTCGACTGCACCAGGAGACATGCACTAAGCAGCACATTGTGTGTGCTCTGGGGCTGGAAATTTTCAATGTCACCAAATTATTCCCAACATTTTTTTTAACTTTCTTCTTACAGGAAGCTATGGAGGAGAAAATCAGACAGAGGCTGATGATGCAGCAGACGTTCCAGGACCAGATGGCTTTCAAAGAGATGCAGAGGAAGGCAGAGAAAGAGGAAGATGAGGCCTTCAGGAAAACAATGATGACTAAGTTTGCCGAGGACGATCGGATAGAGCAGATGAACGCCCAGAAAAGACGCATGAAGCAACTTGAGCACAAACGCGAGGTTGAGAACCTGATAGAGGACAGGAGACGGCAGCGCGAGGCTGACTTGGTACGACCCATTACATCAAGCATAAGGTGGTGCTGGTGTAGCTTCAGCAGCTGGTGTGCCTTTTGATTGTTATGCCAGTTGTGAACAACCTCCTTTGACATTTCAACCCCTTTCCTCAGGAACTGGAGGCCAAAGAAAGAGCAGCGGAGCAGGAGAGGGAGGCACTGCATCGACAGATAATTGAAGAAGAAAGGCAGAAACTTCTTAAACGTCATGCAACAAAACTCCTCGGATACATGCCGAAGGTATGAGCAGCGTATGAATCATTTCACACAGCTTCACATCTTCTTTAGATGCACAAAGTGTCTGACCAGCAGTGTATCTACTTTCAGGGCTTGCTTCGTGAGGACGACCTGGAGCACTTTGACGAAGACTTCAGAAAAAACTTTAAAGCACGTCCGGCTGATATCTCCTCTGAAGACAGCTGGGATGGTGACGCTTAAACGCTTTTCTTTCAGTTTGCCACTAGAGGGCAGGCTAAGGCTACAGTGACCACTCAGTAGCATTCTTTAGAGATTTGTATTCGTAACACAAATTATATTCAGAAAGACTGCAAACTGACGCCTTTGAATTCAACAACACACAGGAATATCATTTTTTAAAACTATCTAGACACCTTTAACCCAATTTCCTTTTTACCTAAAAAAAAACAAACTGCTGAATCCAGGGTTCGTACAGTCATGAAGCAATTTCCAAGCCTGGAGAAGTTTTGAGGAAAATCATAATCAAATTGTTTCTGTATCTGCGCGTCAGAGTTGCAGCTTGAAGCCTATTCTGACGGTCAAAGATGGCTTGAGAAAGACCAGGACCCGGGACATGCAAAATGTGCACTGTGTCGTAAAACGTTCAACATACAAATCACGTGAAGACATACACCAGCTCAGCTCCCGACAGACAGGTAGCTTCCAGATTTGCATGTGGTGAACGCAAGTGCTCATGTACACACTTTTGGACTGGCTCCTTCTTTTAAGTCACTGACTTTGTCCGAGGTAAAGAAGCAAAGAGTGCATGTCATGTTATTTGATGAAAGCCTGAACCACTATTTTCAAACTAAACAGTTAAGACATGCGTGTGGGACAGGCCCAAGGTGAAGACTAAATATATATCGGCTCAGAGTTTTTGGGTCATTCATTTATTTCTTCATTTATATAGACGGGCGTTTCAGAGAGTGTATGTTCATGAAAATGTATCGGTAAAAATATGTACGAACCTCTATGCCTTTGAATTCAACTACACAGAAATATTTACTCGAAATACCCAAATCTCTCAGTGTTTATGATTTCCCCCAGTCTAGAGCTTTCATGAACTCGTCTTCTTTGAACGACAGCAGCTTGGCAGCTTCAAAATGCATCTGCAGACACAACAATAAAAACAATAAACAAACATGTTGAATGTTGAATGTTGAACTAAAAACTAGTGACTGGGTTTGTATTACCAGGGTATGGAAGAGAAGAGGCTCTTACCTTTTGTTTTTTGAGAATGTCAATCAGCTTGAGCTGCTTCTTGAAACCCACAATGAGTTCCGCTTTCTGTCTCTTTAGCATTTTGTTTTCGGCAAGTAGATTCTCTTTGCTCTGATGTTCCTCGCTTGTCTTGTCCTTATTCAGCCGAATGTAAGAGGCTTAATTAGTCAGACGAAGTTCACTGCTGTAAAATTCAGCTGCTGTATATGAAAGACTTTGAGAAAGATTTTTTTACTTTACCACAGATAGGTACAATACTAACACACACACACAAAAACATGGTTTTAAACTGTTATCAGTTCCAACAGCACTGTAATTTACCACCTACCTTACTCATCTGTTTCATCTTGCCCAGCTGAGTCTTCAACCTCTCCACCTCCTCCTGAGCTCTGTTCAGACGAACCTCCACGGTGCCGTGGGCGGCTGCTGCTTGTTTGTTGGATCTATTCAGATTTTCTATTTCCTGCACAGAGCGAAGCCAGAAATGCATCGCAAAGGATTCAACTCGCATGAGTGATGGAAGATGGTGTCAGGTTTGAACAGTTAGCTGTACCGTCAGTCATCGACAGTGTTTTTGCAGCGACACAAACCTTGAGTAAACCAGACACCTGCAGCTGAAGACCATCAGATTTTTTAGCAGACTCCTCCGCTAAAGCTCTGTGCTTCTCAATCTGCGTTTGCTGAATGCTGGTGGTCCTCTGTAATCTGGCTCTATCTTCCTCAAGCTCCTTAATTTTTGCACTAAGTTTTGCATTTTCATCATCCTGCAACAGCAGAGCAATAATAAGTAATGTATTAGAAGCAGCGATTCAAAGACAATAATGCAACCACCAGTGTGTTAAGATGCTGTAAAAAGTGAGGCAGGGGCAGTTACATTTCTAATTGTCCATCACAAATTTTACAGTACCTTCTTGTAATATTCACATGAGAGCTGATCAAGTTCTTCTTGCATAATCCGAAGTTTTGCATTGAAAACCCGCATGTGAACATCCGAAATGCCTTAACAAACAGAACAGTGACCACATGAAAAATGGCTTTCATTCACGGCTCAAGTTACAACATAAACATCAAACTCATCTCATGAATTATTCAATTCCTCCAATTTAGATTTAAGTAGGGATTCTGAAGTGGCAAAATTTTCTGATTTTATTACAATTAAAACATTTTCAATGAACCAATCTATTTGGTTGGTAAGTATTTGCACAAATTGTTCTTTTATTTATAGTTAACTGAAGTTTATTATTGAAAATGAAATAAAAATGTACCTGATCCCACATTGTCTCCAGCATTAGACACATCATGATCATCCGTAACATTATCTTGAATGACCGTGTCGCTCATCTTCTCTGCCATGCTATGTATCGCCTTTGCTAGGAAAAAATCAGCAGAATCTTCTGCTGACTTATCTGCATGAGACGCCTTGGAGCTTCTGTAATCAAGCAAATAAAAAGGGGGGCCTATAAGGGTAATATTATTGGAAAATATAATTTTCAAAAAGAGTGTCCCTTTACATTGTTGTCTTATCAATAAAAGTGTTTGTAAGGGTTTTGGAAATTATATTAAACCAAACTCACGCTGTTTTACTTCCGGTACACATGTTCTGTGATGTTGATTTTAGTTTTTTTGACACCATCTAAAAAAAGGAAATAGAAACAGCATATTATAATGTAGGCCTAAAGCATTCACAAACTATAATTACAGAAACACTAATATAATATTCTGATATGATACCTTCACATCAGCCCCCTGCACAGTGCTCTGTCGAGGCTTCATTGTCCTGCAGGTGAACAGATGTACAGGAAGACAAGTTGGAAGACAGATAAACAAAGAAATAGATGTCTTTTTCATTGAATAAGTTATGTCTCTTATGCTGCATTCATTTAAGGGATATTTTAAAAGTCTGTTTGGAGGCTGGAGTATTTCACTGGAATAAATATAGACCTGTGAAGTGGTCACAAGAGAAAGTTAGCCACTAAAACATCCACAGGCATTCTCATGGCGTGCTCCACCCTCTAAACTTCTGAGGTTTAGATTTTTCATTACCTTGAATCCTCTTCGTCTTCATTATCCGAAAGCAGGAGGCTGGATAAGGGCTTCGACAGAACATCACTCTGTTCTCTCTAAAATACCATAAACACCAAGAACCAGTGTCAGTTGTAAAGCCAGTCTGCCCCTCAAGCTTCACCTCCCACTCGTCAGCTCCCCCGTCAGTTGATTTTTTTCGTGCTTCTATTCTGACAGATTAACTCACTGAAAAGAAAAAAAATGTCATAACTTACCATGATTTCTTCTGCCTGTCTCACTATATCTGCTGTTTTGGCTTCTAGCTCTGCATTCAAGAGTCTGATGGAAATAAAATGATGGAAATTTATTCATCAAAAATGAAAATGATGAAAACTTATTACATAAACATGAATTTGAAATGGGCTTTATTTATTTATCTAAAATTCCTCCACCATTATTGGAGACAATTCTCTCATTCATTTTTTGCAGGAGAAAGGGAGGAGTTGTATTCACATGGTATTGAGAAGCATTTATTGCAGTTTTATCTCTTTATTGAAGTCATCTCTGCAAAACACTTCACACAGTTCCTTTTACCTGCAGCCAGAACATGCCATGCCTATGTTTAAAGATCAAAACTTGTGTGGCATTACAGTTCTGTCTATATTGACAGCGGCTGTGCTAACTGTGTGAGGAGTTTTGTAAAAGTGAACTCAGCATAGAGAAATTTGAGGTACTAAAAACCAGTAAAAAGTCAAGGTAACATGTGAAGAGTTTCTAGGGTTGATCAAGGAACCTACAGAACGCGAAGGAGCAGTGTTCAAGACAAATAATACCTCAAATCCAAAGTAAGTGCCATTTACTCAGTGTTCTTTATCATTCATATGATAATCTCATTGAAAATGTTATAAAGATTCAATATTAATCATATGGTCTCTGATGATCTTTCACAAAAAATTCTTTCAAATCGAATCAAAACAAAGCCACCAGAAATGGGAACAGAGAGTCTTACTTGTATTGTTCTTCCTTTGCTAAAAGGTCATCTGTGTGATTCTTTCTGAGACCAGAAGCAGATTTTGCCGGTGGCCTCAATTCAGCCATCTTGGACCCCTCAGCCTTGGCGCTGGAGGACTGACGTTTCTTTGTCCAAACAACAAGACAAGACAGAGTGTTAGATTTTATGACAATTAATCCCCTAAAGAGACCATTTAGAAATTTACGACAACATAGAACTGAACTCAATTGGAAAGACCTACAACCAGTGAGAATGCTGGAAGCATTCACAACATGTTATTCTCCAAAAAGGTTTCCACATTTTTTAAACCTAGAAACTTTATTCAAACGTCATAATGTTCAGCTCAATGAGGACAGTATTCAACTGAAAACTATTTTGAGTAACATTTCATACTTTCTGAAATATTCATCGTTTTCTACGGTTTTTGATCCATTGAAATGAACTGAGGGAAAGTTCAAAATGTACCCATTTTCACACTTTTCATGCATTTTTGATTCTTATCTACTCATTCGTACTTTTGGCTACAAAATCCATTCAACCCTTAAAATGTTCCACATCTTTCAGACATTCAAGGTGTCATTCAACTTTGTTTCACACTCAAGTGGCTGAAGATCCATTGCTCCAGTGCTTGTGTCTGACTAAGCCATGCAGCATTATGCCAGGTAATGTAAATATAACTGTCTTTCTACTATAAACTTAATTATTACATCTCATCCATTGAATAACGTCCTTCTTATGAGCTATTTCACTCTGAAAAGTCTGTACCAGAAAATCAAATCTGTTTCCTCTGCCATCTCTGGAAAGTTGGTCAAATTCTCCCTCACCATTTTGCCTAAGAGCGAGAGTTCCTCAAGAAGTTGTCCTCGTCTTTCTGGGTGGTTGTCTCGGTCCGGGTTTTGTATTTTCAAATGTGGTCAAGTAACTCAGTGTCTTGCCTCTTCGTCCTCTATAATTCAAATGGGATTCTGACAAGTTTCACTACTTGTTACATCCGATGAGATCACAGATCACAGGAGTGTGTGTGTGTGTGTGTGTGTGTGTGTGTCTTTGATCCTGTAATCGTCGCATCAATATTTCATTTGCATCATAATAGAATGTTTTGTTTTAATTGTTGTTTTTATTTATTGTGAAATTCTAATTCTTAAGAAGGGAAAGCCTGTGTTGTGAAGCAGCCACAGGAAACACGGAGTATGTGTTGACAAGGTTAACACGGTGCCTCAGTGTTAGAGGGTCGTTACCGTCAGAACTTTTGCTGGAAGCACAAAAGCTGTTCAGATTGAAACATGAGGAAAAAAACGAGAGTACAAACCCGTGAGACGACGGACTGGGCCCTTTTATTAAAACTTCTTTCAGCCATTGAGACGCGGGGAGAGGAGACGCGCATCTGGTTGCATAGCAACTACACTGCACTACGGTAGCCCTTAAAAGACATTTTAAATCGATCGGCCTTTTTCACAAACTAACAGCCGCGAAAATTGACGAACGTCAAATATGAAGACGACTTCACCCCAGTGTAATGGGGATCCTTTCAATAAACAAACACTCAACCATTGGTATTTAGTTCAAAAAGCAGGTAGCAGGTCAGTGGCTGTCGCCATTAACAGCTGCAAAAGCTGTGGCTGGTCGGTGGCTGCAGCCACATAAAGTGGCAGCTACAGCTGCAGGCCAGTGGCTGCTGTGGCTGCCACCGACTTAAAAGCCACAGCGAGCTGCTGCAGCCACTGAGATGATTGTAGAGCCCATCTTCATAAGACAGAAGGCCTTTCATTAAAAGTTGCTTTAAAAATTGAGATTTTATATTGAAAACAAATGAAGAGTAAAAATGTTAAGGGTTAAACAAAGTCAAGATATTATCATTTTTAAGTGATTGACTTGTAGATTGACAGATAATTAATTAATTAAATAAAGTACCGTAGGCCATTTTTAAAGCAAAATTGCTACAAGTAACCTATGTATAATTTGTACTTAAGTAAATGTACTCAGTTACTTTTCGCCACAGATGATTATGATGCCATTTATTTTTGTTTTAGTGCTCAGTTGAATCTGCAGCAGCACACATATCTAAAACGATAACACCTATATATAAATACATACTCATGATACCATGCTCTCAGTGATGTCTCCGGCTGACATGTTTACATGTTTTTTTTCACCGGAGCCGCAAGTGCGCATGCGCGTGCCCCGCACCTTCTACTCACTGTGCACATGCGGAGACGTCCCACAACGCGCGGGGCAGAGCTCACCGGCGGGACGAGCCAGTGGTTCTCCAGTGGTCCGCTCACTCTTCACACCTGCTCTCATCCACACCCGTGCATCACCTCGTGTGTGAGGGCGACCCCGTAGAGTTTCGTTGCACCGGCTCTTCAATCCACCAAGTGTCCGGACCTGGAGCGAGCGATGTCGGAGGAGGAGGGCCGGCTGGCAACAACAACAACAACACGGCGCGCTGCTGCTGCTGCTGCTGCTGCTGTCGTCCCGTTAGCATCACAGCGTCCTTCGGTCCGTGTTGTTTAACCCTGCCGCCTGCCGGGCGACTACACCCGTCTGCGCCTCCAGTCCAGTCCAGACCCGTCCCGTCCCGAGGCCCGTCCCGATGGCTGAGGCGGACCCCCTGCAGCCGCAGCAGCAGCAGCCGCAGCCGCAGCAGGCGGACCACGGGGCGGGGAGCCTGCCCGGCCTGCTCCTCCCCGGGCTGCAGGGCGCCGAGGCCAGTGCGCTGCAGCTCCGGATCAAGAACTCCATCTGGTGAGGAGGTGTTCTGTTCTGTGCATGGTTCGATTCTACAGGGAGGGAGGGGGGGGCATCAACAGATACCAAACTGAATCCCTTACTGACTGTAGGTTTATCATGTTATAGACGAATCGTCTTTGTTAGGCCACTTGAAATACTCCAAATATTGTGTTTTTGGACTTTATTAGACTTGTCTTTATTCTGAATAATAAGTGACAGTGGTGGGTGGAGTTTTCAGATCTTTAACTTAACTCAAAGTACCAATACCACAATGTAAAAAATACTCAAACATGCCATTCAAAATGTTTCTTAACTTTAAGAGCAGAAATATTATCAACCTGCAGAAATTAGGCAACCTTGTTTATGTTACGTTATCATTTTCATTATTGTTTTATTGGATACTGATCCATTAATGTGTATGTAGCATAGCCGTTTCACAGGTTGGAGCTAGTTATACCTATGACCCCAGGATAGTTTTCTACAACAAAGCATCATATTGTATAAGCTGATCACTTATAAGCTAATTCATATATGTAACTCTAGCAGCCAAATAAATCCAGCTGAGTGAATCTCATAAAATGAAGGGTCATCGAAATATATAAGATTTTAATACTCAGTTTAAGTTGAAGTACCTCAAAAAGTACATTAGGGCAGTACTTGAATACACTGTTTACTTGAGTAAATGTAAGAGTTTTGCTATTTTACCTAAATTAAGGCAAAACTTGACACTAGTGTACCTCCCTCTTCACCTCATACCCGCCTCCTTATATCCTTCTTGATTATTGATTTGTTAAATGCATTGTCACAGAAATATTTTTTTTATTTCCAACATCACCCTCTACTGGCATATAAAACCAACTGTTTCAGTTCATATTTCCGGTTGCAGGAGATCAATTGACTTAACATAACTCTGTTTCATATAATGTAGTGAACACAGCAATTGTTGACTGCTGCACTTAAGGTAACGTTTGCACCACAAATATGGTTAATTGCTGCAAAGTGTTATTTTTATCTACTGTCATTAACTAATAGTTACAGAACTACTTGATATACATCATAAGATAAACCAGACCGAATCACATAATAGTCCGTAAATTAATTTCAAATAAGGAGAATGGCACAGTGGCCTCCCATCCGGGTGGTTGTTGTTTCTTTTATCACATGCAACATGTTTCAACTTTGTTGTCAATTTCTCATGAAATAATGTTTGGATCTTGATGTAAAAATCTGACATCATGGTGTTGAGTGCAGAATTTGGTGCAGAATAACAGAATTCCTCCCTTTTTTCCTTTTCTTGAGCTGGACAGACATCTGTAGGATTATTTGGCCTCAGTGGACGTATATGCACTCCAGTGCCACTCTAGTTTAAATATCAGATAGTCGTAACATGTCAAAAGGGCAAACTATCGGAAAACGCAACAGTTCAGAGTTGAAAATGTCTGCTCCAAATATTCAACTCAAACCTTTCGCAATGCTTGTGCCAGATTGTCAGGAACGTATTGGAAAGACTATTGGTCTCTCGTCCTCCATCTTTAAGCTCAAAGAGGATTAGAGCATAAATATTGACGTTTACCTCGGCAACCTGCTGCTGAGTGGTTTATTGTGGAATGAGAACGTCTTAGTTGGGGTCAACAAGTTCATGTTCATTTAGAAGTTTACAAGTGTCACCCTGTCTTCATATGCAGTGACGGTCTATAATAACCAATACTAAGTGTGCTTTTCCTGCTGGGTTCCATTCAAACCTAAGGCACACCTGCATTTTTTCACAGTGGGATTCCAAGGATTACTTGTGCCAGTTTTCTAATCAAAATCTCTGCAACAACAAAAAAAAGGACTTGGGTGTCATTCAGTGCACCTGCCAAATCTGCCTCACAAACAGCTTAATGGTGGCCTTTCAGCACCGGGAAATCCTTGGGCCCTAGTAACAGTGAATTAAAGTGAACTGTTCTTGTCATGGCTTAGTGTCATCTCCTGAATCTTACCTGCCCAGTGTCAAGAGTCTTTAAATGTGACCTACCTTCCGTCTCACAGTCAACAACAACCAGACCTGTCTGCAGATTAGGAATTAGTCCTGCAGAAGTTAATAATGTGCCTAGTATGCACTGCTCTGAATCAGCAAAGAGCCAATCTATCGTTGTTTTTGCTGAAATGAGGACGTTTATTTTGTCAATGTTAGTTAAAATACTGATTGACATTAATTATTTTGCACCTTTTTCCTACACTTTGTCTATGTATTATTGACCGCTTTTAATTGCAGAAGATATAGTAGAAATTGATCTATAGATGACATCAGGCATCGCAATGAGATATTTGGGAACACTGTTTATATTTTTCCTCAAATATGATTTAACATATTGGTGAGAAAAATGTATAAATTGTGAACATTTAGTTTTCACAGTAGCATTATTATATAGCTCCTTTGAGATAGAAACCAGAGAGGAAGAAAGTGACGCTTCTTTGTTTTTCTCTGACAGTAAGTAACGACTGTGTTCTGAGGGATAAAATGAAACAATGTCACTACAGGGCTTGTCTGTCTCTCTTTTTACATATGACAACATGTGTTCCCTGTGGAGGGATACATGACCTGAGAGATGCTGAAGGGAGGGTCGTCCCATACCAAACATTCCTTTGCTTTATAAATAAATACTCTTTAGACCCAAGAGCTCATGTTACACCAGCTTCATACTAATTCATACTATGTTTCTATTTTGCAGCAAATCTGTTCAATCAAAAGTGGAAAACATTCTGGTGAGTATTTTTGGCATGTTGTTGAACTATAGATTGCATTTTTAATAATAACTTAAGTTAGCAACTTAGTGTCATATCAGTCTCCTCTATGAATGGAGAAGGAATCAGTATGGCCCTCCCCCTAAAGATCAACGGTAACATTGTTATTTAAATTGTTGAACAAAAAGTTGAATGAATTAAAGTCAAGAGCCCAATTAGCAAACCTAAAAGATCACAGTGTTTATTATACCACAGAACAGGAAAATGTTGAAGAACAGGATATTGTAACATACCACGGCTGCTCCAGTAATCTGTACTCTCAGTCCTGAGATTGATGCTAAAATCAAAGGCTGTGGGGCAATCAGTTATGTATTATGTAGCAAATTTCATTTTCTCCTGAAAGTGGTTCTAGGGTTCCAACTAACTATTTTTTTTTATAATTGATTAAGCTGCCAATTAGTTTCTCAACTAATACATGAATGGCTTTGTAAAAAAAAAACAACATAAAAAGTTGAAGCATACCCATCAAAAAACCAAAATATATTTCATTTGTTATCATATGTGACAAAAAGAAGCAGCAAATCCTCACTTTTGAGAAATAGGGACCAGAGAATTATTTAGCATTTCTGCTTTAAAAATTTGATTTTATAATCATAATTAAAATAGTTGCCGATTGATTGTTGCAGCTCTTCTCGACTCAGTCCTTTGCATGGTAGTCTGCACACTGTATTTTGATATTTCTTTTTCATATATAAGATTTTTTTGCCTTCTATGCAAAGCCATGGATATTTACAGTTTATTTATTTGCAGTGTTACATATACCAAGTAATTGTGATTTATGGTTTGTCCATAGATTATTCATAAATTACCTCTGAAGCTGTTGCCCGATCAGCTGGACATCCACTTGCTGTTTAATAACGATATAACAATAATTCGTTTTTAGAAAAGGTTCCCAGATTGTGTGACTATCTGGCTTTGTTAAAGTCTCATGGGAGCTGTAGACTACATGTTTAATGTTAGAGAAATAGTTATCGTTTCTTTGCTAAAATTATTATGACTTAAACTTTTATCAGCAAGTGCAGAGTCTGTTTAACTTAACAGAATAACAGCATCATGTTTCAGCGTTCAATAAAACAAACCTTAAAACCAAACCAAGGCTTGTAGAAGTTAGCTGGGACCTCTGTTGTCTTCATGTAATATTTCTATATATAATGCATGATGTCATGTAGTTTTTAATACGGACTAGTTTATCTACTCTCATCCCTGCCATGCCTTTCAAAAAAAGAAAGGAAAAAATACTTGTAACCTTGCACCCAGTGCTGACTCCTGTCACCCACCACTCCTAAAGATTCTCAGACAGGCTCCGGTAGACTGTTGTGAATAAATTAATTTATGAAATAAGGAATCTGATATATTTTTGGTTTGTGAATGCAATGCTCTCCTGTTGAAGAAGGCCTTTGCTGAAACAACTGTGGGACAAAGCATGTAACAGTGACACTTATCAAGGCCCTCTTCACGGCAGACATTTTGACATGTCACAGTAGGAAAAGCACAGGTGTTAATATGAAAATGAATGATGGCTGAATTCCATTCAGCTGCTTCAGTTTCAGGGTGCACACTGACTCACTGTCACACCGTCCTGATTTACTTGAACTCAGCAGAGCGAACGTTAATGTTATCAGTGCATTTCCTACTATGTCAAAATGTCTTCCGTGAAAAAAGACCTATAATACTTCTCCTGTTTCTCGTTGGGCTACAATATCTGTGATAAGCTAACATGGTTTGGTAATATAATATCAGATGTATTAGACTCTCTAGGTTTGAGGAAACATCTGAGCTGCAAGGATGGAACAAATTCACACTGTCGCCTTAGACGCTTCAATCAGTGTCCACTTGAAAGTGGCACAAATATTGCGCATACTCTCTGCAAAAAGCTAAAAAATCCACGCATTTGAGCCCGCACACATTTTGTTTCAAGGTAACAGGAGTTGAAGGGGGAATGGAGTTCACCATGCAGAGCCAATGACGCACACATTAACATTACATTGACAGTCCAAGTCAGTAGAGCGGGAAGTGAGTCACACTGAAAAGGCCAAGGATGTCCTCTGAATGCTCCCCAACAACGATTTAACCTACCCTTAAAAAATACAGAGCTAATTTATGAGAAATGATGCGTATTTGTCCTGTATTGCTCTGTGTCGGCTTCCTTCAGCTCAGGATGAGCTGCGGTTCCCTGACGACAAAGACGTTAAGCAGAACATATGAAAAAGCACAGAGTTAAAACTTAGTGGAGTTCTTGTGGGAAAGTCATGTCCTCAGTCAGGTGTTTAAATACAAAGATGATCAAAATGATCCCCACCATAAAATTACAATATATTAATTTATCTTCCAACAACATGATGATCTCCGCTATTTCTGACAAGATTAGAAAACACAACAACACAGATTGATTATTATATTTTCTTTTGAAAGGGCGTGAACACGTCTGAGTGGAGGCATGTGTTGGCAGTGTGCGGATGTGTGTCTGCGAGCCGTCCTGGGAGAAGGGAGGGCGGCACAAGTTTCGATTTCACCTTACAGGCTCTGCAAAAAACCCGTCTGTCTCTGTATGTCTGTCTGCAGCTGTTTATACTGAATGTGTGCACATGTTTGTGTGTCTCAATCTGTACAGTTGTATGAATGCAGTATATTTATGCTTCGTAACGCTGCGCTGCAAGGCCACAAGTCAGATTAAAGCGCCTCACCTCTAGCCCCAGTGGTTCGCTGTAGGGAGGTTTGTTTATGATTATGTTCATACTCTTTCCAGTTCCTAGCTTTAGAAAACTCCATCTAATATTACACTGCCATAACATTTGTTTTCTGTAAAAGAAAACAAAATCGATGCAGTAGAACCAGAGATATTGTCCTCACAAGTGTTCCCCCATCGTGCCTACATTAACCACAACGTACCACAACCACCCTAATATATGAATCGGGCCGCTGGCCTGCAGCAGAGATGAGGAACCGGGCTGCTGGTTGTCGTCAGACCCAACCGATGGTAACTGAAGCTACGTCACAAACTGGACGATCTCTTGTGTCATCCCTGCACTTGTGCTTTTCATTCTTCTTTTCGTGGAGTCGCCTGCAGTGTTTTTTGTCTTCATGACAAAGGTCTTCCCACAACACTGACTCGGCACTGCTGAGAGCTCCAGACCCAGGTGCAGTGGAAACACTGTGACTACACACGTCGATTTCCGTTCAACTAATGACGGGACTTCTATGATTTATGAGTCACATTGATTGAATTATACTTTTCAATGATTCAATGTTATAAAACAATAAAACACTCAAACTTCCAGGAAGGTTGAACTTGTTTTATGGTCACTGTATACTCACTTCACTCCTTCAGGTTTGGAGGTTGTCTGCTGCACAGTTCAAACTGCTCTATCTTCACACCGTCATGTTTCTTTTCCCTTTTGGAGAGCAGTGTTCGGGCTGAGGAGGTTTATTTGGTATTGTTTTGGTGTGTGTGTGTGTGTGTGTGTGTGTGTGTGTGTGTGTGTGTGTGTGTGTGTGTGTGTGTGTGTGTGTGTGTGTGTGTGTGTGTGTGTGTGTGTGTGTGTGTGTGTGTGTGTGTGTGTGTGTGTGTGTGTGTGTGTGTGTGTAGAATCGAATGAATGAAGTTTGAGCCATACAAAAACCATAATTTGCAGGCAACCTCAACCGCTCACAGACAGTTAAAATGTGAGAGGAAATATTCTTCCTAGACTTGTACTGGAGATGCATCTTTAAGCCTTAGCCTTGGGCTAGTCAGTACACTCCATATGCTCTCTTTAAGTTGATAGTACCTTTTAGTTTGTGGAGGTATGGCTGATCTGTTTTTATCTTCTACAGCAAGATGTCGAGAAGTTCTCAGACATCGAAAAGCTCTACCTCTACCTTAAGTTGCCTTCTGGTCCCAGCAGTTGCACTGATAAAAGGTAAGGATGCATCAGTTTTCTGACAGTATTTTATAGAAAAAGAGACATGTTATGTGAATTGTACAGAATGGCAAAATGTTTTATCGATAATCCACATCTTCTCTCAGTGACCAGAGCGCCCTGTCGTCAAGCCGCACACAGCAGATGCATGCGTTCAACTGGATCCGCAATTATTTAGAGGAATATCCAGAGACCTCTCTTCCCAAACAGGAGGTCTATGATGAATACAAGTAGGTTTTTGGTTGTTGTCTTCTTGCTTTTGTTACAGATTTACAATTTTCTAACCGTTCTTTTTTGTTTGTTTGTTTTTTCTCTCACCTTTTTGACATACTCAAATCCAAAGCTTATAACAGACTAACTATTAGGTCATAATTCATGTATGACACCTCATTTGAAAGGTAACAACTTGTTTAGTATGTGACTAAAACACAACCTATTCTACATTGTGTTTACACATAAATTTACAAACATTACACATAATAAAATACTAAAACACTTAATTTTCTTGTCTATTAAAGGCCATATTTGAATAACAATAACTAGTATATGCTTTATGCCAGACATATGGCAATCACCACATACCTTTCACTTCTTGTCAACCACACCGGGATTAAATTTCAGACTTCTAGGCACTTATTTCAATTTTTTTTGTCACTTCCATAACTAACCAATTTCATGATGAAACTCCTGAAAATTTCTTATGGAACTACAAAGCTTGCTCAGTTTGAAATGATCGGTTTCTTATTCCATCACTCAACTATAAACTTGACTATTAATTTAACCCTTGATCTGTGAGGTTTTACTTCACGGCTGCTAACGGTCAAGCCGAACTACTGCCGGCTAAAGCGTCAATATAAATAGACACTGCAGGCATGAGAATCACAGCAGCATGTGCTGGTAATATTAGAATGGAAAGTCTGAGACAGTCATTGAAATGCTCTGGCAGTGTTATGTAACTGTCTTTTTAACTCTACCAGAACAGAAATACAGTGGCCCCCAGAAATATTGGCGCCTTTTGGATAGACAGGTGAAAAGGCTTTAAAGAAACGTAACCTGCTTCACTTTAAAACAATAATTTTTTTTTTATTAGAGCCAGCACATTTGTCACGATTGTTTTCAAAATTTATGAAAACACCACCTGAAGTATTATTAAGGTAGTTAATAGCTGATAGTCGCATATTAATATTAAAGTAAAAATGACAAGAATTTGTATCAGAAGGATTAACTGGTGTCTCTAGATGACAAAGACAAATGTTACCAGGACTTTATTTAACTTTGACAATGATTTGTGTATACATGTGTCTGTGTGGTACATATTCTGGACATCTTATATACGTCTTATTTTACAAATTTGTCTAACTGAATCCCTATTCTTACAATTCTTTACATTTTACATATTTACATTTCACATGAGCCACTTGGGCTCAATAGCACAACAAGCTGTAAAACTACATAATCTGATACATCACCTAATAAAGTGGGTCCAGCAGTTACAGAGCAACAGTATTGGGTCTAATATTTGCTCTCTTTTAGCTTTGTAGCTCAACTTAATCTTCACCAGCTAATTGCTAACTTTGCTGTCTGGTGCTGTGGGTTTCTAGAGCTTATTTAGCTGAAAAGAACTGAAAACAACACTGATGGGAGCAGTGACAGAGAACCAAAACAGTAAAGTTGAGGCCATAAAATCAAAACAATGTGCTCAAAGACGCTAAAACACTACGCTGTGCCGAGGGGACTGCAGAAGCATGTGATCGTTCTCTGACAGTTGAGCAAGTCATTTAATCCATTGCTAATATAAATATATTACATATATATATTTTAGATTAGGGGAAAAAAACATATAAATATAAATATATATATATATTTTTTTATATTTGGTTTTTACTTTAAAGGCTTTTATCAATTCACATTGGCCATGAATACAAACGTTAATGTTTCAGAAAATTATTTGTACTTTTACATGACTTTGATTATTATGAATGAAAACTGACTTGGATATTCTTTTTTCTCTTTGTTATTAATCACATTCATTATTCCTGTCATGTGTTTCAGGAGCTTCTGTGACAATCTCAATTACCACCCACTGAGTGCGGCAGACTTTGGAAAAATGATGAAAAACGTCTTCCCGAACATGAAGGCGCGTCGACTGGGCATGAGAGGAAAATCTAAATATCCTTCGCTGAAATGGATTGTAATAGGCCAGCCTCTGTCTCTGGTCACAGACCATCTGCTGTTGCAGTTCATAAGCTCTCTAAATATAGACCTGAAATTGAAATAATGTCCCCGTCTGCCTCAGAAGCAGAAGCATAATACAGAGACCCACAGGGAGTAACTGTGATCTTGACCTTCATGACTGATTCATATTTATTAGTCTATTTCGCTGATGACATTAAAGTGTTGAACCTGGTTTACTTTTATGAACTTATAATCTTTTAAAAATAACGCTTAAGTATGACATTGAACTGAAGTGATAAGTGTTACATGGACCAGGCGTTTACAATATTATAGTGTATGTTGGCAGCATATGTTAATCTTCTGGAATCACATGTTTTTGATCTTAACACCACCTTACATATTGCTATAGTGGATTAAGAAAGAGACCCTTTGTTCACATGCCGCCATTACCCACACTGGATCTCCATAAACCAGCAGAAGGAGTAAGGACATTTATATTCTCTTTGTATTATGACTCAATTTTTGTACCTGTCCTGTCATGCAGTGTGTTGCACGTATAACAACATATTTAATGTGTGCAGCTGCAGTGTGATGTCCTGGAGTCACCGAACCAGCTGAGCAGCATAAAGGAGGAGGTGCGATTTGCTGCCTGTGATCTGGTGTGTGAGTGGGCCCAGAAGGTGCTGAAACGCCAGTTTGATGCTGTGGAAGATCTGGCTCGCTTCCTAATCGACAGCCATTACATCAGCAACAAGTCTCTGGCAGCTCTCACCATTGTGACTGGCACAGCAACAGGTAAGGCTTGTTTGACGCTGCCCTCATTCTGTTAAAATACAGGACAATAATGACACCTAGTGGCCTTTGTCTGTTATTGTACTTACTGACTTCAACTGTTGCCCATTGAAGTTGTCTTTAAACCATAGTAAGTATGTGATTCAAGCTTATATACACATATTATTAGTGTTGGGAGTATTAAGATCCTTTAAAAAAAAAAATACCATTGCATCTACATTTATATCTAAGTCCTCCTGCTTTATTTCTTCAGAGGTTAAGGCTCCACAGTCGGTGTCAGCATTCATCCCCACTGCCGAGGCTCACTCCTTCCAGCCTCAGCTGTCGTCGCCGTCTGTCGATGCAAAGCAGCAGCTTCAGAGGAAGATCCAGAGGAAGCAACAACAGCAAGAACAGAGGCTGCACTCACCTTTGCCTGGAGAGGGACAAACCAAGAGGGCAGACGACAGTGTGCCTTGTGGTAGCCCCACCCCTCCCTCACCTCAGCCAACCATCGGCATTGTGGTCGCTGCTGTCCCGAGCCCCATCACAGTAAGAAAACAGGACTTGATGTCGATCACACTGTCAAGTGGAATTTCTGTCCTATCTATTGAAACCTAAGAGACAAAATGCTAAATGGTGTCATTTTTTGTTTTTATTATTAGAACCAGATAAAATGCATTCAAAATATATATATTTTTATAATCTCATAATTTAATTAACACATTTGTAAATATGAGTTCAGTCTGACTGCACAAAACGAAAAACAGTTTTTATATATACTTGTAGGCTACAAGAGTTAAATTAAAATATCCAAATAAAAAAAAATTATTAGTTGTTCCACTTTCTCACTGAGCTTCCCTCTCTTCAGGTGCAGAGAAGTGGGCAGCTGATGGCCCCAAGTCCAGTGGGAACAGCGGAGAGCAAAGTGCTGCCTATCAATTTCCAGATGGTGACGCAGCCAATGAAACAGAGCCTGAAAAGCCTGCAAAGTTTTCTGCCCAGTCCCGCGGGAGAGCGCAATGCTCGGCAGCGCTACGCTCAAATCCTGCCCAAACCTTTGGCCACGACCGCTATCACCTTGCACTCGCCCTCCACCATGATCCTTGCCAACAGTAGCCCAATTAAAACTGTGATGACTACATGTCATGTCAGCCCAGTGAGTTTGGTCAAGATGACAGCTATATCGCTGGCACCCAACAGCAGCAACACCACCACCACCACATCGCTTACTAATACAACTCTGCGGCCGGTATCTGCAGGTATCAGCGGTTCTGCAGTTGCGGAAGACATCAGCTCCAATCAGACCACGAGGAGTGCTTCTGCAGTCCCCATTCTGGCCCCGGTGGCCAGGCCTGGGCAGGCCTCTGGCAGTATTGACATTGAAATGGAAGTTGAAGCTATACATAAAAACAGCCAGATGCAAAATCCCATCAATCTAATTTTTACTCAAGGAGCAATGGCCAATAGAATGGGAGGGGCTGTGCAGAGAGCTGCCAGCGTGCCAATTCCTCAGAATAAAGATTTCCTGGGTCTGGAAGAAACATCTATCACTAAATACGACTACTATGGAAAGTCCTCATCAAGCAATTACAATATGGCAGAAGTTGATAGCAGCAATAGTAGCGCCAAAAATACCACCATTTTGCACTTAACTCCCACCCCTCAGAATACCAGCACTGTTTCTTTGCTGAACACCAGTGGCGCACCTTCTTTTAGGGAAAGCAGTTGTGTGACATCAACAAGGGAAGGTTTCTCGTCCACTAAGAGCCTCAGGAAACGCTCGGGCATTAGCCCAGAACTTTCGCCAGTCAAAAGGGCTTTTATGCCCCAGCAGCCAGTAGGGGGCGGTGTTGGTCTTGGATATGGATTCAGAAAGACGGTCGGTTATGTCTCCAGGCCAGGAGCCCCAGCTAGACCTGAAAGTGCGCCTGCCACCAGGGAGGTGGAAGTGAAAATGAACCCTGTCTTGACCACTCAAGTCCAATCACTCTGCACTTCCTCCTTCAGACCCAGTGGCTTTTACTCTGTTGCCAAAACACAGGGCTTACTCCAGAGGAAAAACACTTCAACTGTTATGGAAACTAGTGGTTCAGTCAGTCACGCATTAATACAGCAACAGCAGGGGCACACAATGGCTAACGTGAATGTCATACCTAATAACCCCAGCCTCCAGCAACATCCAGGTGATGGTAGGATCTCAAACTCAAGTACAGGAAGCCTGGAGGGAGCTCAACAACAGACCTACGCTCAGTCCAACCTTGCCAACGAAACCTTGGAGTTTTTGGGTCAAGTTTCATCATCCAACCAGCTCCCTATGCAGACAGACATGGACTACTTTTCCTTTGATGATGATGTGACTCAGGACAGCATTGTGGAGGAGCTGGTGCAGATGGAGGAGCAGATGAAACTAAACAGCATGCGTGCGTTTGGAGAATGTGTCACACTGCAAGGCAAGCCCGACAACATTATGTCCCCTAATCAGTCAATCAATTTCTATCACGCTGCAAACAACAGCACCAACCCGATCCATACTCCGACCCCAACACCCACTCCCACGCCAACACCTGAGATGATGGGAGGAACTCACAGCCTCACTGGGGAGAGTCCCTGCTCCCGCTTTACCTCCACAACTCCGGTGGACAGCGCACTGGGAAGCAGTCGTCACACCCCAGTTGGTACTCCACACTCCGGCTGTAGCAGCACTGTGCCTCCCAGTCCAGTAGAGTGCAGGAACCCCTTTGCATTCACACCCATCAACTCCAGCATGACTGGTTTCCATGACGGCAGCACGGTCTCCAGCAGCCCCGTGAAGCCCATGCAGAGGCCGATGGCCACCCACCCAGACAAGACCAGGCTGGAGTGGATGAATAACAGTTATAACAGCAGCAGTGGGAGCTTAAACAAATCAAACGGTGGAATGGGAATCCTCCCCAGTTATCAAGGCCTGATAGATGACCATTTTCAGAAACCTCACGCCTTTGCAGTCCCTCATGCACGGCACCTCGACAGCAGTTTTGGCCGCTTGACTCCCATCTCGCCTGTGCAGCAGCAGGTAGCTAACATGGCGAACATGACCAAGCAGGAGGGTTTTGCCGTGCCTGCCCCACTGGATAGTAAAACCACCGTACCGGCTACAAATTTTCGATGCCGCAGTGTAAGCCCCGCTGTGCACCAGAGGAACTTCGGTGGAAACACTGTAAACAGTTTACTTCCCGGTGTCCTTCGTTCAATGGCGTCTCCCTTTAACTCTCCCGTGACGCCTGAGATGTTGAACATTTTTGCGAACAGCCAGACAAATCTTGGGGCGAGCAGCATGGCTCAGCGGAGCCGCTCTGTGCCGCTCAACATCATGATGCAGACTGAGGTCCTGCCTGCACCGGGCCAACAATGCAGCAACAAAAACATCACCAATGTCCTTCGGAAGAAGCTGGATGGTGAACGTGACGATGCTTTGCGGGGTCTGGGCATCAGTAATTTACCTTCCAGTTACACTGCATGTATGAACCTCACCCAGATCCTTGAGTCTGACCCCAGCCTTTCCTGCAATGACAACCACCTCAGCATGATGACCTCTGACCCCACCAGCACATGTAAGTTGCAGAGGCCAGATTACCTTATAGAAAATGCCATCAATGAAGAAATGATTCTCTCTGCAAGTGACAGCCGACTCCAATCAGTCTGTGGAGAGCATCGGCAGAACCAGTCCATGTTGTTGAGTTTGAACCCACTGCAGCAGCAGCAAGAAGAACTACAGCAGCATCAGCAGCTGGATTTCAGCAGCACTGTCAAAGACCTCCTGACAGATAACCGACTCTCTGCGGGCAATCGGCTCATCGAACAGGTGTCGGAGCTGACTACAGGCGGGGCAGAGTTCCCATGTGGAATCAGAATGACATCGGAGCTCTCGAGTAGCTTCAATGATCTCAATGCTTTGGACCCAAATCTTCTGTTTGACCCCAACCAGCATCAAAGCCAATATCAAAACACTGCCGCAGAGGAGTTGGTGAATGACCCGCTGTTCCAGCACATTACCAGCGAGACGGCACATTCAAGTGGACTTGACTGGTTAGAAAGCAAAGATCAAACCACAGTTGGATTGATGGGTTGAGAATAGAGCTGTTTAAAATCCTATCCATCATATAACTTCACGGGGTTGCTGTTTGTTTTACTTATTTCAGGGTATTTACACTTTATGATGCAACACTGGACACATTGAGGTTTGTCCAGTTCAAGTGCCAGGCTGAACCGCAAAGATGCTGCAATACTGATTAAAATGCTTGTTAATGTCCCTTTAACATAAAAACATCACCTCATATTGTTTGATCAAGTGCATTTCTAAAAGGAAAACCGAGGTTCCTCAACAAGCCTAATCCTAAACCCCTTTTTATTATGTTTTGATTCCAGTCAGCGATTAAAAAAAAAAATAAAAAAAACTTAAATAACATAACAGAGCCTTGAATATATTTGTGTAAAGAAATGTTAAAATTCAGGAAACTACATCATAATCAGTTCTTAATCAAAGGCATTTTTAGGTGTCAGTCTGGTTTCAGTGCATTTTCTTTAGCTGGAAAAGATATTAACAACCAGATATGTTAATAATACACACGTACAGTTTATAGAAATATCATTTTGCGATAAAAATGCAACCAAAAGCAACCATGTATATCAATTTAATATATTCTTATGAGCAGTCATTGTAAATAACAAATGTTCTAACCATGTATCTATCATAAATGAAATAGTGGAACATATGAAGGTTATTTGGTAATACTTGTAGTACCAGAACCATAAAAGAAAGCGATGCAAGTAATATAATTGTCATTCCCTAACGCATCACATTTCTGGTTATCGTGTCCTCATTTTTCAAACTTTGAAATTTTATTATTTTATTATCACAGACTTTGAGCCATGAATTTGAAGAGCCAAGTCAACCTCTCTTCTCTTAATCATCAAAAGATTCAAAAATATGAGCAAAACAAACTTAGAAATAGCTTAATCATAATCATAAAGCTTTAATGAATCACTTAAGTTTATATGCAAAATCTTTGATAATTGTTTTATCCAAAGACCTATTTATTAATATCAGTAATACACTATAGAGTTGTTTAGTGTGGACACATTAAGCCAAGACCGACGGCCTCTGTCTTGCACTGAGGCCCTAAACTAATCTTTATTAATGCATCTATATACAGAACATGTGTTTGGTAGTTATGTCACACAGAGCATTGTGATGGATTATGAGATTTATATTAATGTTGTAGTGCTTCATACAACATCAGTCAAAAAGAAGCAAAAGAGGAGGGTTTAATCCCAGGGGAAAGGGGAAAAATATGCACCCAAGAATTCAACTAAAGCCTTTGAATGGGAGGGGGGGGGGTCCTGCGCTTTTAAAGTATGCATAATTGGAAATTAAAAATATCAATTTTTCTTAGCACTCATTAAATGCATCATTTGTATTGTGTGCCAATTACTTCTTTAAATTGAAATGAAGGTTAAAGGAACGCAATTAACACTTTAACTCATCGTACTGCACTGACAATCTGCAATACTTCACAGAAAGGCATTGTGTTTTGGGGATTGGGCGTTTTCACTGCAGCCTGTAACAGAACCACTGATCAAATGTCCTGCTTTTACGCTGATGATGAGCAGTGTCTAAAGAAGGGATTTCAACCACTGAGGGTTTTTGGTTTCTGAGCCTTAAGTCCATACCAAAGATCTTGTGTGTCTAATATAAAATGGAAAAATTGGGGATGTTTGCAGCACTGATAAATATTTGTTTCTAAAAACTAGTGCGATATTAAGATTTTTTGTTTTGTTTACTATTGATGATGCTTTCTTACACCCAACAGGCTTGAAAAAGAGGAGGCAAAAAACTAATTTATTTGTGAACTGTTTCTCTATGTTAGCATTAGCTCCCATGGGTTAACTGTTGGTCACTAACTTTATTTGTTGTACAGATTGTCAGTGTGGACAGTTGTCTGGCGTGTTTTTGTTGAGGTTTATTTATGTAGAATATGTTGTTTGTACAGAAGGTGTAACCTTTCAATCCATATAACCTTGTGTATTCACAATAATCTGACTTGCACTGTTTTGTAGCAGATAGTACATTTGAAATGTTGTTGTACATTACCACCATGATTTTCTCCCAATATATTTAACTAAACTCTCAAGATTCAGCTTGTTGTTTAAAAATTTTAATCCTTTTTTTTTAGTTTATTTTTTGCAGGGAATCATCCCAGAAAAGATTTGCACGAGGTTTGAAATTAAAAAAAAAAATTAATATATGGCATAATATCAATTTCATGATATATTACCTATGCGGTTCATCAAATCTTTGAGTGTGTTCATAAATTGATGTTTTATACAGATTACAGAACTTTAAACTTCTGTAAAAGCAGATTATTTCATTGTGATATATTATTTCATTTTGAGTCTAATTAAATTTTGAGTATTCGAGACAAACTTTTCCTATTATTATTCAGCTTTTGAATCCGTTCTCTCAGTTTTGATGTGAAACTGTGTCTGTGAAAACATTTGCATTTATTTTTGCTAGCTCTGATATTTGTGCTTAATGAAGACGTTACCCTTCCTCTTGTTGTGAGTAATTCAGAGCTGTAGAACTGCCCTCCACTGTAATACTGCTGTGATCAGGGAAAGAGAATTTCTTATTTTTATTTTGCATTTTAGCAAGTGCTTTTATAAGGGGAAGTGCTTGTTGATACTGATTTTTAAAAACTTTTTAAAACTAATAAACATTTTTAAGTACATCACTATCCTGGAGTTGGTGTTTCATACATATATATAAATAAACTGACATATTGACTGATGACTGCCCAAATGTTTCTGTAGACCTCCAGTGTTAAAGCCAAAAGTAGCCTCACTGATTAGATTTTGGTTGTCAAAGTTCAAAGGTCAAAGTTGATATGACAAAACCTGATTTTTGAAGATCAGATACTATGTAAATTTACACATTTAAGTAGTGTAATAAAGAACAATTTTTGTACTTCATTTAATTTTGTGCTTCTTTATACGTCCACTTAACGTCACATATTGCACAATATCACTCCACCAACTACAAGGTCTATATGAATCATTTTGTTATCTATATAAAGGTAACACTTGTGAGATTTAAGGTGTAAAAATAAGTATAATTGTTACTGGATCCGAGTAAATGAAGATGGAACACAACATAAATGAAAGATTTCCTGTCCGCCTCAAAAACACCATTCGTAACTCAGATAACTTTGAGGGGGCGAATCTGCTGTGAGGAATCTGAAAGGTTGAAGCCTTTTCACATTAGAATCCCTCTGCTGCAGTCAAACAGTGCTGGAACAGGACGTATATCAGCTCAAAGTGACAAGTAGCCTCTGTGCTAGCTAGCGGGTTAGGGTTAGGATCAAAACACAAGTTATCGTGACAAAACATCAAAGGTATAATTTATGTATGTCGCTGTTTGATACAAACTTTTTTTGCTCTTCTCAACTATTCTATTCTGTAAAAGTTTCGGTTGCTCCCTCACTCGTTTTCATTAGTGGTGGAAAGTCACAAAGTAAAGATTTACTTAAGTGTACTGAAGAGTAATTTCGAGGTACTTTCGAGTCTCCAGTATTTAAATTTTCTGCTCCTTCCATTTTAGAATTGATTTTAAGATTTTACTAATTACTTTTAAAGCACAGCTTGGTCTTGCTCCAAGCTACATGAATGAAATGCTGATCCCCTACAAGCCAGCTCGCAGCCTTAGATCCTCAGGTGGGTCTTTACTAGTTGTTCCAAAGTCAAGGCTCAAATCTAAGGGTGACCGAGCTTTCTCCACCAGGGCCCCTCGACTTTGGAACAGCATGCCTCAGGAGATAAGGCAGAGTCTGTACCTTCTTTTAAGTCACTTTTAAAAACCCATTTCTATAGACTTGCTTCTATAGACGGCATACATATTTGCATTAGTATTAACTAGTCTGTTGATGTACACTAATCAAGTACCATTTGCTGACAATACTACTGTGCTTCTATTGAAGTAGGATTTCGCAAGGCAAGACTTTTACAGTGTGGTTAAACTTGTACTTCTCAAATGGCTGGTTTCCCCCTGGGTTTCCTAAAGTCTGATTCTGTGACAGGACGCATGAAGCAAGAGGAGGAGGAGGAGGAGAAAGAGGAGGATGAAGAGGAGGAGGAGGAGGAGGAGGGAGAGGAGGATGAAGAGGAGGAGGAGGAAGAGGAGGATGAAGAGGAGGATGAAGAGGAGGAGGGGGAGGAAGAGGAGGAGGAGGAGGAGGGAGAGGAGGATGAAGAGGAAGAGGAGGATGAAGAGGAGGAGGAGGAGGAGGAGGAGGGAGAGGAGGATGAAGAGGAGGAGGAGGAAGAGGAAGATGTAGAGGAGAGGGGGGGGGAGAGGAGAAGGAGGAAGAGGAGGATGAGGAGGAAGAGGAACCCAGAGGAGGATGAGGAGGAAGAAGAAGAACCCAGAGGAGGAGGAACCCAGAGGAGGAAGAGGAGGAGGAGCCCAGAGGAGGAAGAGGAGGAGGAGCCCAGAGGAGGAAGAGGAAGAGGATGGATGCATTGAGTGACGACGGTGTCACAATCACAACTGAGTGCGGTTTACGGCGAGTGAAGGCCCGAGTGTGACCCGCACGGAGGGAGCAACAGAAGAGGAGCAGTGACTGAACACCGGAGGAGACCTCAGTTGGCCGGAGACCTTTTTTTTCCTCGTTTTTCTTCTTGGAGCTGTTGTTGTCGTCGCTCTCTCCCTCTCTCTCTCCGGGAGGAAGAGGAAGAAGAAGGGCGAGGATACACCATGGCTGCACTCTCTCCACAGATCCGAGGACTTCAGTCGGACGAGGTAAACGCATTTTGTTTGTCCAGTCGTTACGAGGCAGCTCGTGTGAGCCCGTCGTTAGCCCGCTGCTAGCAGCGTAGCGCTAACCGCCCAGTGCTTATCTAACTTCACTCGGACGAGGCACTGCAGTCTGTGAGCTCAGAGGGAGACGTTCACTCATGTCAGATCCATGGAGGGTCGCAACTGTGCGTCGGCCAGGAAACACAACGTGCCCCCGAGCCGTTACCGCCTCTGCGTGCGTTGGCCATTTCCCGTCCACACACACACACACGCACACACAAACAGAGACACACACACACACACACGCACACAGACACGCAGACACACACACACACACACACACACACACACACACCCTTGTCTTTCTATAGTTGTGAGGAGACTCACTGACGTAACGCCTTGCCTTGACCTAAATGCTTGACCCCTGACCTTTACCCTGACACTAAAACGTTCTCCCCAACACCAAGTCTACTCTCAACCCTCAAACAGCCCTTTGAAATTGTGAGGATCTGCCAAAATGTCCTCACGTCAAATGTCCTCACAACGATGGTTGGGAACCACAATCAGATCTTACAACCATAGAAAGACAAGTACTCACACAGACACGCACACACTGACAGCGAACAAACTCTGTATTGTGTGTTTGATATCTGTTATCGTCACTGGTCTCCAACCAGAAGACAATATGACCTACATCGAGGGCCCACGCTGTCCCTTCCTCCGAGCTGGTCAGTCGTGTGGCGATTGCACAATGTCACGGTGATTCACGGACTTTACAGTCAGAGCATTCACAGGGTTATGATGGGAAATGTGCCGAGGTGCAAAGTGTTGTCAGGATGTTACATCATGTTTATGAATCGGGGGTCGGCATGTGACAGTGATTCATTTTAATGACAGGAGAACTTGACTGTATCACCAGCCGGACTACAGCCATTAGTTGGTTTATATATAAGTTAATCGGCCAAACGAATGATTGGCTACTACTTTTGATTTTTGAAAAATCAATTTAAGTCATTGTTAAGCACAGCATTTTTATTGTAGCTTCTCAAGATTGAGGATTTAGTGTTTTTCTGTGTCACACATTAAAATGAATTGAATATCAATGAGGTTTTGGACTGTTGCACAGACAAAAACAAGACATTTAAAATTTCACATTGCTGTTTGGTACGTGACAGTGGTCATTTTTCACTATGTTCTGTAATTTTCCTGACAAAATGATGAATAGAAAAAACTAATTGTGAAAACTACCCATAAGAACCACACACAGCCACATGTGACATCTTAAGATTGCTTGATTTGTATGTCAATCAGTCCAAAACTCAAAGATATTTAATAAACTATCTTATCTGACAAAGAGGCAGCACAGTCTCAAATTTGAGATGATTAAATCAGCAAATGTTGGACATTTTTGCTTAAAAACTGTCTGAAACTATGAATTGATTATCCAAATAGATGCTGATTTATTTACTTGCAACCCTAATCAACATGGCATTATCATCCTATATTGTTAGATATGGTTCTAATGTAGATTCCATATGTTGTTATGTTTGTTATTTAAATGTTCATACACTCATTACTATTTCTTTATCTTTTGTTTATTTCAGACTGAATCAAGAATACTAAAAGTGAAGGTCATCGCTGGGATTGGACTGGCCAAAAAAGATATTCTTGGAGCCAGGTTAGATGGTGAAACTTAACACTTACTTGTACTGTTTAACTCTCAAGTAGGGTTTCATTATTGATTGATCTATTGATTACTTTCTGGACTAAACTGACCTCTGAAGTCATCAACTTGGCGGCGTTGGCTCAGGAGGTAGAGTCGCTCGTCCACCAATCAAAGGCTGGCAGTTCCATCCCATCTTCCGCTAGCCCACATGCCTATGGCGGCGCTTGAATGTGTATGAATCAAAGAAAAGAAAAGCGCTGTGTGAATGGGTCAATGTGACTATCCTGTTAAGGTTTGATTGGTCTATATACGACTAGAAAAGTGCTATATAAATACAGTCCATTTACAGTCCATTCAACTGTAAATCCTCATAATTAAAAAGTTGGGTTCATCAAACAATGATTGCTTAATTATCAAAAAGTTGCAGCATGTTTTTTTCTGTCGAATCATTTAATTTATTTATTATTTCTGCTGTATCTTACCTTAATACCATTACTATTTAGTCTATATGATGTTAAAAATAATATCACATATCTGTTGGAATTGAAATATTAAAACTTAAAACAAACCTAAATATATTTGATGAATCAAAAAATAAAAACAACAAAATCCTCACATTTGACAAGATGGAAAAAAAATCCTTGATTTTTCTACTTAAACAATTTTGATGATTATAAGAATTGCCGTTGTTAATTTTTGTCAGTCATGCCATTCAGTTTTTTGCACAAGTCATTCTCTTCCCATGATGTATATGATGGCCATTTCCCATTGATTTACTTCCTTGTCTTTAATAAAGCTGGACAATCAGAACTATTGCATAGAGTGAAGGAAGTAATAGATGTCACAGTGCCTCAAACCAATTTAAAATAACAATTGCAGTCAGCTTTGCAATGACCACAGAGTAGCTGGAACCATCATGTGAATGCAGAGACTGATCTGATCAGACAAAGTGTTTTACTTCCATTAGAAATAAAGTAGAGACTCTTGGCAGAAGAACCACACAAACCACTAATAGAGAGTATAAAGTTAACGGTTAACTGTTTGAATCTATCTAGAGTGATTTCTACCCCGCTCTCTTTTCCTTGCAGTGATCCTTACACTAGACTTTCCCTTTATGACCCTGTCAACGGAGAAATCACAAGTCTTCAGACCAAAACAATAAAAAAGGTCAGTAAGTGAACACCTGCATTTGGGGTTTCACCTGATTTTGACTTTTTACACTTGATTTGGAAATTATTGTTTTTTGATTAAATTTTCATTTCCTGTCTCATGTTACCTGAAGACATTGGACCCAAAATGGAATGAAGAATTCTTTTTCAGAGTAAGTGAAACTTGAAAGTAAATAATATTAAAACATTTTTTAAATGCATATAATTATCTCTTTGAGTAAACATTTTACACGAATACATAGTGTATGTTCCAGGAGATACTTTGTGACTATAAGAGCTAACTATAAAATGATAAAAGTCATGTTGTTGACTGTCGGCATTAGCTTGTCGTTGAGGTCCGGCACATCTGTGATTTGGCTTTACAGTCTGTGTTATGTTTCAGGTTCATCCTATCAAGCATCGTCTGCTGTTGGAGGTATTTGACGAGAACCGCCTGGTAAGTTGTTTAGTTATATTCAACCTTTGTTTTGAATTGATCTACTTCTGTTTTTTTACTCTTCAAAATGTCGGTTCACATGAAGGCTGCAACTAATGATAATGTGATTGTGATGGCATACTTTGCTTCTTAATTTATTTTCTTTTATTAATTGTTTGGTGTCAGACAACAAAGCCCTAGACGACGTCTATAAATAACTTGTTTCCTACAAGTATTGGAAATCAATTTTAAGAGCTTCTTTGCTGTAGAAGTTCATGTCTTAATTGATAGCTGTAATCCAAAACCAGGAAATAGTATCACAAAGCTTTCGGAATTTAAAAGACAGATGTGCACATGCTGTGTATAGTAGCTTTCATCAAATAAGAGCCACAAACAAAATATTATAACAGCAAAACATTTTTGTAACCTAACAGGAATGTGTCACATTTATGTAGATAAGGTGTGTATCCTCCAGTCAGTGCAAGGTTAACTTTGGTTTGTCTGCTTGTGATAGATACAGTTGCCCCTATTTTGCCATAATGTGTCAGCCTTATTATTCAGAGCTGTAAATATGGGCAAATCTGGCTACCTTCAGGACATCCTAATGCCTGTCGCTTACACATGTAGATCGACATTTAAAGAGTTGCATATCACATTGGCGGCTGAATATTATTTACAATAGATAATAGAGATAATGTATGTTGTGATATCTAGCTAATTAGTTTCTGTTGTAACACATGCATAGGGGTCCTGTGTGGAGTAGCAGCTTGGAGGTTGTGTGTTGTAGATCAAGTTATAGGTGGCAGGAGACTGCAATTGATTAACGATGCCAGTGTCTAGTGTTCTATTATTGATTTCACATTTAGTGCCGAGCATTGTTAAAGGTTTTTAGGAGTGTCAGGTTGTAGCATCATATCAGTTGTGCAGCTGACCCAGTTTCATGCTGATCCGATGCTCAGTAGGTCCGGGAACACCTGAGCAGCCCGACCACAGTGACAGCATCGCTGCTGTCGGAGACTGAGCTAACTACAAACACATTTGGGGCCATTCATGCATTTGTCCATGCGTTCAAGTAGATGTGCTCATCTGAACAGTGCATCCAAATGATTGTGGTCAGTGAACGAGCAATAATACTTAAGCGGAAGGAGCCCTTTGAAGGTTATGTCGGGCAGGCTTGATTCTTAAAGCGGAAGTTTCTGGACTAGTTTGCCTTCTCAGGGGCGCAGCAGTTATAACAAGTTTGAGAATATCTTTCAACCTGTCCTACTGTGTATATCTACTCGGTTATTATCGACAGCAAATTAGGCTCCAAGGAGAGACAAGTCAGTGCACAACTTTGTGTCAGACATCCATTTGAAACCATTTGTTTTTAAAGATCCAGTAACAATACACAATCTTCTATATTCCTAGAGATTCTGCACATAACTAACAATGCTGAGCTATGAAAACTAAATTTGATGTGTTGCTGGGGATTTGGCTCAGATTTGATTTTCATTAACAGTCCGTCGGTAGGTCATAGTAAATACAGAAAATACACAAGATGACACATGTACATACAGTGTAGTCCGTATAAAGCTCATTCCTCACTTTGTTTGTAATTTTTGTTAGTTTGGCGGAATGTTTCTAGAATGTCTGATCACATGACAGGTTTACACATGATAAAACAAACCTGGATGTGAATCGGCCTTGTCATGCTCCAGGTAGATTTTGTGTTAAATCTATTGGGTGTGTCAAAACCATGAGTGTGTTTCTGTGTCACTGCTGCTCTGACACAGAGGGGCAAAGCAGGCGGGAACCTTGTTAATCTTTATTGTCTGAGAACAGTACTTGGTCTGATGGCTTGTCCCTTACAATACATGCTGTTCATGTGCTATTCATTATAGAATCATTGATCACAAATTATAAATCGTAATAATTTTTGTGATCTTTCACTAAGTTTCCATTGATCACTGTTTTGTGTCATGTTAACGTACATTAAATTGAGTATGATCCTTCATCTAATGCCACCATCAATTATTTTTTTCTCTCTAATCAAAGAAACATAAAAGTGTGATGGCCAGTTTGCCTTGAAGTTAGTGCATTTATTTTCTACAGAGGTCGCTATTCCATTCCAGACACTTAGTCTCTGCTACACTTAAGAAAGTACATCTAAATTTAGCCAGATACATTTGTAAATGCATAATTTTATCTTCATTTTGCCCTCTGAATTATATTTTTCTCTCCTCTAAACTGAGCTTCTCCCATATGGCCTCCAGGTTGTTTGAATAGGAAAATCCTGGGTTGGTCTTTCAGTGTGTATTGGGCAAAGGGTTTTTGCAAACAATCACCTGAGCCAGCCCAATCTCTGGCAGGTTCAAACAACCTTTAATTAACCCTAACTATCATTTTCAATTTAGCAACATTGCCAAATACACAGCAGAGTTGTTGTCAGTAACCAGGGTTTATGTCGATTTTTGTTAGATAATCCCGCAATTTTAAAATAAGAATTTATCATCTCAGTGCAGCAGCTTCAGAAGCTTGTTAACGTGATGTTCCTGAGCTGCGATGAAACCACTATTTCACACATCATTATTCAGTTGTATATTGTTCTGAAAAACAGAAATATGTAAGTGACAATGTCCTTATTTTGGATTTAGCTGCAGAAACACAGCTGAAGCACAGAGAACGTAGGTGTTACAGGCTGAAACTCAACAGTGTGTGTAACAAAGTCATGAAGTTAACTTACTGTCGTCTCCAACTTTTCCCGCAATCATGCATTTTAAATCCCAATAAAGCTGATTATACATCACAGCTGTTGACATTAATCTGTATTCATACTGACTTTGTCAGACCCATTTCAAAATGATTTGGTGTGCTGGGCTTTCTGTCCCTCACAACATTAGCAGTGATTCATGTTGTTAAGACATTTTCTGTGTGTGTGAAAATACTAATGTGGACGCAAATCATTTTTACACAAAAGCTGCATTTTCAAATTTAGTTTCCTCAATGTATACATATTCTCAGTCTTTGCCAAATTTTCACAAAACATATCACATAAACCTACTTGGTAGATGCTATGAAAGACTCAAATAATGCAACTCTACACTGATATGCTGAACATTGCAGGTTTCTTAAATGCTTATAGTAAAATATGTACACTGCATTTATGCTGAGTTCATTACTTCTGGTTCTTGCTGAGTAGGTTAAATATCTTTGGTGAAGGAAGAGTGAAGGAGGCTCCAAGTTTCACCTTCACAGAATTCAAAATCCAGCAACAGTGTTGTCCTTCCTGGCTTCCTAGTTTTCCGTCCACCATCTGGAGACACTTACATGCGCCACACATACCCACAGATACCAGTGGATGATATTCTCATAATCAGACACATCAAAAACTGAATACAGTACTTTATTAGATGTCCTTTCACCTATCAAATCCCATTAATATGCATCATTGTTGTTTATATCAATGATTTTTTCTGTGTTTAATATTGTGGCATTGGTCACAAATAAATAAAACACTGCTAAATGAATATGTGGCCATCTGACCACCTCTGAATGTGTTAATAGGATTTCAGATGCGTCCTCAGTGTGTCTTGGGTGCATATCTGTACTTGGAGCTGTCCACTTGTGTTTTGATCAGTCAGGACGGATGCTAATGCCACATCTGAACAGGGCCTCTGTGTCACTTACAGACACCACATGAATAGAAAGTATGAAGTTACCATGGTTACTTCTTTTTCAATGAATGGCTAATATGAATTCACATGGGGAGAAAAACATTCATAAATGATAAAGAGCTGTTGTGCAAGATCAAGATTAAGGCCCCATTCAAAGTACAACACAGTAGAAGACATACACATATAGAGTTCCCAAGAGTAAAACTAGATTAAAATACCTAATCCCATGATGCATAGGCAACAGATAGCAAGTAGTGGATAATTTGGTGAGCAGAAAGATAATCATAGAAAAACTCAATGCTACCATGTCAATGATCCTGAAACCTTTGTAATACAGTAAATACTGACAATGTTCCAATGAGGTGCATGTGGTGGGAGATAAAAGATTCTTGTCAATACTTGCTTGGACAGAGATCTGACAAAACACTGGAGCTGTGTCTGAAATCACTTGTTTGTTTACTCATTTACTTCTTTTATATTAGACACTCAAAAGAGCTGTAAATAGAGATTTCAGGCAGATACTCACCATCATCATTTCTGATCATCACTGAAAGCCTTTTAGTCAACTGTATTTATTTATCTTTATTTATTTCTATAAACTGAATTCTATTATTAGATTATTACATAGTGTACATGCCTTCCATACTACTTTTTTGTACCATTGCCAAATAGTTGAGACATTTACACAGAATAGACTTGCTTAGCAAATAGCGATTAATGTTCATTATGTGAATTCACACTAAGTTCTGCCCATGAATTCTAGAAAACATAATACCAAAATACTTTTAACTTAGCCACACTACATTTGTACCTGTTGATTAACAGTCATCCCGTCTTTAATGTCCAATCCCTTCTCTAAGCACACCCCACTGACACAGTTTACTCAGTAATAACATTGAAACATGTTATCTGAAGAGTTTAATAAATATAGTTGGTCCCACAGTGTTTCTCTTGACTTGTCATAATTGTATAGTGTGCGACACTATGCTTATCTTATGAACACCATCAGTTAAAACTGCTTTTGGCTGGATAAGTAACTAATATCCAAAAGATTTCCTGGCAATTTGTCATGTTGGTTTAAAAAAATAAACCTTGAAGTCCACTGCAGCAGTGTTGTGTCCTCCCGTGAATCATTTTTTATTCTGGCTGTGCCTTTTAATACTAAACATACTGAAACTGATTCGTTTGCAGAGTAATGTCCTGAAATAGGTCAGCCTGGCTCAATAGGCAGCCGTTAATAAATGGGACTGTCAACAGCCATGGAGTAGAAATCAGACCGTCACTGACTGTTACATGAGGTGTCATATAACAGGTGTCGTGTCACTGTCAAAGCAATCGCAGTTCTCACTCATTCTTATCTTGTGTGTTTTGTAGTCAGAGAGTGTCACTGATTCAATGGTAGTGGAAACACTGACATTTGCAGTTTACAATCTCCTCCCTGCATATTTTCAGAGGCAATGGGGGATTCAGAATTATTTTGAAAGTCATTGCCTTAATTTCCTGTAATTCAATAGCAGTGGGTAAAAATATTTGTGGGGGGAACAGAGCAGCAGAAACATTAGAAGCAGAGCTGCGGCAGGAAGTAGAGTCTTTAGTCAGTGGCCTGAGGCAGATGTAAAAGTTTTCCACAGGTTCAGATACAACGTAAAGAGCTACCAAGCAGGGGAAACCAACCTTTTTAATTTTTAGTGTAATTTTGTTTTCTGTATAGGGTTTAAGCTCCTTAAAGGGGTTACCCTTTGGGAATGCTCTAGTTTCAAAGGTCATATGTTTGGGTCATGTCTCCAAACAGAACCACTGACCTCCTCTGACTAAAAGCTGAGATCAGCCTGGAGAGGAATGTAGGTTGTCACCAGAGCTATTTTGGCAATGTACAGCCGCTAATGATTGTGATCACAGAGCAGAGCACGGAGCAGTTGCTTTGCTTTCCTTTTTTCCAACCAGCAAGTTTGATCATGCAGCTCTCACTGGCGCTGCAGGGATTAGAGAGTTAAGCGAATGGCACGTCGGCTCCGCTTGCAGTTTGCGTCAAGGAGAAGCAACACGGACCCTCTGTCAGAAAGCCTCAGCAGCCATGGTGAGGAGAGTGGAGACAGCGTGTCAGCTCGTAGCCCAGCAGAGAGTCTGGCGCACAGTTCTGTCCACTTGAAGGTGACTCCTCTGTCACCAGACTGTGCTAATCTACAGCAATACTCTTCAGTTTTCATACCCAGGGTTAACATTGGAGGATGCAATAAGAAGAGCATTCTGCAGATCTCCCTGCAGCCCTGTGGTAAGTTCAGTGGAGAGCTGGACAGCAGTATAGAGGATGGAGACCAGGGAGTTGGTGAAGGAGGACCAGGTATGGGCTCTGATGGAGCTTCAAGCAGCAGCAGCATGGCCAGCGATGCTGGGTACTGTAGCAGCAACAGTATCTTTGAGCCAGAGGCTCCAGAAAAGCACAGGACCACCCAGGAGAGGAGTCTACCCTGCTGTAAGTCCAAGGTCCCACTGAGACGCTGCTCCTCCTTGGTTATATTTCCAAAGAGCCCCTGCAGTACTCCACCTGCCTCCCCAGTAAGTCCCGTGGCTCTACCTGCTCTCCCGCCAGTGAGGTCTCACCAGTCATCTCTTCAGACATCTACCTGTGAATTCTCACAAGATGAGGGGGAAGTGTCTTGCAAAGGGTCCACCACCACGGCAATGATTGGCCATCGTCTCCCAAAAGGAAGCTGTTCAGGTGACTTCAGGGACAACAAACACATGGTGCAATTTAATATTCCTTTACAGGATGAACCAAAATGCAAAATGGAGGACAGGAGTAAAGTAATGGAACTGTCATCAACTCTAGACAGATCGAATCGTCACTCGAGCAGCTTACTTCTACACTTCGCCCAGCAGCAACCAATGATACCCTGCAAGGGAGCTACAACCACAGCTACAGTTAATGTGGAATATCCTGAGGCTCCTAACCCAGCCATACACCCTGTGGGTGAATGTGAACCTCACAAAAAACTGTTTCGAAGTACCTCTGCTTGTTTGTTCACCTCAACTAAACCATCAGAGAAAAACTATAAGATCTGTTCATATGGAAAAAGCCAGGAAAGGGCAAAGGAAAACCACTGTCTACGCGCCATACAAAGGAGCTTTTCCCTGGAGGTGCCTTACGCTAGCACTGGAATTTCATGTCACGTTTTGAATCCAAAACTCAGTAGCCCCTGCTCTCCACATGTGCACATTCATTTATCTCCTTGTTGTCCAACTAAGTTGCCAAGCTCTGTAACTGACGTAAACAAAAACCAGAACGTGAATAATATGCCAGAGAGCCCAGGTAAAAAATCAAAGGTGAGTGTTGAGTTTCTTTTATTGGAAATAATTGTTGGTCACTGACCCTTAGGAATGAGCTTGAAACCCTGAAACGTCACAGTGACTTCAGAGGCAAAACATTTGTTTTCAAGATACATGACAGGCCCTGTCCAGAGGCCCTATGGAGGAACCGAATGGAGTCATATAATGTTGTTTAACTGGTTCAAGTAGATTCCATACTGCCTTGGTTTGACTGCTCAAGTGACATCACATGACTGTCATGAATACAGCAAATAAGAAAATGAATGTTAGCTCTGTGCTAAATCTTGGGCTTATTGCTCTAATAGAAGGTTTAACGTTCAAGACATTGTTTTTCGGACACGTATGCAGTGTATTTTTCAGTGTGGAGTGATATGCTGTGATATTGCTGCTCTCCTTCACCACCATCACCATTCAAATCCCTAAAACTCTGTTTACTCAGGGTCAGCCATTAGGCTCACCACAAGCAAGAGCTACAGTCAGTAACTGAGAAGATGGCTACAGCTAAGTCATGCAATTAACAAGCCCAATGTGGACAAACATTCAGAGGTATTCGGTTACATTACAGTAAACCCATTTGCTTATTAGTGTGTAAAGGAGAAGGAATAGTAGCCCATCTTTCATTTTCTGTCTTTTAGTGTGTGAGCTCGTGCCCAACTTTCGACAAGTTCGCCATTTTTTATATTCTGTTAGCGCTATGAGTAATCGTCTTAAGTATTTACCCAAGTTAATTTTAGTGGTGGGAAAAGCGGTGCCCCTTGCTGATATAAATAAAGTGGCTCTGAAATATTTCCCCTGACTCCAGATAGTCTGGTGGTCTGTAGCACTGCCCAGTCCCGTGGATTCAAATTTAACAGCATGATACTAGAGTAGCGCACAGTCATGCCAGCCATTTGTGGACATGGTGTGTGTGTGTGTGTGTGTGTGTGTGTGTGTGTGTGTGTGTGTGTGTGTGTGTGTGTGTGTGTGTGTGTGTGTGTGTGTGTGTGTGTGTGTGTGTGTGTGTGTGTGTGTGTGTGTGTGTGTGTGTGTGTGTGTGTGTGTGTGTGTGTGTGTGTGTGTGTGTGTGTGTGTGTGTGTGTGTGTGTGTGTGTGTGTGTGTGTGTGTGTGTGTGTGTGTTTTGACGGTCAAGTAATGTAGCCAGGATGGGAGCGTGAGCTTTTCCCAGTAATAGGGTGGTGTGCTCCCTTCCCTACGAGTCCCCCTGCAAGGCAGTGTTTGTGAAATATCAGGCGTCACCCTCCCCCTGCATTTAACAGTTTGTCAAGTAAAAAAGGTCTCCTCCAGTAATTAGCAAGTCTGCTTACTTTTTAAAGATTTACATTTTTAAATCTAGATTATATTATCAGGGCTGCATCAAATAGAACACACCTTTGTTTGCATTTCAGACCATGTCCATTCACAGCCAAGCTGCAGCCGGTATTTTTAATTACTTGAAAGCGGTTGTTGTGAGAAGCTATTGTGGGAATTTATGATGTCACAAAATAATAAGAGTTATAACAGGAGAAACAAGTCATCCCGCCCACACTGGTGCTACGAAATAACAGAAGAGTGGAACCGTCACTGAAACCCAGTTTTGTCATGAAAACTTATAGGCTAAATGTGACATCATTAACTAAATTCAGCAGTAGTACTGTGGCCTCTCTCTAGTTACGCACGCTCTGAGGTTCTTACCCCGTATGTCATGTCGTGAGTTAATGAACAACCATGTGTGACCTCATGACACAAGTCAGGTGAAGATGAATCAGACATCTCTCGGCTGTGTTTTGAACCACCCAAAGGTTTAACTTAATGAAGGCAGAATTTACCTCTTCCTCAAGTCAATGAGCAGACATTGATTTGATTAAGAACTACAATGTATAATTAATGGCTCAAATTGAACAATTGATTAAACCAACCAACAGGTCAAGGATATCAAGTTGCACACGACCTCGGTGACATTATGGCCTGTTATGCACTTTGATTGCTGCCACAGTGATCATGGTCTGGGTGGGTAGCTGTTTTGTCTTGGTCTGAGTCGGAACTCAAATTACCTAAAAAGTGATTACTTTGTTGAGAGACCACTCAACTATTATAAAAAAAAAAAAAAACATGCCCAACACCAAGCTAAACATTTAGGCTTTAAACTGTTTAACAACAGGAATAAAGCCGGCAGTCAGCAAAAACATGACCCCTTTCTTTCCTTTTGGTCTTATGGAACTGTCAAGTTTAGACTTTTATCTTCCGAATAACATTAGCTGTGTAGCCCTTCAGAAGTTTAGGTTTCACAAGCTGCAGTCCACCTGTCAAAAGCAGTTTGTTGTCGCGGAGATAAGATGATATCCCTGAGCTTGCTCCACAGATACAAAAACATGCGTCTGTAGCTGTTTGCCACAGCCTCATACAGTATATAGTCAGCACTGCTTAATGCCACATGCTAAACTCAGTCACATGAACTGTCAGGGATACTCTGAATATACATTAACCACAGTTCTCTCCAAAGCATGAATTTAAGCTTGGTCTCACCTCACACTGTGGTTTTGAACATCGTACTGATACGTCCTCAAAGATCAGTATTTTTATTTTTTTTGATTAATTGCATGGTTAAAACAGCAAGCATTTTTTCGTTCTAGTTTCTCAGCTGAGAGGATTTGCTGCCTTTCTTTGCTGTGACGTGATAGTAAATTGGAAATTTTAAGGCTCGAGGCTCTTGTTTGGACCAATAACCAACTCAATAACCTAATCTAGAAATTTGGAAACTGCATTTTGTCATTTTTCACCATTTTCTGACAACATCTTGTTCAACTGATAAATTAATTAGCCAAAAAAAGCTGCACATAATTCAGTAATGGAAGTAGTTGTTATTTGTAGTCAACGTCTTTGCACACTTGTGATTTCCATTTTATACAGCTGTAAAAGCGTGTAGTGAAATATATTTTGTTCATACTCGTCAGTGCTGGTTAACCTGGACTCAACCGTTTTTCTTGGTTGCATTATATGAAACACAAGGACAACGGGGGCCTCCGTCTATATGTGTGCACATAAACACTATAGCGCTTAGACAGTCTGACCTGCCGGGGTGTTAATTTGGTCACAAAGCTGGCTCCCACAGCGCAGCGTTCTTAGCCTTCAGCCGTCTGCCTTCGGGGCTGTAATGGCTGCGATGAAGTCATGCAGTGAACGCGTGAAGTGTTCAAAGCGAAGACAAATTATCTGACAAATGCTACATTATTTTGGTCGCGGCCTCTCGCAATAACAGTGCGACCATTCATCGTGAGATGATAAACACTTTCCTATTCAGGCTACATGCTAAATATATATGGAAATAGGTCAAAGTCATATGACTCATTGTTTCAAGTGGGAAAATGGTTCAGTGTTCGCACTGAGCATAAGAGATATTTTCTGTCAATTCTTATGATTAAAAATAGCACTGAAGAGAACTGGCTTGTGACGAAAGATGCTTAATATGTCTATATATTATATATGTCTAGTTATGACATTGTCAGATGCACTGTCAAGATATTGCTGTGGTTCTCCAAAGTCAAAAGATGACTTGGTAACAGAATAGATCTCTGGGCCAGTCCTGTGTCTGTGTGTGCTAGTAAATATTGTCACCATCCTGACAAGTGTATGACTTTCTCTCTTCGTCAGACACGTGATGACTTTCTGGGACAGGTGGACGTCCCCTTAAATCAGATACCGGTGAGTCCTTGGTAGCAGGAAATCCTTGTTCTTTTCATATAAATGTCTATGATGCGTTTGTGCTTATGTGAGTTTAGCATGTTTTGCTTTTGCTGTAGCTGTTCATGTACAACCCTTCGACCTCAATTTCACCCGTGTCACCATATAAACATGTACACCCTTATCCGTGTGTCTGTTCCACATCATTGTCTATAGTTTTGGAAACAAGTGTCTGTAATGTTTATGTTACATTCATTTATGTTTTATTATAAATACAACACCCACAAATTAGCCGCCATGGTAAACTGTCACCACTGTTTCATGTTATCTTTAAATATACTTTATTATACAATGCTAAGCAGTAGATTTGTTTATGCAGCTTGAAGAATTAAAGTTTTCCTTTTCTTGTTCTGTTTCTTTCACAGACAGAAAATCCTAATACAGAAAGGCCATACACATTCAAGGATTTTCTGCTTCACCCACGGAGGTCAGCTTGATTTCATGGTTATTTCGTCTTTTCCACTTTTACATTCAATTTTTACATATGTTTATTTGCAGGAGAAATTACAGGCTTAAGTTAATATTTCATTTTTAAACATTCCTGATAGCGTTTATTTCTTGTTTGTTTAAAAAAAAGTATTCCTCTGTTTGTCACGCAGCCACAAGTCCAGAGTCAAAGGTCATCTACGTCTCAAAATGACCTACCTGCCAAAAAACTCTGGTTCAGAAGAGGAAACAGCAGATCAGTCCGAGGACATGGATGTAAGTTTTTGTTCAGCAACAAGATACTGTATTTCCTGTGATATTCACAAATATCACAAACCTCTTGCAAGTTTTTAATTAGTTCATAGATTTTAGTTCCCAGTCATTCTGACTTTCTACTCACCAAAAATAAACAGTTTTTACTGTTGTTGTAAATGTACCCCAAATATGTTTTTTATTTTTTTACTTGTACGTTTGTTCTTGTTTATTATCTCTTTTGAATCAGTTACAGCAGGTAGAGTCACTGTGACTGGAGACTGAATATACACTATATGAATATATACATTAAGTTCTACAATTCTCTGCAAGTTTTTTAACTGAAATCTTGAAATCATCTAAACACATTTATAACATATGTATTAAACTACAACCCTGGGTTATTTAGATGGGGGGGAAATCCTATGGAAAACCCATCCATAACCTAGGCATTGTCATAGTTTTAACCCCTGACAACATTTTAAACAATTGAAAAGTTAAAGTAAGTCATGTGATGTCTTTAGAGCATGCATGTGTCCATGGTCTTTGTACAATATGCTGTTCATGTCTTAAGAATGAGTTTTAGTCATATCAGAGCTCTTGTCCTCCTAGCAAGTGGAATTTATTCTAGTTGACAAGTTTCTTTGGTTTATGCAGTTAAATAGCTGCTGATATTGTCTCCGTCCAGCCTGTGCCGCCCATTTTGAAACTCTCTGTTTATGATGTGCAGCCTGGTTGGGAGCTGCTGGAGGCACAGGACATGTCAGGGCCCAGACAAAGCCAGCTGCTGCCTGCTCTGCCCCCTGGCTGGGAGGAGCGGCAAGACAATCTGGGAAGAATCTACTTTGTCAACCATGAGAGTAGAACCACACAGTGGCACCGACCCACATTGCAGTAGGACTTCTCCCATCTTCCCAGCAAAGCTACAAAACCTTCTCAGTTGGTGCAGCACTGATTCTGTGTGTCTATCCTCAACAGGGACAGTGATTTGGAGATGAGCAGAAGACACAACACTAATGCAGACGTCGAGCATGCGTTAAATACTCGCAGACAGATCTCAGACCATGATGAAAATGCCACACGAGAGTCTCCTGAGGTACTTTTAACACATTTTAATCAACATGCCTTTTACTTTGTCTTGCATTACCAACCTGTATCTTTCCATTGTGTTTAGATGAAAAGTATTATATGGTTAAAGTTAATTCAGAGTAAAGGTTCACTATCACTGTGTGTTAAAAATTAAAATCTCACTGTGCACTACCTGCTCAGCATCAAATAGCTTACAGACACATTTATCTGGTGAACGTAGTGGAGCATTTAGCAGCTAAAGAATGAGATATTTCCCTCAATAGTTGGCAGAGACCAAAAACAAAGCTAAAAGAGAATGAATATTAGACTCCAGCACAATAAGATTATCACACAACCTGACAGGTTTGTCACTCAGGTGAGTGGGTGAGAGATGGGGAAGTCTCTCCTGGTAGTTACTCTATGTAGATGTCATTTTGCAGCTAGGTGTAGGTGCAGCTTGCACTGCATACTTAAACTGAGTAATTTGGCAGAGTTGCTGTCGTTACATTTCACCTTGGATCTGCCTCCCAAAGTCTCTTCTCACTCATTTTCTAGAGCTGGGAGATCATTACAGAGGACGAGTCCACCTTGTACCACAGCAACAACCAGCTCGCGTCACCTCCACCCCAGATGCCTGCGGAGTTCCTCTCGATTTCTGGCGAGCTGAGAAATATGCAGGTTTCAGGGGCCACAGCTGGCGAGCAGCGCACCTCCCACACGGTGAGTCATGTTGTGTGCAGCATACGGTTCTGGTTACTGAAGGTCAGAGGAGGACAGACTTGTGATCAGATTAATATGAACCATGAGGAAAGAGGGAGAGAAGGTGGAAAGTACATATGCATTAATGGCCAAGTGATGATTATTGTCTTTTACATTCTTCCCCTCTGCTGCAGGATCACGCAAGTATTTCAAGCCATTCCAGTCTCAGAGGAAGTTCCCACACTTCAACTGGAGAGGAACATCCTGTTAATCCTCTGGTGAGTATTTTACTCTTTTTACTTTTCTACATACAGTGTTGCTGTCATGGCAGGTTCTTAGACTCTCTGCAAGAATTCCAACATCAAAAACATATAATATTATGTCTATGTCTACTTTAATTGATCACTATTCAATTTTTATGCCATTTAACAGCTAATTCCAACCTCTGCTGAGCTGCCTCCAGGCTGGGAGGAGAAGCGGGACAGTAAAGGAAGACGCTACTATATCAACCACAACAGTCGAGCCACAACATGGACACGACCCCTCATTCAGGTTCACATTTAATCTGATGCATACTGACACTTGGCATTACAATTTTTATACCCGAAGCTGATAAAATTATGAGCTTTTTGTTTAATTTTTGTGTCCTTGATTGATGTAGAACCTAATTCCTGTATTTATCAGAAAACCTCAGAGGCGGCAGCAGCACCACCGAGTGGTTCAGGTTCATCCCAAAGCCCCACACCGTCCCAATCGACCATATCCCCCGAGGTGTCCCCACAGCACACCCCAAGCCCAGAGGCCACATCAGGATTCTTGCCGGCTGGTTGGGAAGTTCGTAGTGCTCCCAATGGAAGACCCTTTTTCATTGACCACAACACAAAGACGACTAGCTGGGTAAGAACGCAGCAGACAAGAGGGTTTCTGGTGTACCTTTGTGTCCAAGTGGTGACAACCCACAGTGCAGTTCTTCTGATAGCCACTAGAGGCTGGACTCAAGATCATCTATAGCAGTGATCCTCACTATTTTTTCCAAGTGAGCCGCACTAGCAGAATAAAGTCAGCAGGCGAGCCACCACAAAAATAATATCCCCTGCAGCCTCACATTCAGTATCTGCCGAATTTGTTATCACACAACATACAATATGCAATACAAGCATAGCCACTCCCATACTAATAATTAAAAAATTCAGAAATGTGATTGATGACAGTATCAATAACACTTCTTCTTGTGTAAGCATTTCCTGTTTGACTGAAATGCACCCTCTCGTTTTCCTATGAACAGGAAGATCCCAGGCTGAAGATTCCTGTGAACATGAGGAAACGACCCTCGCTCGACCCTGCTGATCTCGGCCCTTTGCCGGTATGTTCATCAGTTACAGAAAATCAGTGACCAATCAACTGAAAAGCATTCATCATCATTAAGCTTTAGATCTCAGGTAAGATACATAGAGGGCACTTTAATGTGTCTTCCCTTATTTTCTGCATTCTAGCCTGGTTGGGAGGAGAGAGTCCACTCTGATGGGAGGATATTCTACATAGATCACAGTGCGTGTGACATTTAGTTCTAAAAAAACAAAAACAAATCTTGGCGTCATACAATAATAATTGTGTTACCTTTATTAATGAATGTCCTCGGATGTATTTTATTGCTCAGACACCAGGGCCACACAATGGGATGACCCCAGATTACAGAACTCGGCTATAACTGGACCAGTGAGTATAGATTGTATTTGACTGATAATTCTTCAGTGATATGATATTAGCGTACAATAAAAAACAATTCTGTCTTCATAGCTTACATTTTTCCAGTAGATATTCATCATTGACCACAGTGTAGGTCATAAAGTTAGGATGGATTTTCTTGCCATTGAACGTGGTTCTTGTTTACAGGCTGTGCCTTATTCCAGAGATTATAAACAGAAGTACGACTACTTCCGGAAGAAGATGAAGAAACCGGTGAGATTCTTAAAAATTACAGCTGTTGTTTAGGAGACTATGAACTTTGTTCATTCCATTTTTTTTTATTTATATAACGGGTCTTGCTTTAACCTCTGATTTAAGTATTTCTCTCACTTTCAAAGTGCTTTTTATTTAACCTTTGGGGTGATTGTAAAACTCTTTTTGATATAGGCTGACATCCCAAATCGCTTTGAGATGAAGCTGAGACGAAACGCCGTGCTGGAGGACTCATACCGACGCATCCTCTCAGTTAAGAGGGCAGACCTGCTGAAGGCTCGACTGTGGGTCGAGTTTGAGGGAGAAAAAGGACTGGACTATGGAGGCGTGGCCAGGGAGTGGTTCTTCCTCATGTCCAAGGAGATGTTCAACCCGTACTACGGACTGTTTGAGTATTCTGCCACGTGAGTCCAAAGTCTCTAACAGTCTTTTACTTTTGGTATCTGAGTTGTATTGTTTTGTATTTTATTAATATGTTTGTCGCCTTGCTGTAAAGAAAATGGGGGGGGGAATCATTAAATATATGTATGTATATGTATGTATATATATATATATATATATATATTTAGGGAGTGACTGGTTGGCTATTAACAAACAACAAAGCACATTGGAAGTGGTATTGTGTTATTTAAGATGAGATTTTTCTTCCAGGGACAACTATACGCTGCAGATTAACCCCAACTCAGGTTTATGTAACGAGGACCACCTGTCCTACTTCAAATTCATCGGCCGTGTGGCAGGCATGGCTGTTTATCATGGAAAACTGCTGGATGGTGAGGTTTTTTATTTATTTATTTTCATAAATGTTGTTCACAAATTTTAAAGGGCATCAGTGACAAAGTCAAAAAGTTTTTAAAGGTCCTGATCTCTTTATTGTTGTCTTCAAAAGCTTTTTTCATCCGGCCTTTCTACAAGATGATGCTGCAGAAGCCAATCACCCTCCAGGACATGGAGTCAGTTGTGAGTGTCACCTTTTTTCAGTACAAAATAATGGGGATGGCAACTTGTATCAGGATCCTGAAATAACAAATGATCTGGATCATTTTTATTTTTAACATATTTCTCTTATTTCATCACTATTTAAAACTCTTAAAATTTTTAATTAGAAGTAGCTTTAGTTGTTTTTATCCATTAAGTATTATCTGGGATATTTTATTCACTTCTTTTCACAGTTTAATTATTATTACTGTTATTATTTTATTTTCAGGACAGTGAATATTTCAACTCCTTGATGTGGATTTTGGAGAATGACCCAACAGACTTGGATTTGAGGTTCACCATTGATGAAGAGCTGTTTGGACAGGTTTGCTTAACGTATTATCTTTGCTTCAACAACTTTAACTTTGTGATAATAAGTGTGATAATAAGGGGTTTTCTGGATATTGCCATATCCCATTCTGTGTTTAGACTCACCAACATGAACTGAAGTTGGGTGGCGCTGAGATTGTCATCACTAATGAAAACAAAAAGGAATACATTCAGTAAGTAACAGAGCCCCTCCCCTTTTATCATCTTTGAACTGTGTAATTTTGGTTGGATACTAATCTGCTTTTTTGTGTTTTGACAGTCTTGTGATGCAGTGGAGGTTTGTGAACCGGATACAGAAGCAGATGACTGCATTCAAAGAGGTACCCATTTATTTGATGTAACATAATGAGCATCTTTACAAGCTGGAAAAGACTTTGAATAATAATTGCACATTTTTGTGTTTTAGGGATTCTTTGAGCTGGTACCACAAGATCTGATCAAGATCTTTGATGAGAATGAGCTCGAGGTAAGTTTTTGGTTTCTGGTGTGCTGAAATAAATAGATAGATAGATCATTCTTGAAATATGAATAATGATCTATATCTGCCTTTTTCCCTCCACAGTTGCTCATGTGTGGTCTCGGAGATGTGGATGTGAACGACTGGAGAGAGAATACCAAGTACAAGAACAGCTATTGCTCCAACCACGTAGTTATCCAGTGGTTTTGGAAAGTAAGACAACTTTCTGTGCCTAAGGCCAATAAGTTGGAGCTGAGTGGCATGGACTTGCCTGTGTTTTTCCTTCCTTTAAGAAGAGCTTTGCATTATTTACCTATTCGTATGTTTTCTGTTGTGTTGTTATAGACGGTGCTGCTGATGGATGCAGAAAAGCGTATCAGGCTCTTACAGTTTGTGACAGGAACGTCCAGGGTCCCAATGAATGGCTTTGCTGAACTCTACGGTGAGCTGATCTATTGTATTTTGTATTACTACCAACTGTGATGTTGTCTGTCTTTTTATCTACATCGTCCACTCAACTTACCACGTATCCACTAAGAACAAATAATTATTTTCAACCAGTCTTTTGTGTCCAAATGAGCGACTATCTTTGCCTCATTGTCCATTGAGCGTCACATTTCGCTCTCTGTTCTGTAAACACAGGTGGTTTCAACTTTGTTGTTGTTTTTTTTCTTTTTAATTAATTCCAAATGACATTATGTTGTATGTGTTTGTCTGATGTTTGATGGTTTTATTTTGCAGGGTCTAACGGACCACAGCTGTTCACAATTGAGCAGTGGGGAACACGTGATAAACTCCCTCGAGCCCACACATGGTAAGTACTTTACTGTGAGTTTTTCCCCTGTATTATCTAACAGTTGTTCAGACCATCTTTAAAATTCACTCAAAGTGCCATCGGACAGTTTTTTAAAGGCCAAAAGCAGAATGTGACAAAAAAGTCACAACCCGGAATAACATTTACAATTATTATGTTGCGGTAATGCATCTACAATGTAGAGAACCCCCACTATCTCGGCAAAGTCTTGTTTTTTTTACTTGTGTGCACAAGATCAGTATCTTGTGGGGCTTTCAGGGGCTTGAGAAGGAGAAATGATACAGCAACATCACTGTTCTTGTACATCAGCCCTGATTAACACATGACATTGAACAAGAATGCACTCTTCTCTTATGAGCTCACTCCCGCCGCAAGTATTGTGTTGCCCTGTTAAAGACTAACTGAAAAAAAAGGACAAGTACAAAATAATAGTTAGTTAATCACAGTGGGTTGAAGCTTGATACAGTCACAGCTGGCATTTGAAAACTGACAAAAAGCATCAGCCTCAGTTCTTAAGTGAATTGTGAAAAACTAAAATGAAATTTGATGTTCATTCCTGCATATGCGCGTTTTTATGACACCTGCCTGGATGTGATTTTAACCTTGATTCACTCCCTGTGTTAACATTCCTCTCCTGAAGCTTCAACCGGCTGGACCTTCCTCCTTATGAGTCCTTTGAGGAACTGAGGGAGAAACTTCACATTGCCATCGAGAATGCACAAGGCTTTGATGGGGTGGATTAATGCGAGTGTAGTAAATGAGCTGAAGTGACATTTGGTGCCATCAGAGAATATGCCAAGCAGCATGACGCGGTGATGTTGATTAGAGAAACAAGCTGTGCATCAGACTCGGGTCTTAACCTACCGGCTGTGTGACGGATGAAGGACAGTCACACAACCCTCACTTTGGTCCTCTGTTTGGTCACGTGCTGAAAAGACTTTAGATCTGGAGAGACCGAGGAATTTAATCACTCAGCGCCTTGTAATGTTTACAAATTAGAATTTTATTATCATTATTATTTTTTTAATTGTAAGTTGCTCAAAAGTGTATTCACTTCTATTTGTTCTGCAAAATTATTCAATATTTAAAGAACCTGCTTCCGCGAATGAAATGTAACAGAGATTAATGTGAATGTAAAGCTTAAAAACATCTTACTTTGAAAAACATTTTATGTTCAGCTACTCACATCAGGTAACTGTGAGACTTAATGTAGTTACATTGCTTCTCTTGGAAAACCATTAACGTGTCCCACTCACAACATGACTACGAACATGTCGGGGTGTAAATTGGACCATGGGTTAGAAAAGTCAAGAACACTCTGTTGAAGTTGCCAAGTTAAGGTTGATTTAAGAGAGAATAGTGTAACTACTTCATGTATGAATTAGACTCACAGACCATGTCTCCTAAATTACACTGAATTGAACAGTCCAAAATCCCTTTAAACATGAAATTGGCTCGGCTGTAAGAAAATGTCACACAGACGATTCAAAATCAAAATATCAAGGCAACAACGATGTTATCCCAGACGTATATAAAGATTTAAACAAGAAAACATAAATATGAATTGGTATTTAAACTTAAATAAAACAAGAATTCAATCAAATTTTATACGTAATGATCAATTTTTCATTCCAGTATATTAGAAACACTGATGCAGGACACAAAAATGTGAGCACCTCATAAGCATTTGTAGCACAAAGAGTGCAGATTAAGTCTGAGTGATTATGCTTATACAAAGTGTATTGATATATCAGCTAAGCTCTATAGTAGTGATGTACTTATACCAGGACCAGTAAAAGGCTAAACTAAATATACTGTAGTTCGTATCTGTGTAGTCCACAGATAAGAAGAAGTGACTACATGCAGTGTTAGACTGTGCTGAAATACTATGCATAATTGTACATACTGACATAACGATTGAATATCACTTGATTTTTTTGTTACTTAGATAAATATATTGTACATACAAATATAACTTTGCCTTATAGAAAACTGTCAAAGCATTTGTTGTTAATACTGTTGAAGTAAAAAAAACAAAGGTTATTGGTGCACCTCTACATAATGCATCTTCAGGATAAGTAATGCTTATATTTACTGGGCAGTGGCTTACAGAAATCTTCTCCGACAGACTGTATGTTAAACACGTTTTGTCTTCTTTTGTCAGTGAGCGATATAGTTTTGTTTTCTTCTACTTGTCATGGGTGTCTAACTGCAGCACAGTGCTCTGTTTTCAAGAGTACAACTTTAAAATTTGTTTTGTTGGTTGTCAAAATGTGTACAGATTATTTTCAAAATGTGTAATCACTTGTAATACCTTTGTAAGAAAGTAACTGTTCATAATCAGTCATTTTAACATATTCTGAGTGGTAAAACACGTGTTTACACTGCCTGCCATGTTTACGGGTTGTTGATAAAGGAAGGTAGCATGGGCTGGTTCTTGTCTCTGACTACACAGTTTTATACTTATGCTTTTATAAAGTGAAGCACTTTGTTAATTTCATGAGTCTTACTTCTAAACTGTCTGAATCTTAGCCAATCGGTCACCTGCAGACTGCTTAAGCCACTCTTTAAAAACACAATCCTATGCTTCAAGTGCACATTTGTTTAAATGTTTACATGTGAACATTGCTAAAAATAATCACATTCTACTCTTTCACTGATTTAAAGTCAAATACCGAGGCCTTCGTTTGTTATATACTGTAGACTTTGATTGTGTTTATTGATGTTGTAATCTCTAAACTGAAGTACTGTTATATATGTATTGTTCTCTACTGAATATTAAATAGATCAACACTTTATTTCTGATAAATCAAATTTTGTTATGATAGAAATTAATTACAACACCTATAAGTGCATTACAACGACATACATGCAACATATTTACAACAACTGGTGAAAGGGTCAAAGCTGTCAAATCCCAAGTTGATGACCTATAGCACACAAAAATGAATCTAAATATAATTGATGAATAAACAATTAAAAACAATTCTCCACTGTCTTCGTGTCTAATTTTTTTCTGATGTGTATTTGTTTGTTTTGTTCTCCACTGATTAGAAGCACTTCTTCCAACAAAAGAAAAGAAAAACCATTCTCTTATAGTGACTTTTGGTTCTTGTAAGCTGCATGTAGACATTGAAATAAAGTAATCTATTGTCTCAGAGGTGTTTGTCAGCAGCTATAACATGTCCTGAGGGAAAGAGCTGGTGTATATACAGATGATGAAAGATGAATAAAACAGTTGTGGTTTCGTGTTGTTTTGGACAACTAATGATTTGGTCATGTTTGGTAATGATATTGGTAATAGGGGATCTGTTACTTTCACATAGACAACAAGATATACAGATCTTTTGACACAAGGGAGTTAAATATTTTTTAAGTTGTGTCGGTAACTTCACTGTGTGAAAACCTGCAGATGTGAATCTAAACTCTTAAGCATGTGTACTCTGTAGGAGAACAAAAGGCTGGTCATGTGGGGAAATCTATGAGGTAGAATAGTCGTCCAGCTTTGTAGTATCATGCTGTATATTGGACAATTTGAGGTTCTGGCTGTAGCCTCGAGTGTTTCAGTGTGAGACGTCCAGGACATACTTAAACGTCACTTTAGTTATGCAAAGATTGAATTCATTACAGTTACGGTTATTTTATCCAAAGAGTCAGACCAGCTGGTATATTAGTTGTAGTAGTAGCTGTGATGTGGGTAAGAATGTACAGCATATGACCGTAGAGAACGGAAGAAGAGACTAAAATATTTTGTTCATTTTATTTTCTTTTTCTTTTATCTACACTAAATGACTGCGTGTTTGAAGAAGGTTGTTTTTCATTTTGCTTGTCTTGAAAGGGGCAATTACTATTTCAGCATTTTCTTTTAAAATGTGATTTTGATGACTGTGGAGACTTCTGAGTCTGGCTTCTGGAGCATGCGTTTGTGTCACAAAATTCTCAAAACTAAGCTTATCTGTGACCAACATTGTATCAAACAATGCAAACCTGTAAATGCTTTTTGTTAGTACTTCATAGAATTTAAGATATTTTGTTTTTGAACATTGATTCTGATGACTTGTTTCCAGTATTCTTTGAATTATGAATTAATTCAACAGATGTAATGTATCTATATGATCAAACCATCTGATTAAACCATATTCATGTCAACTTCTATGTATCTATGTAGTTCTTAATTGCTCCAGCTGGGGGAGATGAAACACAACATTCTTCCCGAGGGGCATCAACTAACATTTAAAACTTCCGAAAAGCAAAACTGGGTTTGTTTGTTTTTGTTTTTTGTTTTTCAGAATATATTGACAGCTAACATCAAATCTTCTCTTTGAATTCTACTTATTTTTTAACATCCCACTGTGGATGTTCTTTCTTGGTTTTCATTGTGGGACTTACTATGAACTATATTTCATGGCATAACAGATCTGAGCTCACAGTCCTGACTATTTAGCTGAGGCTTATTTAGCTGTAGTCGCATATTTCATTTTTCCCGTGTGCTTACTGACCTACAGTGCCGGCTGTTCTTTCATATGTATTCTTAACAGGAGCAGTGGGTGGAAAAGACTCTGTGGTTGGAGCCTTTTGCCTTTTGTGTGACTCAGATGAACAGCCCAAATTTCTCTGAAGCCCCCCCCCCCCCCCCTCTTGTTGTGGCACTAAATCCCCCTTCCCTCCACACAGGTCAGTAGAAAGGTCACACACAATTCAGGCCGGCCTTTTGGACACTTCTGGGGGTCAGTGGGGATGGGCATGTGTGGTAGCAGGAAAACATCAGCCTCAGCCAAAAGGCAGCAGGCACTGGTAAAGTTGGCTCGCCCTTACCCACAACCTTACCAGCATTCATAACCTGATAATGACGTTTACTCCATTGATCTGGCCTCAGAGCTTGACCTGAGTTCACATGCAGGCCGACCATCACCCCACCCACAAACTGTGCCATATTGGCAGGTGCCGATACTGAATTCTTGATTAATTAAGCACCCTGGGGAGATCTTTGCTGACCATGAATGAGGCCAGGCTCTCAGTTTCTCACGTTATGTAAGCGAGGAGCCTGCAACCTAAGCTGAGGCACTGCTCACTTATTAGGTTATGTAATTTACTTTAAAGGGAAATGTAACTAACAAATAGGTTATTGATTCTGTGTGTGTGAGAGAGAGGTTATTGTGGCAGGGGATGTCCTTTTTATGACTGGTTGTGTTATGTTTCACTGGTTAATAACTTGAGGCTATTGTTGGAATTAATATGGGAATTTTCAAACCATTAAATAATGACGAAAGCATTTTATGTCCATGCACATTCTTTTCACGCAGATTACTCTGTTAAGATTCTACATTTCATTTGGAAGGACACTTGAAACTGTTTTGGATTTTTCTAAATTAGGCAAAATTTTTATCTTACCAAAGTTATACCTGAGTTACAATATTAATACTAATTGTGCATCTGCTTCTCCTAAACAAATTCAGAAGGAATATTGCACTTTGATATTAAAAGAAAGTGAAAATGTTTTGGGGAAACCCAGGATAAAGTACCCAGACAAAATTCAGCTCATTGAGTTTGAAACATTGAAAGTTTTATCTTCTAAATTTTTTGAAACTTTCCTAAGAGTTTAAGTATGTGTTTTAGTAAATATCTTCCATTATTCCGAATATACTTCCACTTAAGGGTTTAGCTTTCTCAGTGACTGAATAAGCACTTTGGATTTGTTTTAATTTTTTTTCCCGATTGAAAGGACATCACAGCTGGGCTGCGGTCTAGCTGCTGAATAAAGGTTGGGGGGGGGGGGGGGGTTGATCTCTCTCTACAATAAGTGATGGACATTGGATCAATATCGACATTGACACAGCAGCTGTCCTGCTCCTATCCATGCTTCCTTGTAATTGCAGGGCTCCGTTTTAAAGGACAGGAGACAAACTCATTTCCATTAACATGTTTTTTTCAGTTTGTAGAGGCCATTTGTTGTGCAGTTGGTCTCTGATATTGAGGGATCTGCTCTCATCAATACAGCTTCAGCTGTACTGATAAGGAAAAGTGAAAGTTTATTGGTGGAGCAAGCAGGATGACAATGTCAGAGTGCTGAACTCCTATTGTCACAAGACGAACATGGGTCAGTCGGGGTTCTGGTGTCAGGTCCAGTTATGGATGCAAAGCCTGCAGTATTACTATTCCAGACAACTTACATGTAAAAAGTGGGTATATTAAGAAAGATAAGACTAAGGAATTGAAATCTGATATATTCTGCAGCCCAAAAAGTGTATTATACATTTTTCCCACCTCGTCTTGTAAATAGGCTTTGGGTGGAAATGTGCAACTTGGAAATGTTCTAATTTGGTTGTCTAACAGTCTTTTACTGTGGTTTCGCTACTGCACTTGGTTTTTTGTCACGTTTGTTGTGTCTTGTAAGCCCATGTGGACCGGACACATTCTGATGCATGACACTTTGAAAAAAAAATAAAGGAACAAATCAAGGAGTATTTTGAGAATTGTGTTTAGCCACAAGCTGGGGAGCAGCGTGAGCCCTTGTCTGATTTTTCTGTGCTTTTACTTCTCCAAATTTATCGGGCAGCTGTAGTTTCTTTGCAGATGAATACATGTGTTATGAGATATGCTTGTAAAATATGCCACAATGCTTAAACAAAAAGGTGCCACTGGGATGCCTTCAGCCAAGGCACAGTTACCTTTACATTAAAGCCCAATGTAAAAATGGAAATATTTTTGCTTTTTTTTTTGCATCAGTAAATTTTAATTCTGATACTTGTTTATGTTTGTAAAAACTCTTACTAAAAGCAGGTAACTGTAATATAGCTACTTTTGTATATTGATGGTTATTTGGTGCGATGCAGAGGCTGTGTGTGTGTGTGTGTGTGTGTGGGTGTGGAGCATGGGTGCGCGCGTTCAGGGTGTACCGCCTCTACTCGCCGCCAGGGGGCGTCGCAGCTGCCTCTCTCCCCTGACCTCCGGAGCTGTGATGGAGTGTCGGTCCATCCCCGGAGGAGGGGAACTCCTCTCCGTCCCGCTGCTGCCCGGTCCTCTCGCCTCAGTAGCAGCGCAGCTCGTCTGCAGGACACGACCATGAGAGAGTAGCTAGCATGCACGGACAACTCGTGTAGATGGCGCCTGTCAAGGGGAAACCGGAGCCGCGTCTGCTGCTCTTTCTCGTCTTTCTTCCGATCTCAGGTGAGGAGCAAACATTTCCACTGATATTCTGTGAGAGCGCGGAGACACCGACCGACTGACCGTCAGGTAACCGACCGACAGACCGACCGACTGACCGGCAGGTAACCGACCGACCGACCGACTGACCGTCAGGTAACCGACCGACCGACCGACCGACCGACTGACCGTCAGGTAACCGACCGACAGACCGACCGACTGACCGTCAGGTAACCGACCGACCGACTGACCGACTGACCGTCAGGTAACCGACCGACCGACCGACTGACCGTCAGGTAACCGACCGACCGACCGACTGACCGTCAGGTAACCGACCGACCGACCGACCGACTGACCGTCAGGTGACCGACCGACTGACCGTCAGGTAACCGACCGACCGACCGACCGACTGACCGTCAGGTAACCGACCGACCGACCGACCGACTGACCGTCAGGTAACCGACCGACCGACTGACCGGCAGGTAACCGACCGCCGTGGAGCTTCGACAGGCGCCGAGCGCACATCTGGAGCGAGGCTTTCAACTTGAAACGCTCCCGAGGAGAAACTTTTTGAAACATTTCGCTGGCGACCAGCCTCAGAAGACAAACACGCACAAGTTGTTGTAACGTTCACTACGTTTTGCGCCTAAATGAAAATAAATAATTAATGACACGAAACGCTCAATTGTCGCAGCCAACTGTTCTGTCTCAGTCAGTTTGAACCGTCAGACAGCAGCTTTCCTCTGCCGCCGTACGGATTGAAGAAGAACATCAGAAAGTTGTTTCACCGGTGACTTCACTCACCTCCTCTTTTCGCCCACTCGTGTTTTAAACGTGGTTGTTACCTACAAGTACTTTGGTTCAGTACTTTTCAACCTCTCAGCTGAATATGAAGAGGTAGAATGAAGCGTGTTCAAGGTGCTGGGGACGTCCACACATTACCGAGGAGATATGTAAAGGTCTTGTCGATATTTGAAATGAGTGGTGAGACCAGAGCAGGCACGAGTAAATTCAAATTTTCCTGCATTTTTTAAAATATATTTTGACGTTTTCTAACCAGGATCACTGAGAGCTGAACACTGGGATCAGCAGTGTGTCTGGTCCAATGAACAGTCTGCCAATACATAATCAATACGCATATCAGACATAGAGCTGGTGTAGAAGACGAAATGGCCCCAGAAAGACATCCCGCATCCCGGCATGGCCCCCCCCTTTGATCCGTCGAATCGTCCGATGAAAATATTTACACTTTGTTACTGTATTCTTGCGAAAGAACCTGCAGCGCTTTTTTTGTTTTGACGTATTGTATTTTGATTATGGCCCCTGGGAATGACATTAGTGTCTCTTGTTATCCAGGCCCTCAGGAGTCACACTGATGAAACACTGGGTTTCTATGTGAACCAAAAGGGACTAATTGGATCAGCTGTTTTCACCCTCAGCTAGTGACTTTATGAGCCATAAGTAATTGGATTAACGTGGAGCAGAGAGAGTCTATCGAGGTTCTCTGTGTGATTACTGTACAGGATAGCAGGCCCTCCTGCTGGCGGACCTCCAATCCTGTACAGAGTGATACTTCGCCGTCGCACGACGTTTCAATATGTCACACTTGAATCCACCCAACAATGTGCACACTGATAATGTGGCTGCAATATGTGTAGTTTCCAGGGGAAAAAAGCATGCCGACACATTTATACCAAACCTTGTAAATTGCTTTAAACTCTTCATCTTGACAGTGCCCTGACAGAAGGCCCCATCCTGACAACTACCTTTGTTTCCTCCCTCTCTCTCTGCAGGTGTCTTATGCTTCAGTGAGCTGTTTTTCATCAAGGAGCCCCACGATGTCACCGCCATGCGCAAAGACGCCGTTATTTTGGACTGTCAGGCGCACGGAGAGGCACCCATCGACGTCAGGTGGTTCAAGAACGGAGTAAAAGTGATGGAGAGTGAACGCGTCTATCTACTCTCCAATGGTTCCCTTTACATTTCCGAAGTGGAGAGCAGAAGAGCCGACAAATCAGATGAAGGGTTCTATCAGTGCCTTGCTCACAACAAGTATGGAGCTATCCTGAGCCAGAAAGCCCGTCTTACAATCGCAAGTGAGTAGCACGCTGGATCTCATTGGCCATGTGATGTGATGAAGGGTGATGGTGGGATTCAAATCTTGGTTCTGTTGGCTACCATTTACTTGCAAAAATCTCTGGATGGGATTCAGCATGAATCATCAAAAGCGATTTCCACTGATACCCATTTCTGTTTATTTAGTAAATGTAACTTTTTGTTGCTCATTGTTGCATTTAGTGGAGCTTTGATGGTAGCAGGCAGAGGGACAAAGTCATCAAAGTTGGAGCTGTAAATAAGGATAGTGTTTGGAAGGGGAACATGCCCATTGGTGTGTAAATGAAGGAGCAGGAGCTCTGAAAGGTTAGGAGCTGTCCAGGATACCGTCTCTCCCTTGCTAAAGAGCAGATGACCCCTATTCACAGGCCGAGGCTTTCATGTTATTGCACCCTGGTCGCTTGAGGAATTGTTCTTTTGGAATGCTTTCTCCTGCAGCACTGTGCGTGTTGGCCTCGTGTTTTAAGGGGGGAGTAGAGAGGCTTGAGGCAGAGTTGGTCTTTTGGGACCACATGTCCCCTCCTCCTACCCTACAGGCCATGCATCTCGTTGTGACACTTTTGCAGAATGTATGTTAAAATGTATTCTGCACTAAAACATGCGTTTCTTTTTATTCCCAATCAAGATTCTGAAATATAATTATTTACAAGCGGCGACTTACACGGAGGTCGGGTCCACCTAATGTAACTTTATTTAACTCCTTCAAAGTTGACGAAAAAACATTGGTTCTTTGTTGCAGGTTATTATACATTTTTGAACACAGTTATGGACAATATATTCAATTTCTGCGAATAAGTTCTTCAAAATATTACACACTGTAGCTTTAAAGATTAACTTTGACGATTTGCTTTATTTAAACTTTGAAAAAACTTTTAATGAACATTTCCTTAATGAAGCTCAATCAATCCTTGATTTGCTCTGAAGTCGTACTTAAAGATGCAGTAATCGATTTTGGAGAAAGATTGTTTCTCTCTTTGTTGTTGTTGATGATTTTGTAACACTGGCCGATCGGCCGGGGCTCGAACCCACATCCTTGGGTACGGGAGTCAGACGCGCTAACCACAAGGCCAAAACCTTTGGGTCGTATAGAGTCCTTCGCTAACACGTGTCTTAACGTGTCGGGGAGCCAGGACTTACATTTTTTCCGGGCACACAGAACCGTCAGCTAGCGGACCGTGAGGAAATATTAGCTGATTTTTACAAAAAGTGTATTGGATTAAGATCACTTACTGCCCCTTTAACTAGATGCACTTCTCTCTGGTTGCAAACCCAGGCGTTTTCAGTTACATAAGAGTAAATATAGTTTTATTAATTAAGTGAGTGATTTACCTGCTTTATACAAGTTAAGAGGTGGTAAAGGCTGCCAGTAAGCTTTACAAGTTTGTTTTAAAATGGCACTTAAGACATGCTTGAGGGTCTATCTGGAAGCTCATAAAATTTGCACATACCTGGGAAATGCTCAGTTGAAGGACGCCGAGGTAGCAGTGGGGGTTGTTGCGAGTAGTGTGCACACACTCACATACGCACACACACACATATGTGAATTGCCGTTTCCCAGTACCACCACGGCCTTACCCCGAGTGTCTAAATGACCAAACTTTATTGCAGACCCCACCAGGTCAGAGGGAGCTGGAGGCTTTTGCACACAATTGTCTTCTGCCTCACTACTCTGGCGAAAGAGTGAAGGTTTTCACTATGACTGTTTTTGTCCAAACTAGCCCCCCTCCTCTCCCCGTGCTCGCTAAAGAAAGGCAATTATTTGTCCTGATAGCAGTGTATAGCACAGCTGGACCTGTTCACCACAGCGGGACTAATTACATTAAAAGTTAAAGTTTGGAGGTTGATTCCAAGTTTACGTTTCGATTGAAGGTCAGGGTGGCAGTTCTCATTAAACAGCTTGACTCTCTTGTATCACTTGCCTATTGCTTCAAAGTCTGCAAAGAGGTGTTGGCCATTCATATGTGATGCATTTCAACTGGACAAAGAAATTTAGTTTTGTCATGAATGTTTTGATCCAGGTGTCACCATGTCCTTAGGTTTTATCACATGTAACTTACTGTAAGAATCATGACAGGGAAGCTTTATATCTCAAGTGCAAGAATGGTGCCCCCTTTGAGCTTTTTAGTCCTATGCTCATATGATGAATGTGGACCTGCTGGTTGTTCTTTTAGGAGTGTGATGATGAAGATGATGACGGAGAGAAACCTTAAATGGGGGTTTGCTAAAGCACAAAGGTGATATGGGATTTGGCCCTAATAAAAAGGAATGTGACACATGAGCTTCACCATGTGACTTTTGTCAATAGACCTCAGATTGATTGGAGTTAGCTCCAATTTTTTTGGTGGGGCTTCTTGCACCGTTCGACCATGTGTTTGTTAGGCAGGAAAACAGAGTATGGCTCAGTTTTGGTCCACAAACTGGTGAAAATTTGTAAAGTTGGTTATTTGGCCAGTTTTACTAATGCTTTTCAATCTGTGTTGCATCAAACATGATGAGACTTTAAGAAAACTAGTTAAAACATAGTTTTAAACCTATATTCTGAATGCCTTCATCCTTTTTTGTCATATAAACCTGAAGTTGGTCACAGCCAGGCTAAGAAATCCACCACACTACGGACTGTCTGACCAGCCGGGCTGCTGACAGCGTTGTTAGCCGCTGTTAACGCGTCAGAACATAGGTAGTTTCTGCTTTAGCGATGCGCATTCCCGCGACGGGCGCGGACTGTTGTATCTTGAGTATTAGATTGGCCAACAGAAACGAGTCGCGCTACCTGAATCATTTTTAAATAGCTACAGCCGTTGGGCGAAGTCCAATCATCAGGTAGCCTAAAAGTGGTGTAACTTTGTCTGTAAGTCAGTCAGCAATTAACATTCACATTTGTAGTGCTGTTGTGGTCCAGCCAATGAAAGCAATTGAATGAGCTGCTGCAGTTCACTTAAAAAGTGTATTTTACCTCACTGTTGTGTCCATAGGCAGTCAGGTCAAGACCACAGTTTTATTTCAAGTTACCAAGGAATCTGACTTGCGCTGGCTCGGCACAATTAGAAACCCCAATAAGACTAAAGTAAACCTTGCACAGTGTGTGCTGTGATGTGAATGAAGGAAATGCCCTTAAGTGAGACAGCTCAAAGCCTGGAATCTTGTTTTTCTCCTTTGCTGGTCAAGAAAGGTTACCATGGTTCCCCTGAGCAGCAGGCCGAGAGGTCAAAGGTTTCTCTAAATTGTTCAATACATGGAGCGAAGTGAGACAGAGTCTAGTTTCATCAGTTGCTGCAATAGTCATCAGTGGGTCTACTTTCTCCATGAGTCTCTCAATGTATATTCTGTTGTATCAACCTTAACACAAGTTTTATTTTAATGTTGTCTGCCATCAACTTATTTTTCTAAAATGTCATGACAAAGGATAAACAAAGTTGTTAAAAAAACATTGTGTAGCTGTTTACAGATTGACTTCTTTAGCTCTGTGTTGTGATGAGGAGATTAAAGACAATGAATCCACTGTCTGTGGTGAGTGGAGGGCTGCTGGAATGAATGATTGGAAATTTTTGTAGCAGAGATAAGGGATTGGAGGAGGGGATGAATGCTCCTTCCCACACCACGCCTCCACCACCCAGTCAGTGCTTGGAGAGGTCACCCTGCTCACGGGAATAGCTCTTTGTTTAGCCAGGCCAGTGGTCAGTTGACTATCCTGCAGCCTGTGTGGAGCAGCAGCACATCTGCCAAAGAGCTAGTGATTGATTTGTTGGACCTTTCAGCTTTGCATTCTTCTACTTCTCGCTTATCAGCCCTCTTTTTTTCCCCAGAGCTTTTTATTAATCTTCAGTGGGGTCATTTAACATTTTAAAGTTGGCCTACTAAAATGTAAAAATAACTTTTGTTATGACCACGTGGTGCACCTCAGTTCACAGGAATAACACTCATGAGTACATATAAAACTTCTGAAAGTTGTTTTACAAATTCAGTGAAGGTTTTTCATTGGCCTCCTGATGCTTAGGGTCATCAATTTAACATGCTGCCTGCAGGATCAGGAGAGTCATAGGCACTGATTTAGTTGAATGTCCAACCCCCATGCCAAAAATGAAACTCATACACAATTGAGGAAAAAGTAGCCAAATGCATCCATGTCAGGAAGTGAATAACGACGACCGACTGACCGACACGTAACGACATTATCGATCTAATGTTGTTACACACACAAGGAAAGCATACAAGCCCACGCAGTAAAATACAGTCAATCAACTGTCAACACAAAGGGCCCACACAGCTACTAAATATTATAATTGAATTTGTTTTAAATCACCAGTGTTTCTTTATGAGAAAAGTGAGGAGTTTGGTAGAGAATAGATTGGATCGTCAGGAGCGGCGCTCTGATTGGTGGTTAGGGTTTGGAGGAGGGGGCTGACAGCGAAAATAACCATTTACAGACATGTAATCCCTCCAGCTGATCCAATTTGATTTCAAGTCATTGACAATTTAGCCCAGACTGTGTGATGGCACATGTAGGTGCTTGGCATTCGCCATGGGGACTGGAACCTGGAGCACCTACAGGATCATCGCCTATGAGGAGAGAATGATCAATTTTAATGTTTCCCCCAATGAAACGGCAGGGGCTGGGCTAGGGGTGGTTGAGGGTTATCAACGGCATCCACTGAGCAAAAACTGCGTCTGTCGTCCACAATGTTCAAACCATGTTGAGATTATTATATAACGTCACTGACATCTTTGATGAGATTATTCCTCCTCAGTGGAAAGATAATCTTTCCGGTTGAGGTCCGGGTCACTGAGGATGTGTTTTACAGAGCAAAACATTTTCCCTTACCTGAATAGGAACTCTCAACTTTACATATGATATAGGAAGAGCATGTTGTGTAAATTTGAGTTGGGGAAGATCTGCTCTGAGGCAAACTACAATGACATGTTACAGTATGTTGATATTGGAAGATGTAGATGCATTATTATTTAAATTGACAGCAGTAAATGTAGTTTCACAACTAAAAAGACCAAACAAACAGAAACAGATTGTTGATTGTTTTTCTTAGAAGGATTGATCCCGAAAGCAGCATAGAAATACGGCCATGACCGTGTCACATCAAAGCACAAACAAATCTGCAAATCTATTTGTCAGTAGTTCTGATAGCTCACAATGTGCAGGTAAGCTATGCTGTGCTCTGGCTCAGGAACTGACCACAGTAACCAGAGGAGAGAGGGCTCAACTAATTCCTGGTATTTGTAAGGGAACCTTTGTTTGGTCCTGACCTGTCCACTGACCTTCGGGTTGTTGAGCTGCTGCCATCAGAAGGCCCATCTGTTGCAAGCTGGAGGGGAAGCAAATACAGCTTTGCTCCTCAGGCTGTTTGTACCATTGAAAAAGTGTACGGTAGTTAACCAAGAAGTCATATGTACAATCTTAACCTTTGGATGTTGACATTGCTCTCACAAAGAGAAGAGGATGCATTGTTGTTTCAACATTGTGATGCGACATACCACAACTTCTGTGCATTCAAATGATGCTGATTCAGAAAGTGAAAGTATTGAGTGGGCAGTTCTAGCTGTGCAGCAATACCCTGCAGCAGCTGGACTGCATGTATTGTTTTAGTTGTTGCAGTGACGGCAACTGGCAGATGTCATCGATACAGCAGAGGAGGATGTTATTACAAAACAGCGTTTCAAACAGCTGGAGGAGATTTCTAGGCGGTTTGCAGGGCAGCATTTCTAGTTAAGGGTGGTCATGAAGGGCCGTGCCTGAGTTGGGTGCTAGCCAGGATTTGTGGAGGTCAGAGGTGAGAGGTGAGATTGCTAGGAAGGGCAGATGGTCAGAACTCTTTCTGCATGCTTTTGGGGGAAAGGCTGAGGTATTTATTCTGAGTCTGAGCTTGCAAAAATACTATGCCAAACAAAACCAAGGGTTTTCTTTTGATATATTTCGGTGTCGTGAAGAATTTAACACTCACAGTGAAATTCACTTTGTCCTTTAGTAATACACAAAGACAGAGATGGCTGAATGAGTAAATGCAAAGAATTTAAGTAATTCACAAAGAGCTTGATGTGTTTGATGTGATTATTTCATCTTCACTTTAAATGTCCCTTGGCAAACATCATCGCACAAAGTAGAGAGTACAACGTCAGCCTCCTAATTTTAGTTGGTCGTTCTCTGGCCAATGCACAGTATAGATTTTCCACCTTATCTTAGTAGTTTATCAATAATCAATGATTATCACACTGTTTATCAATCCAGCATCATTTGACTGGGTGGAAAGGCAAAGGAGAGAGGCAGAGGATCAGTGCCGCTCCTCTGTCATGCCCTGCAGTCATATCACTTCAGCACATTTATGGCATTTTTTGTAAGAGGCAGCGTTAACGCGGGGGGTTGGGAGTGTGAGGGGGGAGGGCCCTCTGATGACTGCTGTCTTCACATCAAACAACCGCAGCGGAGCTAAGAGGGGCAACTGCTCGGGATTAATTTGATTAATCTGTGGAATCTGTGGAGAAACGATCTGACCCTGACTACAGTTTGTTTGTTGTCCAACAAGCACGATATCAGTCACACAGACAGGCGTTTCCAGTGTAGTGTGGAAAGCAGATGTGTATTAAACAACATCAATACACATTATTTAGATTAATTTAGAAGTTGAGGGGCATGTTGATGTTAGTCACCATGTAAAAGTCTTATAGGTCATAATTCACTTAATATTTATATTTTGGGGCAGTTTAAGCTCTACTTCTGTTAAACACCAGAAAACCTGGCAACACTGCGTACACACAGTCATAAACACCACTGTGTATTTATGACTGTGCAGGGATTTCCTGTGGACTTTTCTGGAAAGCAAAGGTTACTACGGCATGGTGTTGAATGTCTCTGTGGAAAAATTTAACTGATAAGGACGTTCATATCCAATTCAGTGCAAACACTTATGGTTGGCAATGTCCAAGTCACAAACAAAATTTATACTTGTTACATATTATTACTAGTTTTTTATTAATCCTTATTGAAGTTGTCTGCATATGTGTACATGTATTATAAGGTTCCATGAAGCATCTTCAAAGGATTGTGGCAGAATATTCTTATGTTTGTTGTTCTTTATGTCTGACAGATGCAGTTTAGACTCCCGCTTCCTGCTTATTTCTGTTTCCTCTTCTCTGAGTGTGGATCACACAGTGCAGCCGAAGAAGCTCTAGATGAGTGCATGGACGTTAAATAGCATCACATTGTATATGTTAAACCATTACATAAGGGATGATAGTTTCATCCTGCAAGCAGGCATCTCAAAATTGCTCAATTGAAAATAGAAATAATTTAATTTGGCAGAAGACAAAGTTGTATATCTCACTTTTTCAGGTCCGTTATCGATATGTCCATCTCTGTACCTGGATGATTTTTTAACAGCTATTAGTGTTAATGGATTGGATGTTCGCATGCTGTGATGCTCATTGCTTTTTTAACTTTTATTTTTGGTTCTCTCAGTATTCGCTCTCCATCAGAACAGCCGGGGAATTGATTTCTTCTAACAAATGATTGATCTCAGGCTTCTGCAGCTTTTTGAGCCCAGGGGGGATGGGACAGCAGTGTGTGACCTTAAAGGCTTTTAGGCTTTTATGACCCAGGAGGAGCCACTGTCAAAGAGAGCATTAACCAAAGAAGCAGAAACAACTTAAATCATTATAAAATACATACAGTTCTTTTCACTATTAAAGGCCTTGTTCTAATTCACGTTGGGCCTTATTTTCTCGCCACTCAGCCGGTGGCTGACAACAGCTCAGTTTCAGGGAAACCTAATCCACGCAGGATGTAGCTGTTCCACTCCAGTCATCACCTTCGTTCAGCACTCAGCAGCTCTGTAGCTTTAGGTAATGGGCATTTCTGTTGTCTGACATCCACTGGATCTGACTGAGATGGATAGAGCTTGCATCAATATGTTTGGAAATGAAGGGCAGTAATTCAGAAATATCATCTTTAAAAATAGATTTATTCAAATCGTTAATTATATTTCCTGCCTGATTTAGGTGCCTCCTCTGAAGCCTGATTTGATGTCTTAGCTTGGACTTGTATCATGCCGTAGTTTTATGTCAAAGCAAGGTTTAAATAGCAAACGGAGTGAATTACAACACTGTCTAAACAAAACACCTCAAGGAAAAGGTGTTACTTTGACATTAGCTATTATGCATGCATTAAAATCTGGTTGTCTGTTTTCCTGCAGGTATCTCGTCTTTTTCAATCCAGCCCACATCCATAGTGGTGACTGAAGGCTCAGTCGCCAGGTTTTCGTGCAAAATCAGTGCCCACCCTCCTCCCATCATCACTTGGGAGCACAATCGGGTCACATTACCACTTGCCACTGAAAGGTATGCACTCAGTTTTACTTTGTGGTATTCTTTTTTTTTTTTTACATCCTTGAAAGCACAGCAGATGTTTTTGAAGCCAGACATAAAAGTATATGATTTGTAATTGCACATTATTGTGGGTGATAAAAGCTGTATCGTATCTGTGTGTTCCTCTGTCATCCAGAATCACAGTCCTGTCCAGTGGTGTTCTTCAGATACACGGGGTCCAGCGGGCGGATGCTGGAAATTACCGCTGCATTGCCACCAACATTGCCAGCCGCCGGCGAAGCACGGAGGCCGCCCTCACTGTCACCCCCTGTATGTCACCGAGCTCTTGTTTGATAAATGTATTCTGTAAAGATCATCGAAACACAATTGAGTAGTCTACCACAAAGGAGAAACCGTATTGTAGATGTTTACATAAATCGAGGCAAAAGGAATTGGTGATGGGATCGATATTGTGCCTTTTTTGTTTTAAACTCAGTACTACAATATTACAGTAAGATAATATGTTTGTGTCACTCAAGCAGCTGTAGACTGATGAATGACTTGTTAAAAGTGGGGACAGGGCAGAGGTAGCATTTTTTAAATTGAATCTACAAAACCATATGCACTAAAGCTGTCTTCCACCCCCTCCTCCTCTCTCTCTGCAGCTCCCAGCCCTCAGCTTCGCTATAGGCCACGCATTATCGCTGGGCCACAGAACGTTTCTGTGTCGCTGCACCAGAGTGCCATCCTGGAGTGCATGGCCACAGGCAATCCCCGACCCATCATCTCCTGGAGCCGAGCGGACAGCAAGTCTATTGATGTTTACAACACTAAAGTGTTAGGAAATGGCAACCTCATCATCACAGACATCAAGCCCCAGCATGGAGGAGTCTATATGTGCAGAGCCACCACTCCCGGCACACGAAACTATACGGTCTCATCAGCCAACATCACTGTGTTAGGTAAAGATATTCAATGTACAGAATTTTGTCAATGTTTGGTCGGATTATGTACTGATAATTCCTTATTCAAAAGTGTCATATATGTATGTATGTACTGTATGTCTAAATTTAACACTGATGTTGTCCTTCCAAAGCGCCACCCTCTTTGGTGGAGTGGCCAGAGAGCCTGACCCGTCCACGTGCTGGCACCGCCCGCTTTGTGTGCCATGCTGAAGGAGTTCCAACACCTCAAATCACTTGGCTCAAGAATGGAGAGAAAGTTCACTCCAATGGTCGAATCAAGATGTATAACAGGTATTTTTCTCTTCACGTAATAAATCAGTCCTGTTATCAAGTCCTTTCCTGACACGTCAAATAGATAATGAACAGGAGTCCTAACTTTTTTAACCATGAGACGCTCATTTAAAAGTCATTAAAACAACTGGAATAAATAATTAACTACGACCCCTATAGTAGAAAGGAAACTGAATAATTTAAAACTGTGCAAATGGGGTTTTAGTGAGTTTCCCTATAATTTGCTCCTGCTCCTTATTCAACTGTCAGTGCTTTAGAAGTTAATTAGAGGATGAACCCTCCCTGCTGAAAGAGCCTCAGGATGAAACCATCTGTGTCTGTGTGTGTGTGTGTGTTTGCCTCAGCAAACTGGTGATCAACCAGATCATACCTGAGGACGACGCCATCTATCAGTGCCAGGCAGAGAATGAGCAGGGATCGGTCCTGTCCATGGCGAGGCTCATTGTGGTGATGTCAGAGGACCGGCCGAGCGCACCCAGGAATATCAGAGCTGACACGGTGTCGAGCTCCGCCATCCTTCTGGCTTGGGAGAGGCCTCAGTATAACTCGGATAAAGTTATTGCTTACTCGGTGCACTACATGAAGGCTGAAGGTGAGCGGCGTGTAATCAAACAAGTAAACATTTTTTTCATTGGTCCCTTTGCCTCACAGGAACATAATTCGAGGAAGGGAACTATTAATTCATGAAGACATTTTCTGTCCATGAGATTCAGGAACTTTTCCTGTTCCTGTCTACAAACAGACAAATCGAACGCATACTGTATTTGAATTAACCATGTGTTGGAAATGCTATGTTGGTGGGCAAAGGGGAAACATTTTATTAGAATAGCCTTTTCTTTTTCTGGACAAATAGACCCTAGCTCTGTGGAGTTTCAAGAAGCCGGGTCCCTTCCTTTTGGCTGATGAAATGCAGGATGTAGAAAAACCCATTCACAAAAAGCACAAGGGTTGTAGTGTGGCAGCAGAAAGGCCTGGCAGCTTGTTAGCTTTCCTGGGAACTGACAGGAATCACATACACACAATACACCATTTTTAGAAAAAAAAACATGGGCTTGTTCATTCAAGCCCTGCACTTAATTATAATGCCACTGACTTTCATTCGGTGTGGCAAGAGGTACAGAGTTCTCCCAGAAAAAAAGAAACACCTGCTGGATTATGTTGGGGATAAAGAGGTCAAAAATAACAAGTTGAACAAATTCTTTCTATTTGATTCTTGAATAACTGTCAAGGATTTTCTGCACTTGATTTCGACCAAGTGACACAATCACATTGGTCCCCGTGACAAAGATTGGCTGTTTATTGACAGAGTATAAGACTGGGCACTCTTCACCTGAGGCCGCACACAGAGAGGCTCGGCAATAAATGGAGGCTCTAACAAAAAGAGGAACTAATTAGTTTATGAGATGAAGTGTTTATCCTGTGAGGGAAATGGCAGAGTATGAATTGGACAGGGTGGCAGACTTTGTCACACTTTTCAGGGAGGCTTAGTGATGCATTCAGACTGTGGGGAATGATTTCTTTGTTTACTTTCAAGTACCTTGTTTACCAGGTTCAAAATAAGACGACTAGGGATTTGTGTTTTCCCATGGCACAAATACATTTTTTTGGGTTCTACACTGATTAAATCACTATTACACAGAGGGTCATTTGAAAAGCTGGTGCAAGTGAACATGGATTTAAATGTCAGTTTGTTTCACTAAATATAGGAGGAGGGAGACGGTAAATTTACAAAAGTTTGTAATAACGTGATTGATTGTGCATAAAAAAGATTTGGAACTAGAGGCTAAATTGTGCTGTGTAATAGAATAAGACAAGATATATAGACCTTAATTTAGTTTGACTTGATTGTTTGACAGGTGATAAGACTGCACATATTCAGTTACGTAACCATACAAACACAAAGTGTGTTAGAAAACCATGGCCATATTTTTACACTTTTTTGTGAACTGTGTAATAGGGAGGATGTTGATACGCTGCTTTGTATACTTTTAAATAGCAAAACATGCAACATTCCTAAAGTTAACCATCTAAATGTATGAATATCATAATTTGAAGAAAAAAAGGACAGGAAAAAAATGCTTTACAGGTACAATTCACAAACGATGCTGTCATCTGTCCAGGATTAAACAACGAGGAATATCAAGTTGTCATTGGAAACGATACAACCCGCTACATTATTGATGACCTGGAGCCAGCTCGCAACTACACCTTCTATGTTGTGGCCTACATGCCCATGGGAGCCAGTCGTATGTCGGACAACGTGTTCCAGCACACTCTCGAGGATGGTGAGGCATACATCCCGTGAAGTTCATAAACAGTGAAGTCGATCCCACAGTAAATACAAAATCAGGAAACAAGGACGTAGTGAAGGAATTGATCTCAGACTCTGTTATTCCATTGGGAGCTCAGAGAGTGTTGTTGACATGAGAAACAATCAAGTTCTTTGTGTGCACAGTGTGTGTGTGCGTGCATGTGTGTATGTGTGTGTGTGTGTGTGTGTGTGTACATATATACTGTATGTATGTGTTTTTGTACACAGGGTCGTGTGTTTGCACTATCTGTATCTGTGTGTCCCAGGCCCCCTGGAGTGTTCTTGAATTCCAGGCAAGGTCTCGACCTGTGGGTCAAAGGCTGTCGTGTGTCTGTTCTACATGACTGAGGTTATTCAATTATATTACATAGACGTCTGTGGTCACAGACCAGGTCACCTTAAATAGATAGTTTGATAAAGAAAATGTAATCCAACTTAATAAGGGAAAAGTCAATAGACTGACATCGGTTGGTTGATAATGCATGATCATTGATGTCAGCCAGTGGTATTAATGAGACTGGTAAAGTATATAGGGCTGACAAAATTATGCTGTGACACACTGTCTTCTTATTGCCCAACCACTCGTTTGTATCTAAACTTTTTTTTTGGACTGGAGCAGTATGTTAATAATCTTAACATAGTTGACATTTTTCATATTTTGTCATCAGCTCTATTGATGTGCTTTTTTGTCCATAATCTTCTGGGTCGGTCATCTTCGTTTTACTGCACACTAGAGGACTTATTTCAGTCTTTTCGGTCTTGTTTTCTCCGTCCACAGTTCCCCTCCGTGCCCCTGAGCTCAGCCTCACCAGCCGCAGCCCTACAGACATCCAGGTGTCTTGGCAGCCTCTTCCAGACAAGCTGAGTCGCGGCCGAGTCTCCGCCTACCGTTTGTCCTATCGCACCAGTGCTGAGAATACAGTCTCACAATTTGAGCTACCTGGAGAGAAGACCAATCATCTCCTGGAGAACCTGCAGCCTGACACCATCTACCTTCTGCGAATTGTGGCTGCCACCAGCATAGGGTGGGGTGAGCAGTCGGCCTGGACGTCTCACCGCACCCCAAAGGCATCCAGTGCACGAGGTACAACATTAGAAAAGCACTGTCTTACTTATTTCTGCTATAGAAGCATTTGGCTAAATTATCAGTAAACTCCAGAGATTAAACAAAGAAACACCAAAGAGAAGATCTCACTCTAATAATCTTGTTAAAGCATTGAGTTTGTTACTCTGTGACCTTTGCCTTCCACTGTCAGTAACACTGGAAGGGGTTCAGTCATGGGTCATAAAGGGAACGACTCAGGCCTCCGGGTTGGAAAGAGAATATGGCTGTTAAGAGCTACATCTGAAGTTTTGAGGTGGTGGTGGGGGTGGATTCGTTTTTCCTGCCCATCTAAATTGCCCCCCGTCTCCAATTTAAAGTCAGACAGGAGTCTTCCATTGGTAAAGTTCATTCTCCTCATTCCCCAAATGATCTGGTCTGCATTAAGTGTGAAACAGCTGGTGATGCATCAGATGGTAGTTTCTGTTTTCAGAGAAAAGGCTGATCAGGAGCCTCCTCTGTCCATCACATAAACACTGGAAACAGCAGAAGTTTTCAATTTTCTAAAAACAAGTTCTTCTTTTCTGTGGGAAATAAAATAAAATAATAAAAAATAAACCCGTTGTATGGTATAAAAAGCAATGACAGTGTGTTTGAGGAAAAAAATTAAAAGCTTGTCAGCAGCACTGCATATTTTGACTCAGAGAAATATTTGGACGTTAATCAACTGTTTTCGTATAATGTAACTGTTTTTTGAGGAGCTGATTGTAAATCCTTTTATAATCTTGTAATCATCTTGTAATCACTGAATCCTTTACTTTTTTTTTTACAGTTCCACTGGCTCCAGAGCTGCATTTGGAGCCGTTGAATTGCACCACTATTTTGGCTCGCTGGCAGTTGGCTGTCAGAAACTCAGCCGGCGTGCAGGGCTACCGACTCTTCTATCACGAGGAGAGTCAGCCTGAGAACGCTCCGCTTCAGCTGCGCGCCTCAGATAATAGACACACCATCGGAGGCCTTGGTGAGTTTTGCTTCAGATCATCTGAGTAACTCTTGCCTCTGTGTTACCTGTACACCGTGTATGCAGGTAATCTTACACAGTATTTTCATGTTTTTCTTGTAAACACAATGTGAACTCCATCACTCATCGATGTTTCTGATCAACTCGATATCGCTTTAAGGTACATGTTACTATCAATATGCCCTAATATGATATGAAGAACAGTACACTGACAGAAAATGTAATATCTAACTTCGATTAGCATTGTTAATGGCCTTACTAACATAACTGATTGCATTTAATGTATGTTAATGTTAGTAATTAGCTATTTCAATGGCTCGTAAGCCAGCTAAAGAACTGTTGTTCACATGTTAGAGTTATAAAATGACTGCAAGACACTCCAAAGATGTTTAACTGCATGTCATTTGAATTATTCAAGTTGAAAAATCTTACTACAAATTTTCTTAAAACCTGCAGCATCATCAATTGACAGCCAGACTCATGAGTGATTAATTGTCTTAAGTCTTGTCATGTGTCGAGCAGAGGTCCATGAAGCGTGGAACAGAAAAGTACCACATCCCACTTCCATGACCTCCCAACCTCTGCGAGGGGTTTCAGAGTGTGTGTGTGTGTGTGTGTGTGTGTGTGTGTGTGTGTGTGTGTGTGTGTGTGTGTGTGTGTGTGTGTGTGTGTGTGTGTGTGTGTGTGTGTGTGTGTGTGTGTGTGTGTGTGTGTGTGTGTGTGTGTGTGTGTGTGTGTGTGTGTGTGTGTGTGTGTGTGTGTTCAGCAGCTGCTGAATGGTGTTTGGGGATATCACAGCTCTTCTGGCCTTTAGGTCAGATTCATTTTGTGTGGGGGGGGCTCAGGCCAATGCAGTGGACAACTGACCATCTGTGGCCAGAGGGGGTCAACCAGGTGGTCAGCAGCTGACTTGTAAATCAGGAAGCTCAGTGCTGGAACAGGATCAAAAAGACGATGAGGAACTCTAAATTACTAAAGGTGTTAACTTTTACTCCTGCAGCCATTTAGTTAGTTAGATATTTATTTAATAGTTTAAGCAGTTCTACTTTTACTGCTAATACCACAAAACACTTACCCTGGAACCTACAACAAATACTCCTGTTTCTACTGATAATATTGATGTGATAATATTAATTGATAACTTAAGTATTTTAATTATTAAATATTTGCCAGAGGTTATTTGATTAAATTGTCATAATGGTTATATTGAAGTGCATAAAATGTAGTCTGGAGTTTTTTAAAAGTCACCTGGGTGTTTGTTTTTGTTCCAAGGCGCTTTCTTGCTTCATTGGATCGCTCTGAATATTGAATACATGTTCTGGGTCGAAGAGGAAGCTGTAGTCACAGCTGAAGATACATATTAAACCAATCAGCAATATCAAGCACCGAACAAAAGAAATAGAGCTTTAGCTGAATAGAAAAAGAATTATCTTTTTGTTACTCTTTGATAAAGGAACTTTGCGGGGCTGTGTTTTGAGGAGAGGGAAGTGGTTTTGTGGAGGCTGATTTATTATGTGTTTTATGACTGCTGTGAGCAGTATGGCTGGAGGAGCATTGACATCAAAGGCTCTCATTGTGTTTGGCTTTGAAAGCCACAAAGACAGTTTATTAGCTAAGCGTTTAAGGAAATACCACCTCTCACCAACCGAGCTGTGGGCCAAACAATGAGAATGTCTTGTGAGCTCACTGTCCTGCAGTTCTGAAATTTCTACTCATGAATTAGTTGCAGCACTGTGCACAAGGACAGAGGTTGAAAGTGAAGCGTCTGACCTTCTGTGTGGAAGCACATCATGCAGCAGTTTCTTCTTCAAGACATAACTTTTTGCTATTATTATAACACCACCATTAATCAAGGACAAGACAAAGTATTGATGTAGCACAGTTCATGTAAGAGGCAGTTCAGACGTAAAATATATAGATTTTAAAATGAAATGAAATTTTTTTTTTTTTAAAGTGAATACAAGAACATGTATACAGGTATAAAGGTTTAGAGGCAATTCCGGTATTGATCCATTCTAAATGCTAAAATCAAATTTGACAGTACCACACGTGGAGAAAAATCATAAAGTCTGTATTCAATGATAGGAGTGCACTGATTTGAGTGCCCTAACAAGCTTAATTTTTCATTTCTCTAAAAGTTGCCAAGTCACACTTTAAAAGTTTACATGTAAGTTTTTGTTATTGCTACATAGGTATTGTTAACAATAAACGCTATTTACTTACTAATCTAGCAGAACATTTTCAGTGAGTTCAGCATCAATCGCCAATTTAAATTCTTGTTTTGCTTCTATTTCATTCACTCCTTTGCATCTATTGAAGGTAGCATGCTAACCAGCTAGCCCTGCCTGTCTTATAAATTTCCAATTTGCGGGTACCTGTAGAATCCAGTCTGCCCTGAAAAGAAGTAGCTCTGCACAGAGGGTATTATAACCTCTTCTCTTGTAAACTCTTTGGGATTAACCTCACCTTTGATCTTTTGGTAATCTTTTCCTCCAGTGTGGAGCATACTATACTCTACCCAAAAAGACAATGCTTAACGAAGTATGCATTTTACTATCTGTTAGAAAAGTTATTGCATTTACTTCATTATGAATTCATGCAGTGATTGTCTCAGCTCCATGCAGCCTGTTATTTACTGTAGGCTGTTTTATCAAATGATGAAAGCTATTAATGTTGATATTTAATCCCAATTATATCACTTGAATATTTACGCGACCTGAATGTAGAGGGAGGACAGGGCTTTAATTTATTCAGTTTTCTCTGTAATGTAACTGTGACAGTGACATGGCATTAATGAGCAGAACAAAGTGAGGATTGTTTTACACATCTGCTTCCAGCACTTCTATGCTTCAAAACACTTTGGTCTACTTCCCTACAGTGACAGAATTTTATAGTATACTTTTTTTCAGATTTCTACTGATGCATTATTTGCAATTTTCTAACTGCATATTGAAGATTTGAAGCAACTCTAATATTAGAGTCCAGATGCTCTGTCCTACCAAATGCTGGATGTTGATTTTTCTCAGCAGCTGATCTCTGCAAATTCAATCTGCTCATACTGTAAATGGCCTATAATCAGTGTAATGTTGTACACAGCAGCGGTCCCTTCTTTGCCAATAACATAGACTTCTAAACCATCAGCTGTAGCAAAAGTGGTTACTGTTGATTCAGCTCTGTGTACGGCTGCAGAAGCTGCTCCAAGCTGGCTGTTAAATTATTACTTATGATGATCCGAGTGATTGAAAGCCCACCCTGAGAGACAGGAATGTGTGTGACGGGCTCCAGTTGGGTATAAATGACACAGTGATGTGACCTTTCCTCGCATGTGTATTCTCTGCTGGGTCCACGAGAAGAACATGTTGCCATAGTTGGGGTTTAAATACCTCTCATACCTGTTGGCACCAGGCAACGCCGCGTGCACAACTGTAGATTCATCTCACAGCTGCAGGCCACTTCTTCAATCCCTTCATTACACACAAACACGATGGAAAACTTGATTTTTCTCGCCATCATTTCATCATTTTAAAAGGTGTGTGTGTGTGTGTGTGTGTGTGTGTGTGTGTGTGTGTGTGTGTGTGTGTGTGTGTGTGTGTGTGTGTGTGTGTGTGTGTGTGTGTGTGTGTGTGTGTGTTTGTGTGTGTGTGTTGATTTGTAAGAGTCAGGGCAAAACAGAGAGGGAGAGAGAGAGAGAGAGAGAGATGATAGATGCTGGTGTGAGGGTTCATACAGGAGTTGACGTTTATGGCCCCTGTTTAGGCCTGGCTGCGGCCTGGGGGGCCTTTCACAGGGCTGAACAAAACCAACAGGATCTGCATTTTGGTTGTAAAAAGAAAAGGGGGGGAGGGGGGGGGGGCCACAAATGGCTCAAATATGCCCTTTAATACAACATCATAATTTATGTTAGTAAGGTCATGTGAGATTCATCCCACTGGGAAGGAAAGGAAAATGTCTTTACTCTAGGAATGGTATCTAAAGCAAAATGTGATGTGAACTAATGCAACAACATTTATATTTTGTAACTTTAGCTCCAATGCTACATCAGGTAGTGCAAACATTATTTGCATTTCCAGCTCCACAAATATGAGAATTTGCAGCTTTTGTCCATTTTATATAATTGTAAAATTTGTAAAAAGAAAAATGGTTTGGGACTGTTGGTTTGAAAAGTTAACTTTTATTTTTTTTGTTAGCTGTGGTGGTGTATATTTACTGTGTATTTATGTCATGTTATGGATGGATAAGTAACATCCTGTCATTCTCTTAAAATGCAGTTGTTTGTGGACACCACAGGATGTGATGATGAATGTGATTCTGGTCACATCATGTTGTTGTTGAGATCTTCAGGTGTCTGCTCTACTGTGGGGGGAAAAACAAACCTGTCCACTGCAGTTTCTCTTATCAGGACTCTGTCACCACCTATTAAGTGCCATTTCATTTTGTCTCTTGGTGTTTCCCTGTTTTTCCACTCACTTCCTCTGCTTGACCCTCCCCCTTTAGAGAGAGCCCAGTAACCCCTCCTTTTGCAGGATTTAGCTTGCCAAGATTCCATGTCAAAGGTCATGGCCCAGATGTCACAGCTTCCCCCCCTCGGAGCTCCTCTCTCGCATAATTACGACAGGCCCATTGTATTGTGGGGCTGGGTAGAGGTGCATACTACATGCCTGCTCGTATTAAGAGGTGGACAGGCTTAATAAACTGCACAGAAACTCTGGATAACAAGCCGGACATTGTGCAAAAATTACAGAACCTCTGATGTTATATATCTTTTGCAGTAAGAAACAGACATATGGAAAAATAAAGTTACTTGCTTATTTAATCTTGACATGGTAAACATCTGCACTGAAAAAAAGTCAACCAGTAACTCATGATACAGTTTATGTTGGTGATCATGTTGTTGTTGTTTTTTTCTTACTCTTGATTGTTATTGCAAAGAGTTGTGAAGTTGTAGGCAGCGAGAATCCAAATGCGAAAAAAAAGAGGCTCATCTCATATTCCACACCCATGACCCCAGATTCTTTCAAAGTTTTATCTTGGCCTGACCTGCTGCCCCTGGTCGGGCTCCAGTGAAACTCCTCAGGGCTGCATGGGGGTGGAAGTAACTCGACTTCACCCCTCCTTAACTCCTTAAACCTCCACGGACACAGATTCATCTCCTGTGGTCCCCCTCTTCTCTCGGGCCACTAAGTGTCTCCTACTTCGATAGAAGTTGTTGTTTTTCTAAACAAACTTTAACATTTTTTGTTTTAATTCTTATTTGAGCTACATGTCTGTACGTGTTTCTATAAACAACATACCTGGAAGAAATTGTTTGAGCCTGACATCTATAGTCCAACATTTGGTTAGTTAACAGTTAATATTCACAGACTTGTATGAAGAAACAGTTTAGAAGTAAAACTCAACAACTTTTTTTAAAATAAAATGTATCAGTGACAAGATAGGAAGAAGGTACCACTCTTGCTTTGTTAAAACTCTAACTGACCAACTTTCGCATCACAAAATACACATGTAACATGTATTAGTTGTTACATGTTGTCTAGACAATATACTCTGAATTTCTTTTACTGGCTGTTAGAGTGTAGATATATCACTCACAGTATTGATAATGTGAGCAATATTTAAATTAGTTCCTCATCAACATTCTTTTAAGGGTAAAAGGGACATTTGGTCAGATGGCTTTTGTTCAGAACAGGGTCTTCAGGGTCACTGAGGCCTGCAACTGCTGTTGACCATCAGCGATGTCCTTCCCAGGGGATTTTGTCCGTCGATTTAACCCCCAGTTTCTGGACCTAAATAGTAGCGGCCACTGACCAGTAGGCCTGACTGGGGCTCGAGAAAGGTCCCTCTCATTTGCACTGAAAAGACTCGGTGACAGGGTGATGGATAGTGGAGCTCTTGTTCTGCTGCAGAAACTGACCAAAGGAGTCACGGCACTGAGCATCTGTCACACTGCCTCACCTCTCGTTCCCACCACACCATCAAACTCGAAAAACCTCACTGACCCCACACTTACACAATCCAGCTCTCTTTCATGTGGCCCCCCGCTTCCTGTTGACTGTAGGAATCACGTTGTCATCTGGCAGTGCGTTAAGGCCTGTGTTGAATTATTACACTGAATTCAGAGTGATGGGGAGACCTGAAGTCCAGATCTGAGATACAGAGCACTGTGGACTGATGTATTTCACAGCAAAAAAGCTCTGATGTTTTCATATTTTTATTGTATCATTAATTTACACATTTTTGTCTTTCTCTAAATGCAGATCCTAGGAAGAAGTACCACGTTAAACTTTTGGCTTACAATTTTGTCGGAGAAGGCTACCAGGCAGACCAGACTATCAGCACCCCTGGATGTGTCTGTAAGTCCCCCAATACACATTGAAAGATTTGTATTTTTTTAAGGTGTGCCCGCAGCTCGATAGTGTCATTTGTATTTGATTCAAGCCAAGGTGGGAAAAATGACATTATTCTCAATGTATCTCTCAGCTGTTCGAGATCGCCTGGTGCCTCCTCCACCTCCACCACACAATGTGTACTCCAAGACAAACAGCTCGACTGCCGTGTTTCTGCACTGGGGCCGACCGGCCTTCACTTCCAGCCATGCAGTCAACTACACCATCCGCTGTAACCCTGTGGGCCTGCAGAACGCTTCCCTGGTCCTCTACCTGCAGACGTAAGAATCTCTTCTGAATACATGGCTACTCTATATATATATATATATATATTCTAAATTATGTCCAACACATTAGCCTATTCATAGCCTACTGATCATTTTTACTGGTCACCCAATAAACTATAGTATTGATTAGTGCATCTATTATAAATTGATGTACTGTTTGTTGCTTGTCTGGAGAGGAGAGTGTCGCTGTAGGTGAAACCAAATGTTAAAACACAAGTAACTGGGTTTTGTGTGGCTCACTGCATGATGGTTTGTTGGTCATGCCATAGTTCAGCCCTTATCTCAATACGATGCTCTGTTATTGACAGTAATTTGACATTTCAGCAGCAGTTCATTATCAAAGCCTAAAGTAGGTGTTTCTGTACAACACTTGACAGCACAAATACTTCCCTCACTCTTGTTGGTGGAAGCTTTCCACTCTCGAGTATCTCAGTGTCAGTATCTGCCGTCTCCCTTCTATCACTGTCAGCACAGCTCTATATCACCATCTGCTGGCCATCATTAAAGGGGCAGTTCACCTCAAAACCCAAGTTACCTTGGGGACAAAAGACACACATCTGCTGAAGTTGCTTTAACCTAAATGCCACTGAGTGCATTTCAAGCCACACAAACAAACCAGTCCGTCTTTATTCTTCAGGAATGAGCAGAGCCTCCTGGTGCGAGATCTGGAGCCCAATACCAAGTATGAATTTGCGATTCGACTTCACATTGATCAGCTGTCCAGCCCCTGGAGCCCTGTGGTCTATCAGAGCACTTGCCCTGAAGGTGAGCTCAGACCACTTAAATGTATTTATTGTATACTCTCTAAGTGTACCATACATTAAGACATGCTTTTGAGAGGTAAAACTATAGATGGAGATGTTGTTTTGAGTCTTATTGTGAAGAAATTGATTTTGAAATGATTGCTCCATTCCTTATTGTTAGCAGAACGTGTTGAAAATGGAAAAACTCTTTGTGTTTGGTGTTCATGGTATATTTGTTTGAACTTGTTCTTTTCATCCATCCACACACAGCTCCCATGCTTCCCCCTTCCAACGTGAAAGTGACTCTTATTGAGGATGGCACGGCACTGGTTTCATGGAAGCCGCCAGATGAATCCAACATAGCTGTGACACACTACACAATCCTGTACACCACCAGAAATGCCTGGATAGCTGGGGAATGGCAAGTGCTGCAAAGAGAAGGTAAGGAGGAGAGTGGGAAGAGAAGTATAGAGGTTATAGGTGTGCTCTCCTGTCCTCAGACAAATGGTCCATTGGAAATCAGTAACTCATTTAATCATCCAGTCCATGTCTCTGTTCATTGTGATCTCTGAACGGTGCCATGACTGTTTGAGCTCACTTATTGACCCTTTTCACACAAAGACCCCAGATTCCCATCAAAGTGTAGCATTGCTGAATGTATCTAGTATTTTCTTTTCAAGTGTTAATCAGTCTCTTTGCATGTGATCCAATATTAAACAAACTAAGTGCAGCTTCAACTGTAATTCTCAGTGTAAATAAGAAAAAATTAGGCACCCCACAGGTTTTTAGCTTGTATGTTTACCTTGATGCTATTAAAAGCAGGATCCGTCAGAATTACATATATTGAAATTGTTTTCATCATGGAGAAACCTCATGTTCTTTGTTACTGTATATACTGTATATATATAGTTTCTAGTTTCTCTGTTATTTAAACCATGTTCAGATATAACTACAGTATGTAAGGGAAGAAAATATTTTGGAAATGAGATGTTTAGGTCTAAGTGAATGTATCAAAGGAAGATTCACAATTTCCTGTGAAGTTGTCCATAGCAAAACCCATGGCAACAGTTTGACACTCATCTTGGAGCCATTTTGTGTCTTGGAGCTTATGCTTAAAGATTGAGATATAAACTGTAAGTAAGAATTATCTGGTAATAGAAAAAAAAAACATTCATGTTTTACTTGATTGAAGCAGAAACAAATAAAGTTAAGTTGGAGAGGTAAGAAAATCAGCATCTTATCAGTCACATAATATTATTTTGCCATCCAAAACTATCTGATGCATTGATTTTAATATGACGCTTTCAATTCTTTTTTCAAATATTAATCATAAGAACTCGAGTCTTCTTGTTAAAAATGGAGTTTAAGAAAATGAAAGCCCTGTTTCAACAAAGTATTCACCATGTGCAGTTTAACACCAGAGTCTAATCTCACCAACAGGTACAATCAGCATGGCGCTGCTTGAGAACCTCAGGCCCGGTCAGGTTTACTTGGTGAAAGTTTCTGCATCCAACAACATGGGTGATGGACCGTTCTCTCACACAGTGGAGCTGACAGTATGGTCAGATCTCTCCTCCGACCCCCGGCAGTCCACAGGTCAGTGCCATCAACACTGTCCTGAGAAAATCACTTGATATATCATGATGAGAGACTGTTGAAGGTCCTCTTTGAAATATGAAATATGGTCACCACAAACTATACACTTATCTGACGGTGCTTCCTTCGTCCTTTGCAGCCTTTTCTGATGGCTTCTACCACCTGGACCAAAAATCAATGACTGGGATCACTGTGGGGGTCTGCATCGCTCTCATCTGCATCATCATATGCGCTTTCATCATTGTCTGCAGAGGCAAGAACAGGTACTGAGTGGTGTCTATGTCTGGACACAGCAAGAGCCCCATTTCCCTGAGTATTTTCTGTCTGTAGTGACCTTGTGTTTGTTTCCCTCCAGGAAATTTTCAGCTGTTAAAATGCACAGAGGAGGAGTGAGCACATCTGCCTCGGATGCAGGACAGCTGGACTCTGACGGACAAGCTGAGAGCGCCGATGTGACTGTGCCAATGATGAGTGAAAATCATTTCATTGATGCAAAGGTACTTAACATTTATTACAGCATCTAACATGGTCACTGAAATCTCAGAAAAAATTATGTTCTATGTTTTGGAATTATGTTTTTTTTTAGGTCTGTTAATGTAATATTATAATTTTCGGAGAAATTGAACATGTAAATAATTATGCCGATTAGAAGAATCCATTAACCATAATAATGATGATATAGTATTATAATCATAGAAATGTTATATGGTATGGAAATTAGATTGTGGTCGTGATCAGAGCTACATAAAAATGTAGTAAATCTACTAGAAGTCGTATCACTTTCAATCATATTTATTCTATATTTCATACGGGATATGACTCATTTATATTCATTTTTCATTTTCACTTATAGGGTGGAACAAGTCTCATGATCAATTCTCTTGGTCCTGTTCAGCCCAGTGCTGACAAGAAAAAGAAGTGGTTTTCCTGCCGCAACAATGTGAAACAGGACAGTAATGCATTAGAGGTAACTTTAATGATGAGCCCTGCTCGTTAAATTACAATCCGCAAGTCAAAGACTGATTGAGAAAAATGTAAATTACAAGGGGCTCTCGCCTTGAGTTGAGCCTCAAGCTGCATAAAAACCTGGCTCTTAAACCCAGGTTGTAGGAGGTTGTTATCTGCTGAAAAAGCACTTCACGGTTCAATTCAGGACAACATGGCACCCGTGTGCTCCTCAACTGCTGCTTTTTATTTGGTAGTTATGAATCCACTATAAAGTCAGAACCATGAAGGTAGTCAAGGGGGTGTGAAGGTTTATGTGCAGTTTTTGTTAGAGCAATGAAATTAAGGGGAAAGGAAACACATTTGGTGAGTAGTAAACATAAATGCAGCTTTCAGAAACTGCATTAAAAACTATAAACATTAAAATTTGTTTTAAAATAACTCCTCCCACTAGTACCTTGGGTGATTTTAGGCAAAGGGAGAGTAAGATATTTTCCTGCAGATTTGATAAGAGATAACTGGAAGAACACTCTCTATGTGCTGCAGAATATGAGACATGGCGCAGTCTCCTACCAGCCAGGCTCCACGGTGTTGACCTACGAGGTGGAGTTGTCTATTTCTCAAGACCAGCCCAACACCCTGCAGGCCCTGCTCGGGCACCCCGGCGACTCGGAGGGATCTTCTAACAGCGAGGGCAGCCACGCAACCGGTGACTCAGGTCGCTACTCTCACGACGAGACGGAGATGACCAACCTGTCGTCTGGAGCTAGCAGCCGCCCGCCATCTCTGGCAGGGGAGGACAGTGGAGGCTCAGACTACTGCGGCCCTGCTGAAGAACCGAACGAGCTGTCGGAGGAGAGTCAGGCTGACCTGAAGTTACTGGAGTCTGTTCAGAACGGCTGCTGTCATCACGAGGCCCAGGGCAGTTCTCAATCTGCACTTTCTCTCTGAGTGTGTGGCCATGTCTGTGAGTTTGTGTGTGTGTATGCTGTGTGTGGATTTGCATGTGCGTGTGGGTGTGAAGGCAGTGGTATACATTTTGTTAAATTACTCTCCATAACAGAGATATTAATGGAATAGTTAGGCCTTTAGGGACGTGCGCATATTCATTTTCTGGCAGGAAGTTAGATGAGATTTATATCATATCTACCGAACTGGTAAATATTCTAACTGCTGGCCAGCTTGGCTTAGCACAGACTGGAAACAGACAGAAGCAGCAAGCCTGTTTGTGAAGGTAACAAAATCTGCTTGCCAGGATCTCTGTAGCTCACAAAGTCCGAAATATAAAAACAAGTTCATATTTTTATACTTTTATGGCTGTTTTCTGTCTTTGTGCTAAGTTAACCAAACTGACTGCTCTCTGTGGCCTTATATTAAACATAGATGTGACCGTTATCAAACATTCTGATCTAACTCTCTCCAAGAAAGCGAGTGTTATTCCCAACATGTAGAACTATTCCTTTAACTATGTCACTGCCACCAAGAGAAGCAGGAATTAAAAGGGACAAACAAACAAGAGATGACAGAGAAGAGACTAACTCAGCGACCAAGGAGAGATTTTACCCAAATTGAGCCACGTAACCCTGCTGGAACTATTTTATGTTGGAAGAATCCCACCGTCCTGAATGTCAGTATTAGAGAACTCTAAGTGTGTGAGAGAATGCTGTGAAGAAAGAGAGTGACTTTTTTTCTTAACCTTTATCCTCTTTTGTTCACACAATGATCAGGAATCCAACAAAGGCCTTTCACACTATAAAATGTTGGCAGCGAGGGTCATTTGACTTCTTTCAAGACTTTCTTTTCCTTTCGATGAATGTCCTTTTATTTTTTTTAAATCTCTCTTAATTTGTGCTTGTATGTTTTTGAAAGTAAAATCTCACCCACCATGAATGTTTAAAAAAAAGATTGTCAAAAATGTGAAAAAGTGACATTTCTGACATTATTTAAGAGAGTTTATCACTGGAGCGAAAGGGGCGAAAGTGAAAGTGAGTCCTCTTCGCTGATTATCTACCTCGGTTTACCTGTGGGTAAACCTTTCACTGTATATTTAATAACTACTTATACCTTGTTATGTGATGGGCTGCTTCAGTTGCATCACATCTTGTACTTCCTGATGACCTCTTTTTTCCTGACTGTCATCCCATTTTGTCTTTTCCTCTTGCTTTGTTCTGATTTACTGGATGGTGAGGGCGCTGCAGCCTTTTCCTCTCACTCCGCCTGTGGTGTGGACTGAAGGATGTAAAACACATATACAGTTTCTTATTTATCTCCTCAGATGTTGCTGAGGTACTGAGCCAGTATTAATAATTTTTTTGTCCATTTTATCCATTATTGAGTAATGGTATGAAAGGAATAATAATGAATGTCTTCTTCTGATTTGTATGTCGGTGTGCAGCTGCCCTTGCTACTCCTGTTTTATACTACCTCGTTTAAGAATTTATTTTATTTAGTACATTTGAAAAGTCATGTAGTGTTACATGGTGAACTGACAGGGTATCTTCTCAGTACTAAACTGTTGTAGTGTGTAATTGCCTACTAGAAAAACCTATGAATGTGTCCTGATATTGACCCCACCCCAGATGGAAACCCTCCTCCTTAGTTTCTCCTCAGGTCCCACAATCTCTGCTCTACGACAGACCCTTATGTTTGTTGCCTTCTTCCTTTTTGTTCATGTGAAGATAACCACCAGAAGTGCTTACGTGTGGCATGTTGGTTCAGAAAAGCTTTACAATTGGCCTTAATGTGGAAAACATCCCTCAGATGCTTAAACCAAAGCCCAATCTCTTTGAGGGAGACGATCCACATGAGGATGCAACACATGAAGAATGATTGTAGTCAAAGCAATTGAAGTGTTAAATCAGAGATGAAAGTGTAGTATTGAATGAACACCATTAAAAAAAATATATATTTTTGTTAGAAGATATGTACTGTACTACTGAGTACACATTGTAGTTACTTTTGATCCAAGTAGTATTGTTGCTTTGCTGTAGAGTAGATAAAGATTAGCACTTGTCTGCCAAGTAGTTTTGTATTATCAGCCAATGTGCAGCGGTGACTGTGACGCTATTGCCCAAAGAATTGTTTGCTACCTGACTTTATTTTAGTCTGTCATCTAATCTCTGGCAGAAGGTTACTGAAGAATGGGGAAATAATCAAAACACGTTCGACCAAAGATTAAACGCGGCCTTGGAGATCAGTTGAGATGCTGCTCCTCAAACAAAGCCTTGCACGTTAGTGGCCTTGACCCGTGACAAAATGAGTGTAGAGAGTTGTGGGTTCAAACTCTGAGTAAGTGCCAACAGGATTCAAGGGCACTCAATGATGATTGAGTGACAATTAATAATCAAGCTTATGCACACAAACCAAATTAAAATCCTGTCGCAGATTTCCCTCGAAAATTGTTGCAAGCAGATGTCTGTACATTGTAGGTGAAAATAATAAGAGTAAAATACAGTCTATTATATTGATTAGTTGTCTGTGTTGCAACAGTGCAGTCGTGTGTAAATGTGCAACCACTGACTTTTCACCTTGTGAATGAGCAAAAATTAATTAACAAAATATTTAAATCGTATAAAAGTTTGTATTTGAGATATTTCCTGGTTTGAAATATATATATATAAATTACATTTTAAAAATAAGTATGTCAATAATGTGATTGTTATCAAATTTAATGTTTTATTTTGAAAGAATTACAAATGGAAATTATTGCAGTTTTCAATAACTTTGATGGCATATGAGAGATTTCAGAAAAGTCAGTGGATGTCCAATTGTTTTCACATTGCTGTATTTTCAATCAGAGGATTCTGTGGCGGATTCAATCATGGGAACATTTTTGGGATGAAATGTGACACAATCAGTTTAACTTTCTTTTTGAAAAGCAAACAATGTAAACCAAAGATTTTTTTTTTTGCTAAGGTCACCGTTGCATATTGGCAAGAGATCCGTTTTAAAGCATCCTATCATTGTGTGAAATGTTAATGTGTCCTCTTACTCATTTTACGACTGTATAATATGTTGTACTACAAGGAAGCAGTATGAAAATGTTTAACTCCGTTCCTGAATCGCCATTCATTTCCTCAAAATCAAGTTTTGCTCTTTATTTATCTGTTGATTTTCAAGATAAAAATGTTGATTTTTTTGATACAGTGGATTCATTTTTATCTTGATAAGAAGGATATACATTTCCATACTAACTTGAACTGTGTAATGTATTCACATGATCTGTCTTGTTAGAGCTTTCAGGGCTCAATCCAGAATCTGAAAACAGCACTGAACCCAAAACACCATGTTCATGTGATGCTGTGGAGAGTTTAACTTATGATAAGATACTGATCTCACACTCCACAAAAAATACAGCCCCAGTTGAGTCACACAGATTCTGATTTGGGCCTTTTGTAGCTCATACAAGTACACATGTGCTACCTCAGGTTTTTATTATTTCATATTCTTATGAAAGGTACAGAGGAAATACACTTTGTCATTATTGTCTGTAAGACTTAAGAGTTAACAAGTGAGGAAACAGAATGTCTTCCTGTTGCCTTACTGCGAATGGTGTTATGTCGGAATAGAGTTCATGTCCGAGCATGACAATTTAAAGGGATGAAACACGGTGCTGTCTGCGTATGAACAGACTCGCTCTTTGTTTTCCCTTTTGCAGTAATGTTGTGTTTAATAATAATGTGTGGTGGAGCACTGTGGGTCATTTACAGTCAAACTCAGGGGGACCCACAGCTGCTCCTCCGCCTTTAAGAGAAAGCAGGTGTCAACTCTTGAAAATTGAATGTACCTTTTTGTGATTATTATGTTTTCTGTGTTATGTTTGTCTTTGTCCGCAAAATTACTTGCAAGTTGTTTTTTTGCCAAAAATGTTTAGTTAGGAGATTTTAGAGAGGTTAATTATGAGAAAATCTGATTCTCAGTTTAAATAATAAAGTACACAAAAAGAACTTGCCCAGTGTCTTTTGTTTTTTTATAAAACGTGCTTAGTACTTGTGCTGATTAAAATGAAGAACACAGTGTATCACACTCCTACTTTATTACTGTAATTATTGCTTTATCTTAATGCATCTTCAACCAATATGTATTCAGATTATTCACAAATCTTCTTGATCCTTGAACATCATTATACTATGTTAATATATATCAGTAACACATGAATTGGTGTGATTGGAGTTTTAAAAAATGTGATGCCTATTCATCATCACCCTCCACAATATTAACCTTTTATTTCACCAGGAAAAAGTAAAAATCTTCTCTACAGGAATGTGGTGAGACATCAGCACCACGTGCAGCACAGCACCTAACACTATGAAATAAAACATCCTCTTGTAGAAGGCGGCCTCTTTGTAGTTGTACTGTCTTTACTGACAGCATGGCATTTGCATCCTGAATTTATTGACATTTAGTGCAGTCCGATGGAAAAGCCCCCCCTATCTGTTCGATGTTTCCTGGGCCACTGAATGCTACATAACCCTGAAAGGAAACACTATTTCCATCCCTGTGCTTACCAGGTATTACTGAATTAAAAAATAAAAATGTAATCTAACATAGTGAAGATTTTTTTTTAAATTATTAATGTCTATTTGCTATAGGTTTTTCGTTTTACTTTTTTCCACTTCAGCACTTGATTCTCTAAATTTGATCAACTTAAAATGTTCTTCATGACTGAGGCTTCAACTAACATAACAGCTGTTGATTTTGAGGAATGCCAGGTGAAGTTTTTTACAGGTTGCATGTAAAGCATCGTCATACAAGTCATTGTAGGCCACACGCTGTGAAACCAGAACTACCGGTCGAGCAACATAGAAGAGGGATCTTTCTACCCATCATCAGAGGCAGACAGACGAGTTCACGGACCAAAACAATGACCGCCACGTGTTTCTTCACGGACACTTTGGACTTTTCAGAAGTAGCCACACGCCTTTAAACTCCCCCGACCAAATAGACAACACTGCACAAACACATCACAGGGTGTTATCTGCGGTCCTCTCCCCATCCTTACTTATGCCGGTGGGATGCTTTGTCACGCTTCCTTGTTTATGTATTTTTTCGCAGCAGCCACATTAGTGTTCGCCCCGCCCTCGCTGAGCGCGTTTGCTCACCGCGCTGCATTGTAGGAAATGTAGTCCAAATACTTCTAAGGCGTTGCGCTGGCGCTTTTGCCGCCTGTCCAAAGTAACCACTGTAAAAGACTACATTTCCCGGCTACGAGTCGGGTGTCGACGGTTAAACCTCGGGTCTACTGCAACAACTCTGGAGCTGGTTGCAAACAGCTGCCTCGTCGTTGGCCGCAAAACACCGGTGAGTTCAATCCTTCTGTCTTAGTTTTGAAATAAAACTTCTCGTGTTAAATGGTTGTTAAAGATGGTGGACGTTGTCGACACGATTCTAATGATACGCTACGGCGATGTTTGAGAGAGATGGCGTTAATAACCTGCCCGTTAAGATAGTTAACTAATCAGAAAATAAAAACAGTCAACCGCAGAATGGCGTTATTTAACGTTGCTAATGTCATCGACAGCTCACAGACGCTGTCACCGCTGTTGTTGAAGCAAATGTTGTTCTTGTTTACTTCGACCACGGGCCACCAGGGGGCGCTGCTACGCGTGTTTGTTTGTGTAGGCGTGTACTCAAGTTGAAAAGTAATGGAGTTGAAAGTAGGGCTGCATCAACGATTATTTTCATAATTTTCTTGATTAATCGATTCGTTTTTTGGTCCAGGAATTGGTGAAATATGTCGGTCGTGTTTCCCGAAACCACAAGACGATGTTTTGTTTTGTCCAAACACCAAAGATATTCAGTTTACTGTCACAGAGGAGCAAAGAAACCAGAAATTATTAAATATTCACATTTAAGAAGCTGAAATCACAGAATTTTGTCTTTGGCGATTAATGTAGTAGTCGATTACTTATCGATTAATCGATTAACTGCTGCAGCTCTAGGTGAATGAATTACATAACTGGACAGAGGTGGTGAATGAACCTCTATGTAGGCGTCCACAACAGTAGTGCCTCAATACTAAGATTAATTAAATGGATTTATTTTCCTTTAGGAAACCTGAAGTGACTGACTCTGCTGTATCTGTGTCCGTTTGTGGGACTACCAAACCCCACGTTGTTTCAGGACCAACCTGGGGAAGGGTGCTTCACAACCTTGGTGAACAGTTCCAGGCTGCTGGGGGTGAGTTCTGCATTTCTAAAAAAAAATTATAATAAATAGATTCAATGCCTCACATAATAAGATAATACAATCTAATATTGCCAATAAGCTACGTAGAGCTGTTCATTGATGTGCTACATCACCTGTAAGATTTTCAAATGATAAATAGCATGGTATAAACAAACATGATGGTAAAATCTCTTATGTGGCCAAATTTATATTGTCTCATGGTATATGCATCCTAATATCGCCAAGGGACAGGTTCCTCTTGACTTTCATTACTGATGGCAAAATACGAAAGGCTCATCTTATCTCGACAATAACATACTCATTCATATAATTTAATAACTTTACCTAATACCCCCTTATCTCCCCTAGATCCCTGTGTTGTTTATTGCTGACAAGAGCCCAAAATGTCAGAGACGTCGAGTGATGCAGAGTCGTCCTGTGGCTGGACCATCATTAGTAATGAGGTATAAACCCCTTTTCTTCATTCCTTATCGCGACTATTTCCATGCGATTGTTTCTGTTGTCGAATAGGTTTTGACATTTTAAAGGTTACAGCGGGGAGACAAAAAGAGACACTAAAACATACAAGTTGATCACAAGTTTTGGCAAATTATTTAACATGTTTTTTTTCTCTTCGCTGCCTGGAACAGTTTTCTCTTCTTTGCTGGAGACAGATTTCCCATGAGCATATAAGATGACCTTTGTGATTCTGAAAAGAGACAAATGTGATAGCTGGGGCTGTGATTAAATACTCAGTTTGCTGTTAGTTTGTTATTGTATATTCCCTCAGTTATTAAGTTACTAGGATTTCGCTGCTGGATGATGATATTTTTTTCTTCTTCTCATGCTTAGCAGATATTTGATCGTCACAAATTGCCTCTGAGTTTGACATTAGAGGTGTTTTTCTGTGTTTTTACATTGAAACTGCCATCATGCAGGCCATCTCATGTTTGTTCAGTCACATATTACTTCTACTTCCATCATTAACAATAAAACTGACCAGTCACAGCTACAAATCATTTCTCACTGAAAGACTCTGATTATCTTTCTGATTACTATCTATTCTTAATTATAAACATTTGCATAATAAGGTATTAGATGGTAATTTGAACTAAGAAAAACCTTTTTATTGCATCATGCCCAATTTTGAAGTTGGCTCTCTGTGTTTACAGGGTTCAGATATCGAGACGTTGGGATCAGAGGCTGCAGTGGAATATGCAGCTGCGCTGTTAGAGCGCCCCCCAGTGGAGGAGGAAGAGCTGCTGGGTACAGATGCCTCTGCATCAGCTGGTACAAGACATATAACTGATACTTTTAAGACAGTTTTAATAACACTTTGTCAGTTGTTATTATTTGCTGGTTTTCTTAGTTTCCTAAGACTCTGATGTGAGTAACCCTTGGCTCTGAACAGTGGTTTGGACATAACATGAAACAGACAGATTCATCAGTAGTTAAATGAGTTGCAGCTCTAAATTTGACTATAATTGTTCCACATTTTCACTGGATGATTTAATATTTGTGACATAATCATAGCAGCCATAACTCATCAACATTTACTATAATTGATCTTGTTGATATTCCAGCTGGGTGTGTTGAAGAGATAGGTGCAGATTCACTTGACGACACACTGAGAGAACAAACCGCAGATGAGACACCGTACGCCTCGGAGGTGAGAAAACCAAAAATAATCTGCAAAATAATCCTAAACCTCTGTATGGAGAGAATGTGTTCATGAATGTGTAATACATGATCTACAAACAAAAATTTAATATGTGAATTTGGAAAATTGTTTTACATGTGTTCAAATGACTTGGATTTGTGAGCACCCAAAATTATGCACACATTTTCTCACGTTTGTAAATCTTATTTTTCATTTGTAGATCACGTAATACACATTTGTGAATATTATGAGTCTAATGTCTCTCCACACCACTTTGTCTCCTCTTTCTGTGTGTTCTGCAGGACAGAGACGGTGCTGCGGGGAAAGAGCCCGTGACTCTGTTGTCCTACAGCGATCACTCCGACATCGTGACTCTGGGAGACCTGAAGGAGGACGAGCACGCAGATGTGGAAGAGGAGGCAGCGCCCGACAAGGAGTTTTACTTCGGCACATCCTGCAGCAGCCAGTACGCCTTCACTGCTGCAGAGACTGGTACAACACACTCACCCATCCTCATGTTTTCTTCTGGCTTCCACTCGCAGCCAATAAATAAGAATTCTTACACGTCAACACAACATATTTCTCCCTCTGCCTGTTTCCACATTGCCAAAGCAGGTGTGATGATGAGTCACTGGAAACAGAGTTTGGTGAACTTAGGCCACCATCTGAGAAGCCAGCTCACTGGAGGCCGCTCTTTTGCAGGTGGCCTGATTTGGAACTGGAGTGAATCTAATATGATGCTAAGCTTGCGCAGCAACTCACAGACCTAATGCTGAAGTTGAACACATGCTGTTCAACGACGTTTGCGTTTAAAGCATGTTCAACTACAAAAATCACAAGTAGTTTCTACACGGGTGTGCATGTGTGTGTGTGTGTGTGTCTGTGTGTGTATGCGTGTGTTTGTAGGTCTTGCTAAGTAAGAAGTGTCATTCATTTACAAAAATGATATAAGACATTATGTAATAGTGAACTCTCATTCAAGTTGTGAGAGGTTAAGGTTGCTGTTGTCATTCACTCAAAGTCAGAAAACATTTTTGTTGAATAGTTGAATATTTTTTTTAATTTTCTCTTTTTGGAGAACAAAGATAACCTGCAGCAACAAATTGTCCAGTAAATCCAGATGATTAAGAATCATTTGTGTCTTGATATTGTTCAATTGTTCAGCAATTTCCTGAATAAACTAATCATTGTAAGATTAATTTATCTGCACAAGTAGAATGACCTGTGCATTCTTTCTGAGCCGGTTCATTTTGAACGCACCACTTTTTAAAACAGGAGCACTACGAGAGGGCTAACCTCCGCCAAGGCTGAACCATCCCCACATAGATACTGTTTAACCCAAATCCCTATATAGCGATGGTGAAGAATCCTTCAAAAGATTCCTGGATCCCTCCTGAAATGTAATCACTTGTAACCATGGCTAAGACCTATTTCAGATAAATGCAAATCCATCTGTAACTTTGAGTAATCCTGCAAACAAACAGACAAACGCAACCAATCACCTAGCCTCCTTGGCGGAGGTAAACAAATATTTTTTCCCAATCATTTAATGACTTTAACCATAACATTTTTCTGTAGTCTTCCCAGTGCAACAGCCTGGAGTTTCAAACTCGAGCAGCAGTGAGGACGAGGCAGGACCGAGCCCCGGCACTGTCATGCGAAGACGACGGGTGAGGAAGAACACCACGAGCAACGTGACAGAACCTGAGGAGGAGCAGCAGGAGGAGGAGCAGGGGTCAGGTCTGAGTGAGGAGGTGGAGGAAGAGGAGGTCAAGGAAGAGAGGCAGCAGGAGGAGCAGGCTGAAGTTAGACCTGCTCCGGACGTCCGAATGAACGAGCTGGGCAGCAGCTTCCTCAACAAGTGTATCCTGCTCGCCCTCATCGTAGCCATCAGCATGGGCTTTGGTCACTTCTATGGTAAGAATTAAACTTTGTTTCTATCTGTATTTGGCTCGGAGCCTCTGTCTTTCATACATGATGTTGAGTTTGTGGCTTCCTGCTTCATTGCAGCAATAGCAATGTCGAAAAACGATTCCTTTTACTCTCCTCCTCAGTAGGTTTGTGAAGACAGAGTTTATTTGAACTTTTAACAGTTTTTTGTACCCGTCCCATTTAACTGTATTTCTGAGTTTATAGACATTGTAGACTGCAGACTGCTGGTTCATCACATGAAGACTCGCCCCAACAATTATTTTCTAATCTTTCATGTAAATAAATAAATATTATTGTGTGTAGATAATCTGTTGTGTTACAAATCTCGCAGGCACAGTCAAGATTCAAGAAAGACAGAACATTTTTGAGAGAATCAGAGTGAATGAGCTGGATGGTGTGAGGGATCTGCTTCAACAGCATGTTCCAAACCAGGTCAGTGACAACACAGGTCGCAAAACAATCATAAACTCAGAAGCAGCAAATTGTACATAACAATATAATTACAAACTCATATGGTGCAATACTTTTTGACTGTCGCTTTTTTCACACATTACATATTTTTTCATTTATTTACTTTAAAAAAAAGCCCTTTCAAACAGAAATAGATACTTTGAGTGATCAGAAATACAGAAACTGTTCACAATACTGATAATAAATCAATAATAAATCCTGCTTTTCTAATTTTTTTCATTGTTCAACTCCTTTTGTGTAATGGACAAATTATTTAGAAATGACTTTGAATATGGTAAATCAAATACTGCCACAAAGCCTTTAAATCCACCAGTTGAGTCGACACATAAAGAACTAAAGCAGACCGCTGACAATTTCAAGTGAGGTAGTATTTACTCCTTTTTTCTTTTATTTCATAGCATTACTTCAGACGTCTTTACTTTGTCTGTCAGTCTGTGTGATGAAGAACATCACTAATATTACCTGCAGCACCATTTTCACCGTCTTACTCTGATGCTGAATGATTCATATTTTGTGAACATTTTTGATCACCGTTAACAATAATGACTTTAATGGATAATAATAGAATAATAAACTTTTCCCCATTTCCCACTCAGAGGGAAGACTTTGACCTGAAAAACCTGGATGAGCAAAAAGTGATTTCACTGTTCACAGATGTGGTTGAGAAGATGAAGAGAGAGAACCAGGAGATCAACATCAAACAGGCGCACATTCAAGTAACTTGGAAGTCCATGCGCTGCTTTTGTAGCATACTGCAAATTTTACAGTCAAAGCTGAATAAAAAAAACGGAACTTTCTGTTTTCCTCCTCATCAAGGCACAGAGGAATGAGCTGGAGAAGTTGCAGAAAGCAGAGAAGAGGACGAACACGGTGGCTCGGCAGCAGAAGCTGGCAGCTGAAAACCAGCAGCTGAAAAGCTCACTAGAACGGGAAGAAAAGTCTTTGTCCACCTTACAGGAGGAGCTGAGAAACCTGCGCTCCAAGATCAGAGATCTGGAAACAAAGGGAGCTGGAGCCGACTCGCTGCAGTCAGAAAACCAGAGGCTGAAGGAGCAGCTGGAAGAGGAGAAGCAGCTGATCAGAAACTTCCATGGACAGAGGGAAAGCTTATTGGCTGATGCACAGACACTAAGAGAGAAGCTTGACAAGGAGAGGAAGGTCACAAATGAGTTGAGGAGAGAACTGAATCGTCTGAGAAGTCCCATCCCAGGAGCTGAAAAGGAGCTTGGTTCAGAGGCAGAAGAGCTACAGTCACGTCTGACGAAGCTGGAGAAGAGACTGAGCTACGAACAGCAGCGCTCCGACCTGTGGGAGAGGCTGTATGTGGAAACCAAAGAGGAAAGAGCTAAAGGAGACGCAGAGTCCAAAGTGAAAAAAACAAAAGAGGGCATGACCGGGAAAGTGAAAGAGACATTTGATGCCGTTAAAAACTCCACCAAGGAGTTTGTCCACCACCACAAAGAGCAGATTAAGAAAGCGAAGGAGGCTGTGAAGGAGAACCTGAGGAAGTTTTCAGATTCTGTCAAATCAACTTTTCGAAACTTCAAGGATTCGGCGTCAACTTTCATCAACAAGGCCAGAGGCTTTTATCATAAACGACGTGATGATAGGTATACAAAATGGAAAGAGTCATGGCAGCACCGATCCCAAAAGCCACATCAGGGCCAATCGCACAAAGATGACGACGCCTCCCGCAGCAACCACAACACTCGAAAATCAGGACAGAAAGTCCACGAAGATCGAGGTCAAAATGGCCACAAAGACAACGTGAGAGGATGCACTGGGGTTTTTGACTGCGCCTACCAGGAGTCTATGTGTCTCTTCAACAAAGCCATGGACCCGATCAGAGCGGACGAATTTCACCAGCTGCTGCAGAGCTACTTGCAGCAGGAAGTGGACCACTTCCACCACTGGAAAGAGCTGGAGACGTTCATCAACAACTTCTTCCAAAACGGCGTGTTCATCCACGACCGGATGCTGTTCACAGACTTTGTCAGCGGTGTGGGTGACTATCTGGCGGACATGCACGAGTACCACGGCCTCAACGACGATATGTTCGGAGATTTAGACGACTTTGTCTACAGGCACTTTTTCGGAGAGGCTTACACAAAAAGCTATGGCCCCAGGTAAGTCATGTTGACAGACCATAATCCTACAACTAGTCCTAAATTCTGATATAAACTGACATTCTCCGGAAATTTTCCTGCCAGCTCCCTTGTGAAATATCAGGAAAATGAGTGAGCCCATGTGAGAATACAGCGGGAGAATCTCCGGAAGATTCTCAGTGAGCAAGTAGGCGTGTTGTTGACTGTAGACAAAAAAACTGTGCTCCTCAGAGGAATTATCGTCATGTACAGGACTACTTGCTCTACCCAGACGCCACAGAATGTTCCCGAAATTTTCCTGCCATTGCAAACGAGTTGGACAGTCTCCTGCAGAGTTCATCATGTGAATGGTAAACTCCTGAAAATGTCGGGACCCAATTTCCAGGAGTTCATGTCTGAAAAAAGAACAGGAACAACTTTTTGTGTGGTTCACTATCTTGCCCAAGGACACATAGACTAGCATATAGACTAGAGGGGCCAGGGATCAAACCACCGACCTTCTGCTTAATGGACAACCCGCTCTATCTCCTGAGCTACAGCCCCCCACACCTGCTGTCAAAATGTGCTTTTCAAAATGATAATCTTATTGACTTCTCTCAGACTTCTGAAGGTATTTTCAGCATTTAAACAACTTGGAATGAATAAAATAGTAATTCATGAATTATGAATTACTATTAAACAAAAAACTTAAGAGTCCTGAAGTTATGACTGACACACTCCTGTCCGTTTTCATCCATAATCCTGCTGCAGCTTGTTACGCATATTTATGAGTTTAACACTGTTGTTGATGTGTTTGAATTCCACAGCGGGCCGCTTGAAAGACCCGTCACGGACTCAAAGGAGGAGTCTCGGTCGAAGCATCAACAGCGGAAGCAGCAGAGAACCAGATCTCGGCCACAGAGTGAACGCAAGTGGAGCAGATCAGGAAGAAACACAGACAGACACATGGCTGACGTGAAAATAGAACTGGGTCCGATGCCGTTTGATCCCAAATACTGAAAATATATCTGTATAATTACAGTTGCAATTTCTATTTTGGATTGTATTTAGATGCAAAGTCTCTTTTCTTGTAAGTTTGCACAATGTTACGTTTTTAATGCTACTGAACGTCCTTGAGCTGTTTTGTGTTTAGTGAAGTCAGCACTTTTAGGTTTGAGTGAAAGATGTGGCGTCATCTGCACTTTTGTAACGAGTGTTCAGTCAACACTTTACAAACCTAATTTTAAGGTTTTCATGCTGTAACACCACTGATTCTTATCTTCAACCATAGGGCTTTTGCTTAAAAAATATTTAGCAGAAAATGTTAATTGTGTTTTGTTAAACAAAAAAAGAAAAAAAAGAATGAACAAAAGACAACATACATTTAGGATGTTTTTTCCGTGTACATCTAAATCGTTGTTTTAATTTCAGAGTTAAAATGCCGTTTTCTAACATTCCACCGTAAGCTTGTTTTAACTGGACTTGGTAGTTTCATTTGACTGTAAACTTATTGGGGGGGAAATTAAAAATACATTTGCACCATGGAAAAATACATTCGCACCAAATTAAATTGTAAATAATAAGAACAAACACACTCGGCACATCTGACAAGTGATATTTCAAGATCGTCCGAGTTAAAATAGTTTATTTTAGTATCAAATCATTTGACATAATCAGTAAGGAAAGAGGATTTCCATTGTTAAAGTGTTTGTCAGTGCCTTTCATAAATAAAGATGCTTCCTCCAACTCTACCCTCAGGAAAGTGAGTGTGAAATATCTCTGCTGTCCTCACAAAGCGATTCCCTTCCAAAAACACGGAGATTTCCTGCAACAACATACACATGAAGGTTTATGCAGCAGTGAAGTGAAGCATTTGCAGAAGTGTCTAAATACAGAAATTCAATCTTTGGATATCTTTACCTTTTCCAAAACATCAAACAAGACCAGGTGGGTGGGCAGAGAGGATTTGTACGGAAATGAAGTCCTGAGCCAGTGAAGAGGGTCGTCGTAGAATCTCTCTGCTTCGTCAACGTAACCGTCCTCTCCGAGATCTGGAGGACACTCGAGAAACTTCATCTTCATTGGGCAGTGGACGTGGCTACAAGGAGAGAGAACCATCAGCTGCTGGATATAGAGGATCAGTCAAATTGTTAGACCTTAGAGCCTTCGTTCTGGTTATTTAATCAATACAATATTTCCTGCACCTGTAGTAGGGAGTTGAGTGGCAGGGCATGAGGAAGAGGACGTCCGGCTGCGGAGACATGGACATGCTGCTGCTGGTGTCACAGAGTGGGTGGAGGTGGCTCATGACATCCAGAGTGCCTCGCTGGTGGATCAGCCCAGTGTAGAGAGCTGGAACCAGGTTGGTCACCAACAGGACAAGCGCTGCAGCTCGACGCCACACTTTCAAATTAGCCAAAGATATCCCTGTGGTGGATATTAAACAGAAACAAAGAAAAAAAACCTCATTATTAACTCACATCTGACAGTTTCTCCAAATAAAGGTTTTGATTTTGATATCAGGAACTTACCGCAGAAGACCATACAGAAAGGCAGCACGGGATAGATGAATCTGAACTCCTTGTGAGGAAGCAAACTGAAACGAAGTGAAACGTCGTGTCAAATTTGTCTGCTGCGCATAAAACATCATGATGTTTTCATTAGTGTATAATCACCTGAAACGAAGAATAGTTTGGATTCCTTAGAATGAATCCTTCATATCTTCATAAGTTGACTATTTTTCTTCAGGTTTTACATGTTTTTGCTACGTTGGTGTGTGGAAAATGGTCGTAGTCACCAGGTCGGGAAAGTGAAGGCAATGCGTAGGTGCATAAAACCTGTATTCTCAGGAATGACCAGCAGGCGACTCGGCTGGTTGCAAAATGTCACTTTCTGTACAAGTCTTTGAGAAAATGACTCTACTTCTCACTTGATTTATAACGTCAGTTAACAAAGAATATTAAATCTTTGAAGAATAAAATATCAACAAAGATGTGGAAAATTGATCCTTAATGATAATGTAAACACAAACACTTTTCAACTCCTTTACCTGTAAACCACAATGGTCCAGACGACCGCTGCCAACAGGACTTTGTATCTTTTGTAGGCGACGGTGCATCCATGAAGAAAGAAGGGAAGATGCGGGCCGATCACGACAACAAAGCCCTGGGTGAAGTACCAGTGCCAGGGGTGAGAGCCGTAGAAATCAGCCACACTGTGAAAGATGTTAAACTTCAGGAAGTTGAACTGCACCAGGGTCCACTGGAAAACAGAGCAACCGTTATAAACAGTGTGCCTCAATGAGCAGCGGATGAGTTGGTGGTTGAAATGTTGAAATGTTTTACCTTTTCATAGAATATACAGTCAATGACCGTTGAAATCACTACAGCTGAAGCCCTGGATTGAGAAAAGAAATGATTGTTTAATTGAGAAAGGAGGAAAAAATACAGTTGAGAGTGGATATGAGATTAAAAGTACAAACCCTATGGGAATATAGTTATGAGTGATGAGTCTCAGTTTGTCATCGTCCTGCCAGAAATGGTACATCAGCAGAGGAAACCAGACGATCAGGGCCGTCGGACGAACAACGACAGCCAAGGCAACGAGGGTCAAATATTTTTTGCTGGAAGAAGAAAAGGAAAAAAGGTAAAATAAAAGGTCTGTAAATACTTAATGTTAGAGATTAGGACAAATAAAAATGAGAAATTAAAAGTTTCAACAAAAAGAGACCTGCTGTGTGTTTTGGACCCAGGCAGGGGAAAGTAGAAAAGAGCCAGACAGGTGATGGTGGTCTCCGCGCTGTTGGTCAGCGTCCGGGTGCAGCAGAACCACGAGAACCACGAGCACAGGTGGCAGAAAAACTGTAGGCGAGTAGATGACCAGAGGACTGAGACTATATCGAAATAAAATCTTAAAACCTTAAAAATAAAAGACCGAATAAAATTCTCAAAATAAAGCACAATAGGAATAATATTACAGTACATCTTATCATCATGTTTGGTTCACCTGTACTTGTTTGACTACAATAATAGACTTTCTGGAATTGCATTTTCTACAATTCAGATGATCTGAATTAGATCTGTGCTGACGCACATTGTTGGCGGTTTCTGTTTAACAGTGCTCACCGTCCATTTTGCAACATCCCGACTCTCCAGCGTTCGGATGAGGAAGAAGAATTTGACATCCGCAAATGCAGCCAGGAGAGCTTGGATTATCCTTGGAAGCCATTTCTGCAGAGCCAGTCGGACCAAGTTTAGTGAAACATCCCAAATGTGTGACATTAAGACAGTTGTCTGAATAGTGAGGTGTGTTAACTTACCAGGAGGTGGACAGAGTCCAAGTGTATCAAGTGTAATATCTTGTATACGAATGCAAAGAAGAGTGGATAGGAGAATCCTCTTATTCCCGCCTTCCACTCCCATGTCAGATACCCATAAGTACGACTGTTAAGGTTCTAACAGCACATTAATAATTACTGTATAATAACTTATCTGATGATGGTGTTCGCTTCTAAAGTCATAGGAAGCCGCTCGCTGTTGTTCGCCAACTGTTTTACAGTGTTTCTCCATTGTTTGGATTTGTAGTTAGAAATAAAGGCCCTGTTTTGAGAGTAGGTGACCAAACCCCAAAACATTGCTTGAGTTGGCAAAACATCAAAATCCCATGATTGTTGTTGTTCTTTTCAATTATTTGGTAATCTTTCCTAACATGTTGTTATCAAACCCTTATGACACGGAAATGTAATTGAGGCTTGTCATTTTAGAGTTTAACCATTAACCTCATATCATATATGATCAAATTTTTTCTGCATTGTTTGTTCCTAAGTTTCCATTTTGGCACACGTTAGCAAACATAAACAATGATACCGATATGTCTGCCTGATGATACACAGCAGCATTGTCACACTCCCAGATAATAAAGCCTTTTTTTTTTCAACCAAAGGATATTTGAAGACCATATGATGGGAAACCTCCAGGGACTGCCAGTACTCATCGGGGACAAAGCTGGTCTGGACCAGGAAGCAGTTGATCAGTCTGAATGCGACCGAAAACGCGACGACTCTGGCTCTCAGCGCGTCTGAGGGGGTTAAAGAAAAATCACTTAATTATTAGCAATGTATGCATGATTTATTTCCACCATCACAATAAATACACCAGAGGACACAAGCTGTTTGTTTGGTCACCATCATCACAATCACTGTCCACTAAAGTAAAAGTATCAAAACTATTTTTTTTTAAATTATCTATTACGTTTTATTAAGTGAAAATTCCAGAATTTTATCAAAATAATATAAGTACACAAGTAATGATTTTACAGAAAAATGATCCCGTGAGTGATATAATAATATATTATATATAATAGTGTGCATCGTTTTTCACTGTTACACTAGGTTGAAGTACAGCTAATTTGAATCACACTAAAATTGTTTATGCTTATTAAAGATCCAATAATAGTTGTGTATGTTTTTGGTGGATAATATAGATTTTTTTTAAATCACATAATTCATATTATAATTCAATTCAATTCAAATTGAGTTAAACCAATTAAAATAAACCAAAAAACACCCACAACTAACCAAATCACAAGGACCAAGCAAAGAGTAACAATGACCATAGCATCATGATGCGATTATGATAATTATAATAATCTCAGCAACCAATATCATCATAGTTTAATTCTCACTATTATAAAATAATATTAAAATTTGCATATTGTTTGATGGTGTAATTCAGGGCAGTGCATCGTAATTTGAGATAATCATACCGCTTATTTGGTGCGTCAAATCAATAAAGATCAATTCCCCAATCTAATTGTTTATTTGCAAGTTAACAGTAACTATCAGCTGTAAATAAACGTATTGTCGTAAAAGATTCACAGAAACACGTGTAGTGGAGCAGAAGTATAAAGAGAAGTAATGTTGGATTCCACGTGTCTCGATCAAAGTCTCACCGTTGTTCAGAGAACATTCATCTTCCTTCGAGTACAGCTGAGATGTTCTCTTCCTCAGTTTCACATCCTCGACCTTGTTTCCAAACTTCAGACGTGGTCGGATGTTCTCCATCAGGTCATGTTGTGTTCAGGTCCCTGTCAACAATCGGCACAATCCAATCACCTGTCGGCTTGTCGGACAAGTGAGTTCGTCATAGTTTATATCTTCTTCTTCTTCTTTTATTTGGCAGACTAGACGCATCTACGGCGTATTGCTGCCCTCCACTGTTTGTTGTTCACGTCGCTGTCAGTATAATGCAGTACTATGTAGATTTTATGACAGTTTCTTCATTTCGGTCCAGCTTTCCAGATTGATTGGAGTGCGTGGATTAAAAAGCAGCTTCTCCGGTTGCACTCAGATCCGTGAACAGTTTCCTCCTTTGACAAGAGAACTTTTTTAAGTTGACTAGTCCGGGTTTCACTGTTTACTTGTCTCCACATTCATATAAACTTCCAGAGAGCACACCGCGAAGGGGGGTTGATTCGCTTCCGTATTCTGCCCAACTTCCGGTAAAATGTTGTTTCCCGACTTCAAAGTAAAAGCTCGACACTACAAACCTCAGAAACATTTGGGCCAGATCTCTTCCAACTGTGGCAATGGAAGGTCATTGAGAGACACTTATAATAATAATAAAATTAATAATAATAATAATAATAATAATAATAATAAAGTATTCTGTTTATATCATACACTGACGCATAAAATCCTCAATGTAAAACTCATGTCTTTCACTAAAATACAGTTTTTTAATGTAGAAAAAAAGAGCAGAGTATATTACATTAGTATATATCATAGTATATAATATATACATATATCATATTAAATTAGTATATTACTGTCCATTCCAGCAGGTGGCGACCTGCAGCTTCTTCAGGTTCTGCCAGAATTCACAGAAGAAGAAGAAGCAGATCGTGTGGCCGCTGTATATAAGTGATCTTGGTGGGATTGCTTCGTGTTTCTTCATCCGTGTGCTTCTGTTTGTGTGTGTGATTACAGACGCCTCCATCAACCGACCCGTCGGTGAGTTATAAACGTCGCGGAGAATTAACGTTCAGCCAGTTCGAATGTCTTTTTTAGATTTATACAGGTTAACCGCCTGAAGATTGTCACGGTAGCAGACGTTTTGTTAAGTCCTGTCTGGAATTTTTCAAAATAAGAGCAATTGAAACTAATTTATTTTCTCAGTGGAAATCGTTTGTGATAAAATCATTTTGTTTAGTTCTGTTACAGAGGAACTAAATTAGGGCTTCAACTTGTTTTATCATCAACTAATCGGTAGATTACCCTCTCGATTAAATGATTGGTAAATCACAAATAAAATATTTAGCACTGTTCTAGCGCTGCCAGAAACACATATGTTACCCTGCATTGTATGTCGGATCCCTAACAATATCCAAGTAAAAATTTGTGATGAAATTCATGCAAATACATAAAGCCATCAACAAAGCACAGGAACTTCCAAATGATTTAAATAAAGGCACCTGGGTTATAATTGAAAATGTCTTGGATAACACCACTGTATTGTTCTTTCAGGATAATCTTTTGTGTCAAGAGGAGGATTCGTAGTCAAAAGAAGTCATGCTTCGACGAAAAATACCTTTCTCACAGATTGCCTTTGTCACACTGCTCGGAGTCGCTGGTGGTATTTATATCTACAGACCTTATTTTGATCCGGTGCTAAAGATATCAGGACAGAAAAACCAGGGAGAGCCAAAGAAAGAGAATGAAACAGACTGAAATAATTCATCACTTCACAGTGTCAGAAGCCAGGGGGACTTCATGGGACGCTGCTGGACTGTCAGAGCTGGAAGCCCAACAAGAGACAAGACCCGTATGGATGAAGTCATGCTTCTAAAGGCTGCTTTGCTTGATGGTTAATGAACAGAATAAAATAAGAGATCATTTGACTTATTATCATCTGTTTTATCATTGTACATCTGTTGTCATGGATATACAAAGCTTATAAAGGGGGGTGGTTTGAACAAGATTTACAAAAGTGTTTTTGCCTTACTCTATGACATTAATCAAATAATCAAATAAAAACCTAAATATGTTTTCACACGAAATATAAAATGCTCTAGAGCCATTCAAGTTCCGACTGGAGATGGTGGTATGAATAATTCACTTCCATGTTTGTTCCACTACCGAAACCTGGAAGTATTTCAGCAACTTGGCTCTTTTGCAGATTTTCAATGATTTAACATTTTCAGAAAAGAAAACAAGGTCTGTGATTACAATGAGACAAAACTTGACTAGCATTAATATCTCTTATTTACGAAGACATGAAAGTTTTGTTTTTGATTCACAATTTATGCCACAATCCATTATATCTAATGGTGGTAAAAAAATAATTCAGATCTACAATTGAAAGATATTGTAAACCTAATTAAAATCTGTCAAATAATTAAAGTGGAGTAAAAGGTACAATATTTCTTTCTGTGGCTAAGTAAAAGTGCGATGAAATTTAAAAACTCAAGTACTCGTAGTACGGGGGTGGGGGGGTAGTTTGAGAGGGACACTTGAGCTTCAGGATATTTTACTGAGTGACTGTTTATTCCTGAATATCCACCAGACAATAAACAGACTTTTTGATTTGAGAAATGTCACAGTTGAGGTCATGGTATTTCAAAATGCGTCAGCCAGCGAACCTCATGATGCACAAAAGTGAAATGCTCTTGTGACCGACTGGCTGGCATTAAAACAAATATCACACAGTTATCTAAATTCTACCTTTAAATCATCCTGTGACTAATGATATCTTAAAATAGACCATTTTATACTGTTTAAATGTATTTCAAGACAAATAGATCGTCCCAGTGACCCTGAGTGTGTAATCATAGTCTGTGGATTAAAATGCTTAAATGTTAATGTTTAAAAATATATATATATACTTTTTTGCTTTATTGTCTTCCTATTTTGTTACAATGTATCACAGGTTTGATCATACTGTATCTCCAAATGTCAGCTAGGGAGAAACAATGGACAGTGCCACCTGAAATGGCCCTGCCCTAATTTGCCCATTTGCCATTTACGGAAGAAGGTCTCTCTAGTTTATCATCTGAATTTTTATCTTCTTAACCCTCAGTCCTGCCTTTGAAATAACCCAAAGTAACAACTTGGTAAACTCTCCCTTTAATGGAATAACTTGGTAAAATTATAACATATGAAGATTTATATGAAGGAGAAAATCTGAAGTCAGAGCATGTGCAGCTCCAACACCTGCTGATCCACATTACCGGAGGGAAGGGAATCCCACAGAAACAGTCGGATCTCTCATATTACAAAGATGATGTGTCTGGGTCCACTACAAAAGGAGCTCCCAGCAGACATCTAATGTATTTAAGATCAATCTAACGGGAGCCCCTTCAATTGAGATATATATATATATATATATATATATATATATATATATATATATATATATATATATATATATATATATATATATATATATATATATATATATATATATATATATATATATATATATATATATATATATATATATATACACATTTATTTTTATATATATATACATATATATATATTTCCACAAGAAATGTGTACAATAAATATACAAAAACAAATGTTGTCAGAAAATTAAAGACAGAAAAACAGCTGAACCAAATGAATCCTCTTCCGTAGAAAACCTTTGAGGTGAAGCCTGAAGTAGAAACACACTCATGAAGTGTCTGGATGTGGTCGCCGGTGTCCTAGCGCCCGTCTCCTCCGCCTCTCTGGCGGTGAGTGGTTCCACCGCTAGGAGGAGCTGTTCTCAACACTCGACACCAGCCGCGGGGCGCGGAGCTGCTGGTTCAGTTTCAACTCGACTCATGGCTCAGAGGTGACGGACACAGTTCAGGTCCTCGTTTATTATTCGCTTCCTTTTCTTTTCTTTTTGTCTTGTTTGTCAAAGTCTTCGTCGCTCGTGTGGTTTCCCGCCGACCGTCTCCCGCAGCAGGACCCAGTGCGCAGCAGCAACGCCCCGGGGCCGGTGAGTCGAGCGAGCCGATCACACTGTTTTCAGGAAATGTGACAGTCGGAAGGAAGCAGCTCGTCGCATCTGTCAGGAGATCGCGACCGAGGCTGGAAACGTTGAGCTCTCAGCTGATCAGAGAGCTCCTGCGAACGTTTCACCAGCTGCTTTATCATCGAGAGGTTTTTTCACACTTGCTCAACAAGTGTGACACACTGAGCACGACTCCAGGTTGTCAGTGTGTCTCAGTGCTGAGGCCTGCTCACACACTTGAGTTGTTATGGTAGCGTCCACATTAAGTTGATGGAGTCTTCTTATTACGTTTTTTTGAGGTGATGAATTCCTTCCCGAGAGGTCACCTGACCCCAGAGGAGGGCCCAGCTGAGGGTCGCTACACGTTCTCTCTGTTTCACGTCATTGATTCTTGTGCTTGTTTGTGTCTCAGCATGGGAATGAGTTTCATGTGCCTCCCTTACTGCTGCTGCCAAAAGAAAAGAAAAAAAGCCTTGTGTTTATATTTAAAACTCATTTGCCTTGTACATCATCGTAATGCTCCTGCACCCTTTTTCCATCTTGAGCCGTTCAGATGATGTTTCAAAAGTACGCGTACATCCGGATTGTTCCCTGGGAGCTGCCAGCCTCCGTGTTGGCGAGCTGCCCAGGGTGGGTCATCCACTTGGCCCTGACAAATGATTAAGGCTGCCTTTTTGTTTGCTGGACTGCATGGGTGGCTGTGTTTGCCTGGCAATCACGGCCACTGGTCCACTCCCCGCCGCAGGAGTGTGTGCCAACAGAGAGGGCAAGTTTCTCCACTTCTGCTTCTTTCAACAACTTCATTTGAGCAGGAAAGGGTCAACGGGACTCGACGTTTTTCACAAGCAACATTACCGTTGAGTCACAGACAAAGAAGTGAAGACACATGAAACATAAACTACAAGACCAAGTCCTGACAGTCCAACATGGTGGCGTGCTGCGACAAGACTGTCGAGGGTGTCACTCACAGACCAGACTATCGTGGAGGGGTAGTGTTGCTTTCCAGCGGCACACAGTAGTGCCAAACAATTATTAACCCATAAATGAAATTACCTGAAAGCAACTGCCCATAGGTGAGTCAGTGTTGAGCTGTTTGGCCTCCGAGGTTTGTTGCGGTTGTCCGCTCTGACCAGTTGGGAATGTAGCCTGACCAACTACAGATGTGTTATCGGCACTGATGGTTTTCTTTGTCAAGATCCTTCCGTCACATTAGTTCAGTCACTGTGAGATGTACTACTGCTATGATCTGATGTTAGTATATTTTTTCACTGTATCAGCCAATCAGCAATTTGTAATGTGATTTAAAAAGAACTGCATTGAAAGTCATTAGTATGACTTTTTATACAAGTGACATACTAGTTCAATAGACATCTGTAATCAAAAAGATTCCTGCTTTTTAAAGCTGATATTGTCCCATACACCAAATAAACACACCTCAAAATCATCCTGTCACAGCATCGGTCAGGATATATAGTGTGTTTGTGTGTGTATATATATATATGTCAAGGATTCATTTTAAAACAAGAGCTCCAATCAAGACAGTCAGACCTACATATTTAAAAAATGTAATTTATTTGTGAGATTTGACTCTCTATGTCAAGTTTTGCCCTATCTCTCAATAGTGAGGAATCCTTCAAAACATTCATAGATCTCGATTCCTCCCAAACTGAATCACACATTACAATGGCTGTGACCTATACACTGATAAAAAAAAAATTCATGCAAATCCACCCTTAACTTTTAGAGTAATCCTGCAAACAAACATACAAACAAACAAAACCAATCACAAAACCTCCTTGGCGGAGGTAAAATTAAAACTTAGTTAAGATGAGCATCACAGACGGTATTGGACGGCCAATTAAATGATGCGTGTGCGGTCTTTGCCACATAAGGGGAGTACTGTATTGTAAGACACCGTATTCTTGTGAAACGACAGGGACCTGTCTGTTAAAAGGGGGGAGGGAAACATAAGACTGTTCAGTGTATTTACCTCTTACTCCCAAATTAATTTAACCTCCCTGATGTCTAACGTATAAAAGGTAATTAAGGTAAGTTAATTCATTAAGATGGCCATCGACAGACCAGTCACCCACAGGCTGCGATTCACAATGAAGGTTAAGGTTTTGATTCAGAGAAGACCAAAGTCTCAGAGAGGAGTTTTCTAAACGCCTTAACGGCTCATTTCCCACCTATTCAACATAAAATTTAAAAATCCAAATTTCCCTGTTGTGGGACAAATAAAGGAGTATTATATTATATCATCTTATGAAACCAGCATTGTTCTGTTTCATGTGGAAAGGTCCACATTCAGCAGAGGAGGCCAGACGGGGTCGTCGTCGTTGTTGTTTCACAAAGGTTTTCGTAAGGCAGTAATTTGGATAAGACTTCTGAATCTCTCTGATTGTAAACTGCACTCTGTGTTTTCTTTCCTTTACACAACACAAGATCCCGCTCTCCATCAGAGCTCGCTTCCTTTTCACAGGCCCGAGGAGTGCAAAATAAGTAGCAGCTTACATACTTAATTGTGAATGATCATCTACTTTATTTTCAAGATAACATTAACTAACATGGGATTATACAATGTGTTGTTTTGCAAACCGGGCTCTCTGAGGTTTGGTCTGATTGACCTGATAATAGTCAGTGCAGACATTTCCTGACACAATCTGGATCTCCAGCAGTTTGGTTTGGCTTTGCTGTGTCACTTCTGTGACATGTTTTTACTGAACCAGACCTCGTGTAGTGACTCAAGTTTTCGCGTCAGGATTTTAGATAATAATCCGAGTAACATGGGTTGAACAGTAATTTATATGTGCTGATTAATTTATCCCTCAGCTGTCGGAAAGCATTGTAACTGAGCTCTTCTAACAAAACCGTTGTTTCTCATTTTATTAAAAAGTATGAAGATATTGAATCCACATTCACACGACTTGTTTATTATGTACAAATAGCTTGAATAAATCCAGTCCTGGAATGAATCAGAATGATACCGTTCATTTTTTCATTGAAACCACTTTAGACACGTATTGATTTAACTTCATGGTCAGTTTTTGATATGGATGGACTACACAATTTTTTTTGTCAGGCCAACAGTGCCACATCTTCCAAAATGATCATACATTTGAATCAACCCCTCTCTAAAACCAAAAAACTGAACATTATAACCTTCACAGATGCAGCATTTACTGCAGGTTTGTTGTATTACACTGCTTTAGTTTTAGTTATATTATTATTGTAAACTGGCAGCTGAATTCATGGTGTATATGTTTATATTTGCTAGCAGGGCCTTTGAATGAAAGATAACAGGAAAGTGGTGAACGGAAGATCAGCAGCGGCAGGAAGTTGTGAGAGTTTTAAGCCAGTAAGCATTGTTGCTCACATGTCAATTTAACGGCCTGCATGTTGTGGTCTGAGGAATGTGGTTTTCACTGACCAACACAAAGCTGCTTAGCAATTTGACGCTGTACTGTACAATGACAAAACCACTGAGGGAGGTTATGAACATGTGGCTACTTGATGACTACACCTTATTTATTTTATTGTGTGGACTGACTGTTGCCTTGACTTGTAGTGAGTATTAAAAATGTAAATTGTATTTACAAAGCAAAAGTTGAAAACAGGCTTACAACAGTAAACCATAAGATCAATAATCAGCTAATAAGATTAGAAATTAAGGTTTATAAAATCAGAGCTTTAATCTGAAATGATTTTAAAATAAAGGATTGACAAACATAAATGATCAGCAGGTGTTTCCAGAAATTATATAATATCTCCTACTGACTGAGCTCATCATCCAAAGTCATGCAGCCCTGATGCGAAAACCTGTGGCTTTTAAAGATGATATATAAAGTCCTTAAAAAAGTCAAAGTCTCCGGCAACACGTGCACCTCAGAGTTCTTGGGTTTGGTTCTCTGAGCTCAGAGCTTAAAGATGCTTTTTCCATCCCAACGCATTTATCATGGATCTTGATTTTGCACGAGACCTTAAGCTGCTTATGTCTCCAGATGAAAGGTCCAGTGGGGTTCACAGTGAAAGAATTTCAGAACATTCTCCTATGCAGTGGTCATATGATGCCTCCGTACTTTCCCCTGACTGTTTTGACTGGATTTAGTCGACCGTTACTAACAAGATCTTTTCATCCAGTAGATATCATAGGGTGCTTCTCAAACTCGATGTGTACGTGTAAGAAAATTCTGCTTATTTTATCTAATTTCAAGTTGTGTTGGAAATGATAAAAAAAATGTGTTTCAGTGCGTGTGTGGTTGAAGAGAGACGGAGGAATTTCAAATGCTTCCTGTCACTGTGTCAGCAACATCACACAGCTCTTACGTTGCACACATTAGCCCACAAGTCCATCAACTGGAGGTCTTGCATAATACTTGAGAAGTGTAAAAGGCGTTACTCATTATATTTCTAATGTCAGCATCAACTGTATGTGAAACTACACAGTACATGTTTATCCTGTTACTTTAATCTTCCACATTTTTCCCAAACATTTTTTAATGTCATTCCTGTGAACATGATATTGTATTGATATACATAAGAATGTCTGGAGGGAGTTTTATTACTTCTGACACAAACTGTGACCCGAGGATGAACTGATTAGAATTTTCTGGTCAGAGGTCAAAAGTCAAGCTCACTGTGACCTCACAAACACATTTTGGGCCAATTTATTTTGCCCTGTAATGAAAAGATAAAATGATGAAGTGATAGGTCAAAGGTCAACTTATCTGTGACATCGTAATATTCTGCAAAAACACTTTATTCAACTTCATAACTCAGGAAGAGAAGGAAAGGTTGTACTGGATTATTGACTCTAATCGTGGGTGCCCACCTTGTAACCGTGGTGATCGTTTTGATCTTAAATTCCTTCAATGTCGCCATGTATGAGTCTGGACAGACATCGATGTAAACTGCAAATTGTCGAGGCGGTAATCTTGTTTTCCGTGGCTGTCCTAAGATGACCTGCACTGGGGCCTGTGGCTGTGATGGCCAGCGGCTGTCGCTCAGGAGACAGAGCGGGTTGCCCACTAATTGGAGGTTTGGGTGGTTTGATTCCTGGCTCGTCGGTTCCACATGCCGGAAATATCCTTGGACAAGACTTTGGCAGTGTGTAAACGAGATGCATGACTGATGGACAAAGTGCTGTATGCATGTGTTTGTGAATGGGTGAGTGTCAACTGTGCATGTAAAGCGCTTTTGAGCGATGGAAAAGACTAGAAAAGAACTGTATAAATGTAATCCATCATCATTTATTGTTTATTCAACATGAAATATGAAATATAATATAAGAAAAATGTTCTTAATGATAATGTAGGAAATTAAGAGACAGATATGAATGCCTCTTTGTAATTCACTCACACAGGTGTTTTCATTGGTGTTGTCTCTACAAACTTGCCTTGAATTAATTTTTTTTAAATTGTTTTTTAAATTTGTTTATGCAACATTTATATTCTGTGGTGCTGAGATGTAAGTTATATCAACTTTGGCTGTACTGTTGTTTGTATTATCAATTAATTTTTGGTTTTGTTCTTTTCATGGGATTGTTGGTTGTCTCAATCATTTTGTTTGTGTGTTTCAGACATTAAGGACTCACTATGTCTGATTGGGAATATGATTACCTCATCAAATTCCTAGCGCTCGGTGACTCTGGCGTGGGAAAAACAAGCTTCCTCTACCAATACACAGATGGCAATTTTAACTCCAAGTTCATCACCACAGTCGGGATCGACTTCAGAGAAAAAAGAGTGGTAGGTTCAATCAATTTTTGAATAAAAGTGCAAACCTATCTCTTGCCAGCTCTGGAATTGTTACCTCAGTAAAAGCACACGTGGATTTTATGCTTGGCTCTTATGATTTGACATTTCTTAGTGTTCAAGTGTGCTACAAGCATTAATGGCTGCCTAATTAAAGGCTTAAATGCATTCCTATACTTATGTAACAAAAGACTACTGATGGATTTTGCAACAGAAATCTGAGTAATGACCAGTGTTGGTGAGCAGCAGGCAGAACCCTCCTTAAGAAAACACTCCATACCAATGGCAAACAGCTGAACAGTGTTCATATTTACTCAATAATGTTCCTGAGAAAAACGATTTTATCACAGCTATACTGGATATTCAGTGCCAATTATTATCTCTTTATTTCCATAGGTTCCGATTATAAGATAAAGATACAAGTGAATACTATACTAGAACATTTTGTGATTTGAAAAGTTACATTAGCTATGAAACTGCCTCTTACAGAGGAGCTTTTGTAAACATCACAAATGCTTGTCATGGTTAAAGCATGATAATTGATTATAACGTGTCCTCAAACATCCCACAGTTGTGCCTCTCGATTGTTTGCTGCTGGTTACGGAAAGTGTTTTTTTTTGCGTTCCCCAGAACGGATGTGCTGGTGAAGAGGCCAAAGACGAGATGTGGAGAATATTTGAATGAGTTAAATGTGAAATTGAATTTACAGTTAAAACTGGGCCATTTCATTAAACTCATTGTTTAACTGTTGAATTAAACCCCGACAGAATGTTTAAGATATTGTTGTTTCTCGATTCCTGCAAGCAGCCTCCCGCTCCCAATGAAACACCGGATTAATGCTGCTCCTATTTTTTTAATAAATTCAAATCTGCGAAAGAATTTTGATGTTTTGAATAACAATATGGCTTGTTAAATCTTTTAAACCACTGAATTGCAAGATTTGGATTTGACGTACTTATGGGGGGAAAACAATGTATGTAGGTATTGATTTTGATTGATGGTGCTTACTTTCATAGAAATAATGTAATGTGTGCATGCACACACACACACACACACACACACACACACACACACACGCACACACATACGCACACACTATGACTCTGTATGAGATCACAATTCATGGTTCACACTATACTATACACTGAAACACACATCTACAATGGCTGTAAATCTTTATTAAGAGTTTATTTGCCAAATTTCCCTTTAGATCTACTTTCATTTTTGGTTTATTTTGTTATATTTTTGTGGCATGTAATGCAGTGTCTTCTCCATCACACCTCTACAGTGAGCTGAAAAGTCTCTCACTTGTAGCTGAATAAAAGAAGCATCAGTAATTCTGACAGTGACCAGAGCGACATTGTAGTTTTGTTGCCTGCCCTTTAGTTGCTCTCCTAACATACTTTCAATAGCTTCACAACATTCAGCAAACCCACTTAGATCATTTTTGAATAATAGTAGTTAGATGTGTAAAAACGTCTAGAGGCAAGAACAGTGAGGTACACTTTACTCGTATCTTTTCAGGCTGTCTAGCAACAAGCCATGTTCCCATGTTACGTTGTTTTATAACATGCTGCTAAATGAGCAGAGCGTGCCTGGTTAGTTTGACGTTACTTGTCTCTGTTTCCCTCAGGTCTACAAATCAACAGGTCCAGATGGATCTTCAGGTCGAGGGCAGAAGATCCACATGCAGCTGTGGGACACTGCAGGACAGGAGAGGTACTTGAGGCACTTTCCCACCTTCTTCAAACCTCAACTTGTCCTCAGTTGTTTTTTAATGCGTCTTTTCCATAATTGATTCTATTTCTCATGAAGCGTTCTCTTTTTCCTGAATGATTTTAGGTTTCGTAGTTTGACGACGGCATTCTTCAGAGATGCAATGGGCTTCCTCCTCCTGTTTGACCTCTCAAATGAGCAAAGTTTCCTCAACGTCAGAAACTGGATGAGTATGTTGTCTATTGTAAAGTGTAGATTTTTACATTTTTAGTCTTCATAACTGATGATTCTATAGATAATCACTGCACAAGTTGTTTACTTGCCAATGCACACGACATTCGATAATATTACATTTCTTGTCACTTGTACGTGCACAAAAGCTTTGTGTTTAGAGTTGATATATAATTCCCTTTGTTCCGGGCTGCTGCTACTTCTACTGTATTCTCAACTTTCTTGTTTCAGGTGAATATAATACATTAATGATAGTAAGGTTGGGCGATGTTTACTACATTCGCTTAGGGCTTGTCTGCAGTGTTACATCATGATGGACGATGACAGTGTGGCGAGTTGCATCCTGTTTTACTTAATCCACTTCCACAGGTTCCTCCACTTCCACACGTTTGTCTTGGTTAATTCTTCGGTACAGTGCACCGACGCATGACAAACACTTTCTGAGTTGTGTTAACAAAAAAAGCATTTTTTTCACAACAAAGTTCCAGGTTCCCTCTTCATTTTATGTCGCAACACAGACTCTTGCATAAAAATTACAATGACAGTTGGCCCGACAATAAATGCAAAATCCCATTTAAAACAGGACTAAATATGAAATCAATGTCTTTCAGGTCAGTTACAGGTTCATGCATACTGTGAAAATCCAGACATTGTTCTATGTGGCAACAAATGTGACCTGACAGATCAGAGAGCAGTCAGTGAAGAAGAGGCGCGTGAGCTGGCAGAGAAGTACGGGTATGTCTCAGTTTTGATCCATCTGCACATGAACCTCTCCCTCAAACATTTGTCAAGAAGGCAGTGGCTGTAATTGTTTGCCTAAGTCTGTGCAGGAGAATGACAACCTAAACTGGTCCTCCTCGAAAAGCAAATATTTGAGAATGTGTAAAATATCCTGCTCTGGGCCCATTAGACACACCTTTGCTAAAAACACAGATATTGTAGAGAATGAGCAATTTGTTAAGTGTTTGAAATGCCTCCAGAATAAACCTCAGTATGAAACATTACATGTCATCACCCTAAGATAACTGGTGCGCAGGTTTACGCTCCTTCCTCTGTACCATCATTGTCCAAAAACTATAAAAAACACAAAGGAGCAACATAATCACATTGGGTGACACATCAATGTTACCAAGATTGTTCATTTAAAGTTGATCTCACAGTCACCATCCTGCTGCCATAAACACACATCAGCACATCAAATGTGTATTAATCAACAGATGAAAAATCGGCCCTTAAAAATGCACTGTTGTGTACGGAAAGTTTGCTAAAACTGCAGTGAAATGACTGAAACTATATATTTCTGAGCAGTTTTTTTTTAGATTTACATGAATAGATTTTTAGTAAACATTAGAAAAACATAGGATTACTCCAGTTGTACCCTTTCAATATCCTTCTTTTCTTTTCCTTGATTTAGCCCATAGGTTTGTTTAACATTGTACATGGGTAGCATTATTCTGTGACCCTGTCTTTATAGCGGCTATTTTCCTCCATGCAGAATCCCATACTTTGAGACAAGTGCTGCAAACGGGCAGAATGTGAACGAGGCTGTGGACGTGCTGCTGGATCTTATCATGAAGAGGATGGAGCGATGTGTTGACAAGTCCTGGATCCCCGACGGGACTGTCCGAGCTAATGGACCCAACAACCCAGACATCTCCGAGACCCCGGACAGGAGCAAATGTGGATGTTAGACTGATGAGGAGTCATTTTAGTTACAAGTGTCCATAACACTGTTGGAAAAAAAGTTGTTCAATGTTTCACAAAGTGAGAGTATAGATGTGTTAGGTCAAACTTAACATTGATTTGTCTCCGTTGCCCCACAAACTGTATATACTTTAATTGACATGCTATATTATTTGTCAGTACAGATTTAAGTGCCTTTGAAAATTGACATTTCCTCTAGGATAAATGTATTTAATGAATTTTCATTGTTAAAATTGAAAATGTATTGCCAAACATCCAACTTTGCTCATCGGTTGAATTTGCTGATGGTATTTTCAGGGATGAACTTTGTGCTCCATGTTTCGGCAAAGAAGGCTGCCCTGCCAGATGTGCTATAAATATACTGTTTCCACTTTCTGTAAGGTTAGCGTGGATTCACTCGTAGTAACTCAAGATAGAAGTCCCCTCTATTTGTCTTTCTACAGCAAGATAAATATTGACTGTGATACCTGCAGTCACTGTTTGTTAGTGGAGAGAAACTGGCTGAGATTGTACTTTTAGGAAACTTTATGTAACCATTTATTTACTACTGATGATCTACTGAACGTCCAGCTGAATACTACAACCTCACCTGTGCCACTGCCAGAAAAAGTATACCTCACATTAGCCATCCAGCATAAAAATACAAATGTGTTTCTAGACTTAAATTTACCTTTTCAACTAAAATATCAGCTTTGGGGACAATTCATTCTCTTGTAATTAAGCTCAATGACTCAGGTTTTATCATTTTATTTTTTTCAATGAAAAGTTCCCACTGCCTCCATGGTAAAAAAGTGTTACCCCTAATGACATACCTTGAGATTGTGGAGTTGAAGTTACATCGTCAACATTGCAATAGTTTAATGACTCCCTGCTCCCAGAATCTTACTTTGTGAACGATCCCAGGATCCAGTCCCCTGCAGTGCTGAATTTGATCATTATTCAGTTGATACAGTTAAATAAATTTTTAATTATATGCTGTATTTTTCTTAGGTGAGAGTCCTGATATACACACATGCACAGATAGATAATAAATGCTCATGAATTATTACAGGGGTTCCCACGCAGTGGTGGGCTGCCTTGCTTGAAACAAAGACCCTCTCTGCTGACATCGTAAGAAAATAATAATACACTTTTAAACATTATATTCAGGGAAAAGGAGCTAAGGTGCCACTTAATGTGACCATATAAGCAATATTACAGTACAATAGCCAATCTGTTGATTTTGATAGATATTGTAATGGTTTTATAAATTAGGAAATCAAATTGGGACTGCTTTTCAGTGTACCTTATGGGATGCATTTAAAATCCTATTCCTCAAATCAATTTATAATACCACTTCACTTCATATTTCACAAAAATGGAGAGTATTTACACAGGATTTTTGAGAATATTTGTCTGAAATGTATTTAATAATATCACACAAATGGTATTACACTGTTATTGTTTCTGTTTTCTTTTCCAGTGTTTCAATCCCAATAACAAAATCTCTAATTTTAATTTGATCATATTAGTTAAGACAATATATAATATTTCATGTCAATGGTATCACACTTGCATTTGCAAAAGATGTAAATTTTGTCCAAAAATAAACACTTTATTTATGTATTCATGAAGCAGTATCTCATTTTAAATAATTAGGTCTGGAATTTACTATTGTTTTTTTTTTAAGTATTTAAGTGCTGTTGATGTCAGGTCCTAATTATAGCGGCTAGTATTCTTTAATGCGAACACTGAATGTTTATTATCTCACCACAACGCAGGAAGTAATTGACCTGCTCGTGTTTGTTTTTCAGCATTTTGTGATACTATAACCTAAATCTGAAAAGCATTATTTCCAAAAAAAAACCTAATGGCAAAGTTATTTTATCTACAAGTTTTTTTTCCAATATATATATATATATATATATATATATATATATATATATATATATATATATATATATTTGATTGTAAAGTAGTCCATCACAATTCATCAAGTCGTCTTGACTGTATCCTCTCTATAGAACAATTTAGTTGATTGGATTTAACTTTGTAAACGACTTCTATCGTCCCACTGACGAAAAGGCTCATGAAAGTATAAATTAATCTTTGACCTGCTTCAATGATGTTGCTGTCGACAAAACATGTTGAGTTTGTTTGATTTCTGACTGCATCGTCATCATCTTTTGTTTGAAGAAGAGAAAAAAAAACAGTTTTTCTGAGAGCCGATTAAATCTTTGTATGAAAACAGATTGGCAGCAGCTGCCCCACACTCCTGCAGGGGGCAGCATCTCCCCTCGCCGCAATGACAGCAGCGTATATGTATGTCCGGGAAAGAAGAAGAAACACTGGACTGAACCCAAACAAGCTGGCCGTGGTCGAGCTCTGTGAAGGTATCTGAGACCTGTCATTCGTCTTGACTACTTCTATTAATCATTATTAAATATGTTTTTTCCCCACTGATGCGCCAGTTTTAATATTTAAAAGTCAGCGCTCAAAATCAGCAGCAAGACGATACCCAGGCCTAAAACTCAGGAGCTATATTTATATCTGGTGTCTTCAACTCCAGCTAGCTGACGTTGTGCTGCTCGGTCTCTGTCACGGACTGTAAAGGAAAAGATCAAAGTGACAGAGATATAAATTATTCAATGTTAAGGGGGGAAATCCGCTGCAACATTTCAATTTGTCGTATTTCTAGCATTGTGCTAACAGTGGCTAACGTTACCTTCAAAACTGTGACAATAATCTGCAAGAATGATCTTATCAGTGTCACACTGGGAGGTCGGATGCAGGTTTCGAGAGCAGACTGTAGTTGCCATGGTAAACCATAACCAGGAGAGAAGATGTATCTCCATGGCAACAGATAAATCGCTCAATACAAATAGTAAACTTTGTTAATTACTTGTACGTTACTTCAGTGTTTCAATGCCTTTACATTTATTTGAAAGAAAGAAATAATGAAATAATGACTTCATTGGCAGCTGTCATAACAATCCTTTAAATTATGTGTCATGTAAGACTGAAAAGCAATATCATGACTCTAAACCCCCCAAAAATGAATTGATTGCACATGAATTGACAATGTGCTAATATGGAATAATTGTTTGTGGGTTCTTTTGTCTGCATCGAATACTTCTAATAGTTTAAGTACATTGAGATAATTATACCAACAAAGTATGTGTCATCAAAGCAGGACTTTTACTTGTAATAGAGTATGTTACAATGTGATATTAGTACATTTATGTACAAGTGATAATTTCTTCAGTTGTGAAAGTTACTGTATGTTCTATGAATGATAATTCTTAACTGAATTTTCAGCTATTGTATAACAAATCACAAGGTGCATTGTATTAATAGCTTTGTGTGTTTTGATTTGTGGGTTCATCTACAAGGACACACACACACACACACACACACACACACACACACACACACACACACACACACACACAATGATTTACCCTACAGAGACACTAGTGGTCAGGATAGAAGTATGATAAAGTGTGTGTTTACTCTTGCAGAATGCCTTTTCGTTTCTGCCCCCAATGTGGGACAAAGTTGCAGCCTGATTTCAGATTCTGTCCATCATGTGGGGACAAGCTTCCGTGTCCCGCTGAAGAATCTGGAGATGTGAGCTCAGCTGCTTCTTTAAGTCTCTCTCCACGCAAAAGTGATGAAATTGCAAAATCTCTAGCTAAAGAAAGCTTCACTTCAAGCAGAATATGTGAACCCACAGAAACCAAAGGTAAATATCTTGCCAATATTTTATTAGTAGCTACTTTGTCTTGTTTATTGATTTTAGACTTTTTGATTATAAACCTTAATTTGACTTTAACATTTTCTTTGTCTGCAGCCCATGCATGTATCACCTCATATCCAGTATCATCTCGTCCTGCACTGCGTAAGACTCGCAACTCTCTCCGTCTGGACAGGGGAATTAAAGTCAACATTACAGAAGCCACTAATCCTGTCATAGATGACAAGATTGAAGGTAATTGAAATGGTCCGGAAGCAGTTTCTCATTTAAGATTTTTTTGTTTTCTAATAAGATATGCAAGAAGAGAAAGTACATCCAGAAGCGGGAAGAGACTGAAGAAGTGCAGGGCAGCGTAACATCTATATTTTAACTTTTTTAAACTAAACAAATTTTGTTCAAAAATGATGCATACAGATGAATAAAATATCTGTTTTGTATGAACAGGTAAAAGCGTTGGTTGCCAGATATCTCCACAAAAGCAGAACACAGTCACTTCCAGAGTCAACGCAGAGGTAGAGCCAAATTTAGAGTCTTCAACTTTGCCTGTTGTGAAAACTCCTCGGCTCGGTAAGTTGAAACACAAACCAAACATAATCTATTTAATCCATTTATTCCTACAACATCTTATTAAAAACTACAGTGTCTATCCACTTGCCGTCATCATTTCTTTAATATGTATCCTTTGTGTCTGGATCCATGTGAAGTCAGAGGAAAGGCAAAACTCTCCAGTCCCGCTTTGAAGCAGGTAGAAGAGGGAAAGAAGCTGACTGTAATAACAAGTGAGGGAGCAGAGGGATCTCCTGTCCGTCCTCCTGTTTCCTCACCAATCTCCAAGTCTCCTTTAAAAGGTGAGAGACGCCACAAAACTAAATGCTTCACAAATTCCCCGATTACGGAAATAGAAATGGACTGCATTTATAAAGCGTTTTGATAGTCTTATTGACCACTCACATTCACTAATTCAAACACATGAATGCACAGCAACAGGAAAAAGCAAAGCCAAGAAGGCAAAGCAAGTGTCCGCGGTGGAGCCGCTACAGGAAGGCGAGGAGGTGACGGACACAACGGGCAAGAAGTGGAAACTGATGAAACTGCTCGATCAAACGCTGACAGAGGTCGTCTATGAAGGTGAGACGGGCCTCAACGAGAAATAGTTGTTTCGCGGCTCACAAGATAGAGAGGGTCGTCCACTAACCAGAAGGTCGGTGGCTCGAACCCTGCTTTCCCCTAGACCTCATTGCAAAGACACTAAACAATAAAAATAAATAATATAAAAATAATAATATAATAATATCAATAATTCATTATCGTAACAACCCTTCAACAAATTGAATTGAATTTGAATTGAAATACTTTATTTTGAACATTTAAAAAATACAAATAATAAATATGTGTAAATATATATATTTACATATAAAATAAAATATGCCTGCTGTGTACATCACAGCCTTTCACAACCCTTCAAGAAACAACAAATAGTGAAATGTTCTGTGAGAAAGGATAAAGATTAGAAAAAGATAAGTTTATATTTCAGAAGAAATTATCAAATAATAATTATAGTATATATATATATATAAAATCAGTTTTGTACAACATAGCTGGTTGAGCAAAACTAAAATAATGGACCAATGATCTGTAGGTTAAAATGTGTTGAAGTGTCTGGGTTCAACTGCACTCAATGACTACACGAGTTAATTGGATAGAGCAGCAGTTTCTCTTTGAAAAGATATTAATAGAAAGGATCGTTATTTATGTCAATTGAATAATGTTGTTTTTTCATCCTTTTCAGTTTCACAAACCGTTTCACGATCCAAGGAATCAAATCACATTCTCAAGCTGGTAAGTGCCACCTCAGCACTCACATGAACTTTTAAGAATTTCTGGGTATTTCATCCAAAAAACTGATGAATTATAAACAGATTGTTTCTTATTTTTTCTTTTAATTTCACTGAGTGGGCTCAATAAAGTTTTTCTTCCTCTTAGGGAGCTAAAGTTGGAAGAATCTTCAATGAGCAGAACTTTCTGCAGAGAGCTGCAAAACCTGCATCTGGTGAGGGCGAAGTGTGTTTTCATTAATATCTACAATCGTCAAAGCATCACCTAGAAAAATAAAACCCAGACAAACCAGTGGAGATTTTCTGACAATCGTGGAGGGTTGGCTGCAGTCTTACAGTAGCTTGACTCTTTCAAGGTGGCATCAGTGTTTGTCACAGTCGATTGTTTGAGTCTGTAATAGAGGTAGATGGTAAGAAGGGTTGTGGCAGTTTCACATGCGATGCTGCTACACAATATCACTGCCATTCATTTCATTGTATATACTAAGAGAGATGTGGACAAAAACATGTATTCAATAGGTGCATCATCATGACCATCTGGAGGACAAATTAAATCTTTAAACCTTTTGTAATGAGTGTAATTTTACATATGCACCTCACATGCTAACCATCCTGTGTCTCTTTAGTGGACAAGTGGATCAAACAAAACAAGATGGATTTTCTGGGGATTCCTTCCTGTGCTGGCTTTGGTCTCCATGCAGATTCCTACAGGTTTGAAAAGTTTATTTCCTTAATATTTAAGCATCACATGGAAGTATTTTACATTATCTTGTTTTTTTTGCTACATGTTGTCTTTTTTTGTTTATAGGTTCCTGATTTTCCCCGACATGGGCCAGTCTCTCCAGTCTGTGACTGAGGAAGAAGATTGTCTGTCTGAGGAAGCAGTTCTTCAGCTCGCCTGTAGACTAGTGAGTGTTCTCCCTTGATTGATTGATTGATTGATTGGTTGTCAGTCCCTCACGCATAGTCCCCAGAGAATATATGACCAGAACTCTGACCTGTGAGACCTATTTGCCTCATTCTAAATCAACTCTTAACATTTCCTTCTCCTCGCAGTTGGATGTTCTGCAGTACATCCATTCAAACGAGTATGTTCATGCGGATATTAACGCAGAAAACATCTACATCAGACCAGGACAAGCATCACAGGTGAGACATATTCTGACTGTGCTCTGTCAGTGTCCATCGAAGTGTGTTTTTATGCTGACAACTCTTTCCGTATGTGTGTCTGTGTGGTTAGGTTTACCTTGTAGGATACTGCCATGCCTTCAGGTACTGTCCAGGAGGGCAACACGTAGAGTACCGTGAAGCCAGCAGGACACCACACGAGGGCGCCATTGAGTTCATCAGCCTGGATGCACATAAGGGAGCAGGTGTGTCATTTTGAGGGTTTACTAACTCTCCATTCAAAAACTGAAACCCTCCTCCAATCACTATCAGGGAAATATAAATCAATTCACCATATACAGTGAGTCATTGTAATCTGCCAAATTTATTTTTTCTTCCTTCAGCAGCAGTCCTCCCACGTCCATCTGTCAGGCACACACTACACATGATAAAGACTGATTTGATCTTGTCTTGTAAAGCCGATTGTAATATCTCTTAGTGCTCAAGCTAATTCAACATTCTACTTGTTTGACTATGAAAATCAAAGAAAACAGGGCGACAGGCTGAGGATTGTTTTGTTGTGTTGACGTGTCAGGGGAAACAGTTGTTGTCATCACTGTCGGCGTATTTACTGCTTTCAGCACCGTCTCGACGCAGCGACTTGCAGTCTCTTGGTTACTGCATGCTGCAATGGCGCACGGGCTCGCTGCCCTGGACTGAGCTCAGTCAACCGGACCAGGTCGCCACGCACAAACAGAGGTTGGAGAGTCTATCACCACTGGGATATTTTAAGTCCACGCACCTTTCAAACACCATAGAAATACTGGGGTTCCATCGAAACTCTGCTAAAATCCTTTATAAACATCAACGTATAAACTACAAGTCAGTAGTACAAAACAGAGAAAATACAAATCCTCTAAAAAAGTTCTCATTGTAGGTTCATGAACGACGTCCCTGCACTGTTGAGTCACTGCTTTGGGAAGACGAGAGTTTCCAGTGAGTTTAAATGTTTCTAATGTAACATACTGTTTAAGGTATGTAAGTGAGCATAAGTATGTGATTTGATACCATTTGTCTGTGTGTATGTGTGTATCACGTTGTAGGAGTATTTCAAAGCTACCTGACTTCAGTGATGGCTCTGCAGTACTCGGAGCAGCCAGACTACTCGGCGCTGAAGGCCGAGCTCAGCACAGCTTTACTGCAGATGGGAGGTTCACAGGAGCAGCCACTCAGTTTTTAGGTGAGAACACACTAATCTCTGAAAATGCAGAAACAGGAAGATGCACACATACACCTGGGTATGTCTTAACTTACTTAACTGTTTACTATTAGTCGCCTCGCAGCAAGAAGGTTCTGGGTTCACATCCCGGTTCCAACTAACCAGGGCCTTTCTGTGTGGAGTTTGCATGTTCTCCCTGTGTTTGCGTGGATTCTCTCTGGGTTCTCCGGCTCCCACAGTCCAAAGACATGCAGATTGGAGTTAGGTTAATTGGAGACTCTAAATTGACCCTAGGTGTGAATGGTTGTGTGTCTCTGTATGTCGGCTCCAGCCCCGTGACCCCTTAATGGATTAATCGGTATAGATAATGGATGGATGGATGGATCCCTGCCTTGGTCCTTATTTGAGAACTTTAGAAACAATTATTCAAACATATCCCGTATCCCCATCATCATACACATTAATCTTAACACCTGCATCTATACGCCATATTGCTTCAGTCAAACTAATATGAAAGGGCAAAAGCTGATGTCAGAGGTTCTTCTAAAATAAAAAAAATATATGAACATCCTATTAAAAAATCTGGAAATCTGTCATTTTGTCTGTCTTTCTCTCTGCAGCCCGGCCACCGTCACCGACAGCCAAGACCGTGGCGTCCACACAGCCAGCAGATCTGTTTGTGTTTCCTCTGTAGCAGTGTAGAAGTTTTTAACTGGTGGTAGCCGCTTGTCCTATTTACTATATCACTTCCACAAGCTTTATGACATCTTAATGACGTAATTGATGGATCAGCTGAAAAACCCTTTACCAGTGCCTTTGTTCCACACTGCTGATAGTTTACTTGAATTTAAGTGTTTCCTGATGTTAGATTTTTTTCCCGATTTTAAACAAAAGATGTTTTAAGGTTTTTTAATCATTTTGAAAAAATGTTGATGTCATAGGTATTAAAGGTAACAAGACAAATGTATTAAAGTGTGAGCCATTTTCAAATCTCTTAAAGTACAGTCGTTTTGTCCTTTTATTTTGTTGATCTGGGCGACATAACTCAGTGTCATGATAGAGCCGCAGCCATTTCCTTAAGACCACCCAACACATTCCTCACTCCCCATTAATGTAGTAGTAGTTAGTTTGTTAATGTCTTCGTTCAGTTCTTTACTCTGGACGACAAAAGAGAATTTTCGACTCATTCAACACGGCGACAGGCATGTAACTTTTAAAGAAAGTTTTATAAAGTTCAGACATTTCTGAACATAAACATTTGAACATTTCAAGACATATACAATTCTTTATATGAAACAGTAAATATCTCTTATTGTGCACACTCTTAAAAGTAATTCAGAAAATAAACACTGTTTTCTTTTTGCCTGATCTCTCCTGTCCTGGCATTTAAAACCTTACATCCCTGTCACTTGAGGCACTTTCTGAATGACGAGGCTTCGTAGAACAACGTAAAGCATGACGCTGATACGACAATGGCGCAGAACAGATCACATGAGCGTTTTATACAGACATGCTGGCAGTGTGAGGCAGCAACACATGCAGGTTTAAATGTAGTTTTACACTGCAGATTGTTTTCATCGTTTGTAAAACTGGACCAAAAGAAGTTTTGGAGAAAAACTTAAACTGCTATCTTTCCAAGTGTTTATATTTCTTCATATATATATACAGTATATATGTATAAACACGTGTTCACTATTCAGCTCAGGCCCTGGTACAGCTTTGAAGGTTAATTGTGTATTTCTGAAAATTCTCCTTACCCGTCTCTGATGCCTAATCCTGTTGATTTTAAGGGCACATTCCTGATTTGGATATGACTTCAGTTTGAGCAAACTCTAGAGACAAACATCACATGCTCATGAAGTCTTTTCCTGTTCTGCCAACAGCAAAAGAGCTCTGGGCTGTGAGCTGATTTAACACAGAAAATTATAACCTCAATAGTTTTTCCATGTCCGCAAAAATACTGATCATTTCATAATTCAACTCGGTAAGTGGTTGAATGCCTCTGTGGATTGAAAAAAACCATCCAACTTGAACATATAAAAGCCTTTTCAAAATTATTAAAACGTTATTAAAAAAAAAGCACTGTAATAAAGGCAAGAACAAGGCCGCCTTCAGCTGCTCCTGAAATGTTTACACTTTGGACACTGAATTTTCACATGACAGGAACAGTTTATGAAAGTGTAAACTTAAGTGTTATTACACTTTAACTCAGGCAACATGATATGAGTGCATGTATTGAATGAATAAGGACTTTTGAAGGGCGGTTTATGTGTGTGTGTGTTTTGGGGTTACTTTCAGACATGACTGATGCGAAAAACCCAAGGTTTATCATTCTTTGTCAAAACAAGGCATATATGTGCACAACCTCCACCATAATAGAAGAGCTTGTTTGTCTGAGCAGGAAGTGGGACATCCTCGAGGTCTCTGGTCCCTCAGTGTGTGTGTGTGTGTGTGTGTGTGTGTGTGTGTGTGTGTGTGTTTGTGTGTGTGTGTGTGTGTGTGTGTGGGGGGGGGGGGGGGGGGGGGGGCAGGAGTAGATCAGAGTGGGAGAAATGGTTTAGCTATGGATTCACTGTCATTAGAAGACAGTCGTGGCCAAATGGCTGGGAGTGGATGGACGTTCCTCTGGATCTTGTGATGTGCCCTCTCCTGCAAAATCAAAAACAAAGCGTATTAACAAACTCCTTTCGCCTGCAGTTGTGTTGTCACATGATCGACTGCTGCCTCTTCACTGACTGTCTTCTTACCGTGTCGTTCATCTCCCTTCTCCTCGCAGGGATCCTGCCCCATGTCCTCCTTATCCTCAGGTATTTCCATCTGTCCTATGTCCTGCACGTCTTCCACACTTGACTCCTTTAAAATAAAAAAATAATTCAAGGCAAATATATTTTGGGGGTTAACATAAAAACAGTCACATAACAGAGGGTTGGATTAACCTGTGATTCAGAGAAACGATCTTCATCTGAGTTCCTGAATCCTTCTGGTGCTTCCATAAGGATCTCAAGGCCTTCTGCCTCTTCCTCATCACTGTCGAGTGAGACAAAAAGATGGAGACTCGGGTGACAACGGAAAAACTCTCAGGTCAAATATATACAAATCCATTAAAAACCCTTAGCTCAGTTTTCTTGTTTTTCTCCCTGTAGGTCGCTTTAACGTGAGGGGAACCATCTTATTCCACACTGACAGAATCAATTTGGTCTACCTTTTCATTGCTAATACATTATGTTTACACTGAATGAAATGCAGTATTCAAGTATTCAATATGTATAGATAATAAAGTGCATAAAATGTCCCTACATTAACAAAACTCCACAAGAATATACAATACAGTTGCACTGATTTGCCCCATGTTCTACACAGTATCAAGACTGCCTATATATAATACTTTACACTACTTACACTTTGTTCACAAGCTGTGTTTGGTGCTGAGCAGGTAGTGTACAGACGGTCTACAGATCTTTTTTAATGCAGAAAGCCCCAAAAATGAATGAAAATGATGAGTGAACCAGAACAGTAACGCCTGTCCAACACTGACCTTCCTCCAGAGTAGAACTTCAGTTCATCCTTTTCTTCTTCCTCCACGTTTTGTTTGTCCTCTTCATGCTCATCTTCTTCTTCCTCTTCTCCTTTGTCTTTCTCTTGTTGCTGCTCCAGCTCCTCCTCCTCTTCCTCTCCCTCCTCCTCCTCTTCATCAAGGTCAGAGCAGTTGAGAAAGTCGAAACTTTCAAGGGCCGTCTCAACTTCCTGGTTGAAACTAGTGGAAGTAGGGAAAGGAACCTATGGAGAAGAAACATGCGGGTGTTAACAATGATCACCATCAACACTTTACTAAAACACCAGACGAAGTTCCAGATGAAGACGCTCACCGTCTGAGCGTCCTCTGGTTGTTTCTGCTCCTGGGTGGACTGCTGTGGCTGACTGTGCTTCTCTGATGCTTCTCCCTGGCGTCCACCCTCTGCTTCAGTGGTGCTGTCCTCTGCTGCTGCTGCAGACTGTAAAGTCAAGTCCTCACACGGTTTGTCCTTTACCTCCTCTGCTGAAACACACACTTGTGGGACGCCGCTTTCAGGCACGTCTGCTCGCTCCACGTATGACACAGCAGGTACAGAAGAGACGTCGGGGCATGAGCAGCTCAGGTCTGCGGAGCTGTCTGAGAGGTCAGCTGACTGCAGAGATGCCCTGTCAGTCACCGTACAGTCCGGGCTGCTCTCGCCCACGTGGCTGTGAGGGCAGGAAGTCTGCAGATGGCCGTTGGGCACGGCATCTGTCTGAGAGAAGACCTCCCCGGCTTCTGTCTCGTCCTCCTCTTGGTTGGATGAGAGTGACGGCGTCGAAGCGCTAGACTTGTGCGGACTGAACGTCAGCTGACTGGTGAGAGTGCTTTGCAGCATGTTGGAGGCCGTCAGCCTCTGAGTGTGATGAGCCAGCGCAGGACTAGAGGAGTCGTCGGAGGATTCAGAGGAGTTGGACCAGACTGTCCCGTTCTCCATTTCTCCCTGTCGCTTCAGCAAAGACTAGAAAGGAAACACAGCGACGTGACAGGTGAGAAAGAGACAGAAAATGAATTACACTACCACTTTTCAGGTCAGTAAGATTTATTCAAGCAACAAAATTAAATAACCCTAACCCTAATTTGTGGCAGGTAAAAAAGAAAAACTGACGAGGCTCATCAAGCTGAAGCATCAGTAAAGAAGTGAAGACAAAAAGCCTTAACTTGCACAACTGTTAGATTATTTCAATCTAGTAACATTAATTTAGGCTCAATTTGTTGCTAATTTCCCAAACACTGTAAATGGTTGATAGATAAAAAATTTGTTTACAGGGATATTAAACTTTCTTTGGGGGGACAGAAAAGGTTTTAGAAACCCAACGGATCAATTCAATGTCACTGTGAATTTAAACAAAACTAACAACTATCCAAAGTTTGTTGTTTTAGAATATCCAGTTAAAAATTACATAACAAAGATGTAAAGATATTTCAGCAGACAAAATACCCGTCATAGTCTTTCTTCGGTTTAGATTCAATAAAATGTCACTTGGCTCTAAACTGAAGAACGGAATTAACTGGAACAATTCAGTCAATTTACTAATCATTTTACAAACACATTTGTAGACTTGATTTGTTGTATGTTAATTACTTTTGGTGAATAAATTATCATTGCTATTCCATTTCTGATTTCTTTTAGCTTGATCACTATAATCTAAACTACAGCTACAACTATGTCCCAACACACCGACTGCACGGAGGTGAAGCAGGGGTTTGTGTGGCTGTATTCACAGCGCGAGGATGTCGTCCTGTCCGTCACACCGTCTTGGAATGCCTCCACCAACAAGCAGTTCGGTCTGGGCCTGCCATGTGGCACGCTCTTCAGTGAGGTGAGGAAGAGGATGGACATGATGGAGCGCTACTCAACCACTATTAAACAGCTACAAGGACCACAGCTTCGTTCATACATACTGCTGCTGCTGTCACACCACCCATGACTGCCATCATTCATTCTTCTCACATCAGGCACGCCACTCCCGCAACCACATGTCCTACCACACAGTCCTCTGTGAATATCCTCACACACATCAGTGCTACTGCTACAGACAAAGCAGTTGGGGAGCAGCTGAAATAGAACAAGCCAACGAAATGACAGTAATAGTAGCCATCAGTGAGGCAAATGGCAAATATACAGTGTGTGTATCCATATATATATATATATATATATATATATATATATATATATATATATATATATATATGTGTGTGTGTGTGTGTGTATATATATATATATATATATATATATATATATATATATATATATATATATATATATATATATATATATATATATTATGAATAGTAAACAGTGTTTGACTGATTAACATGGCTGTTACAAAGCCTTTATACAAATGAACCAGGGGCTGGTTTCACAAAGATTGGTCTGTGGTGTCGGGTCAGTTTGCTCTTACGAGGGGTGATTGATAAATTAGTGAGCTACGGTAGAAGGAGAGGAGTTATACAACTCTCGTTAAAGTCCGGATGAACCAACCTCAACACGTAGTAGACCATTGACAAGATGCGACATCCACAAAGAAGGCATGCTCCACAGTAGGACCATAGATCATTAACTTGTCATTCACCCCTCGTCTACACAAGTTAGATAATTTAATAAAGACCTCATCTCAGCAGCATCTGCTTTTTTTAATAACATAATTCACTGAATTTCCCAAATAACATGTAAGAAAACGGAGCCAAGCTGTCTGATGTGATTTGCATTTTTTTTAGTTTAGAATATTTTTTAAACCAACCCAGAATATATAACAAACTAGTCTATAACTAGCTTTGTGCAACAGAGGAGTCAAGATGTTGATTCCATCTTTGTGAAACTGGCCTCAGAGGAGAAACAGCAGGTGTGATAGAGTTGCTGTAAGTAGAAATACACTGAGGTTGAATAATGTGACTCACATAAAACACCTGCTCCCGCATAGAGGGCGTGTCTGGAGGGCTCTGATTGGATAGCAGCCGTTTAGAAACTGTACTGGTGGATGAAGTCTGGTCATCCTTATCAAATGGACTGAGAGAGAGAAGGGAGAAAAGACAAAGGGTGAGCAACAGGGTTAAAGACACTGATGTCTAAACATGTTAATATTACAGAAATAATAGATCCTTAGGCCTCTAGAGCTACATGCTGCAGGATAACCCGTTAGAACTGAGCAAAGCATTGATGCTACACATGCACAAGTTCAAAACCTTCAATAATTAACCGTTTGTGATAAACTCAACTTGAATGGTGCCTTTACAACAATCAGGAATGATTTATGGTGCATGCAATCACATGATATGGGAAGAGTATCTGTCTGGCTCACTGAAGTGGACATTTTACACTCCCTCACTTGCATCTAAGTAGAAGAGTGCAGCTGCCCCTAGAAATAAAAAGATGGAGGAAGAGACACACCTCCAGGTGACCTCCAAGTTCAGCTTCACCGTCCCGAGATCGTTGATATCCACGGCGAGCGTCTGGGGGAGTGGGCAGAACAGGTCGAGCATTTCGCAGGACACGCTGCCCACCACCACGTGATTGGCCAGGCTCTTCAGCTCCGTCACCTTGACAACCAAAACAGACAAATGACAGATAAATGAGGATGTGAGAAACCATGAGAATTCAAGAAAGACAATAATTAGCTAAAGCCTCTGCCTACAGTCACAACATGTTGTAAGTTAAGGGGATAAGATTGGTGGTAGAATATTTTTTATTAATGCCAACAAAGTGCATGAAAATACCAAAAACAACAATTAATAGATAAAACTAACTAAACCTGATAGAGATTATTCCTATGTGCCATAGACCATAGTCCAAAAATGATTAAAAACAGATAGAACTGCTCCATGTACGTCATCACACTGTGACATGTTATACCAAAAACAAACATTGTAGTTTATTTTGAGTTGATTTCATATAAACCACCCTCGAGCTGTAAATACTCACTAAAGCACCATTTGTATTAATCCACAGCTTAAAAAATAGAAACATGAAAATTGTAGAATAATATGAGCCTTTTTCTTTAAAGGCTGATTGCATTACCTTGATTGACAGCAGCTCTGTGACAAGAGGCATGAAAATATACTCTTCACTGTCCCATATCTGCTTGTTGCTGACTTCCACGCGGCCTCGTAGCCTCCAGCGTTGACGCCCATAACGCATTAGTACCTAATGAGGGCAAAAACAGCTGATGTGATGCAACATGCATGGCGACTCTGTAAAAAGCTGTCTACATGCTTGAATTTATTTTAAATTTTATATGAATTTTATATTTAGTTTTTTTATACCTCATATTGGTCACCAGCACACAGCCGTGCAAAGCCGGCAAGGCCTGAAACATCAGAAATTAACAAAACATGAGAAGTGGACAACTATTAGTAATAGGAAGTCACATGAGTGTAGAAAGTGACTCACCCTTCATCTTGACATGAAATTCTCCCATCTGGCTTTCTAATTCGCTCTCAAGAGAGCACATATGCTACAGAGACAGAAAGAGCGGCAGGTTAGAAAAGTGTATCATTTGCTATACACCTTTTACACCTGAAATCATTTGTTTGGTAATTGATTTGTTGTTTGAGAGAAATGAATCAGAAACTATTTGGAAAGCTGATTGATTATTTAGGCAATTTTTCAAGCAAAAATGAAAAAGGTCACTGTTTTTAGCTTCTATGAAGTGATGACTTGCTGCCTTTCTTTGTTTTAAATCAGGGGTGGCAAAAAAAACAAACTCTGGGTCTTATGCAGCTCATGAGACAATTCAGAAATACAAAAAGGATTTTTTATTCTGCGATAAAAAAACCCCAATATAAAATAGTAGATTCATAGATCTAACTGTCAGGTCAAGGTCAGGGTGAACGAAACACACATGTAGCTGTTATGTAGCAGCATCTCGTAGTGTGTTAAACGTGTTTGATAATTTAGAACGATACTAATAAAAGGATTTTAGAAAGATTTAAAAGAAAAATGGTTCCCCACCCCTGTCTTGATATTACACTGGAAATCTATTGGTAAAATGAAACAAGCAGTTTAAAGACATCAACTTGGACTGAGAGAAAAAAAACAATCACAATGTACAGATCCATAATCTGTCGACTACTTGGCTAAGGATAATAATTTTTCATTGCAGCCGAAATTATATTTACTAATTACTAATATATTCACAAATTTATGAGAGCAAAATATGTGCATCACAGAGAAGCACAGCCATTGTTCATGCTGACACATAAAGTGCAGACTAATCAACCTCAGGCCCGTCACTTACCTCTGTACATTCCCTGTAGCCCTTGTTGGCTTCACTCAGGCTCTCTCTGGCCTCCTTGCTGCCAGTGGCCAGGTTAAAGGCTGCAACCATCTTACTCGCTCCGTCACGCAGTCGCCGCTGTATACAGTAAGCATCGTACAGCTCATCAACCTGGAAAAGCGAAGAGTACACAGCTTTCAGCACATTACTGCATAATATATTTTTTTTTTTTTAAATTGGAGATAATAGGGATTAATATTTCATTGAAATGATTTTGATTCAGTGCCTTTTTGATTTCAGGAAAAATAACAAGCTAAATTTATCTTCTTTTTTTTACCACTGAGGATGTGATTTTGTCAATGCTGCGTTTACAGCAGTGGAACGTGTTAACACATTACTGACATTGAAACACACTAAAAAGTTATTATGGCAAACTTGTTCACATTCAACAGGCAAGAAGGAGCATTAGCAATAATTGTACGTCATGTCAGTGTCATAATATAGGTGAAATTATATTTACTCTCAGAAATATCCTGATCTTTAGCTGATAAATGATCCACTGTGTTCACCAACTAGAGACCAAAAGTGTCTGTCCACTGTTTAGTGTTGAGCAATTTTTGTGCAGTGGGTTGTTCAGAGCTCTTTCTCTATAAATAGCCACCTGCTGCATTTGTAAAGAGCAGTGATGAAAGCACTGATAGACGACCAAAAAAATTTAATTGTGGGCTGGAAAACCACAGCAATCGGCCAAAAGACGCTCAAGCTCCGCAGAGCTGAAGGCCACAGCAGAGTCAGGTGATAACTCACTGTGGGAGCATCACTTTGAGCGGCTCTGTCCACATCACACACATCCATTGCAGATATATAGAAATATTGAAAAGAGCAGCTTTTAATAGTAAAGCTATGAATCTATTCATTTCATAATCTCATACTCACCTTGCTGAGGTGGAATTCCAAGCGACGCATGAACCTCTCAATGGCTTTCACTTGCTGCAAAACACAAAACCATCATTAAACTTGACAGACGAATACAAACAATTCTTATTCTCTCTTTTACCGTTGAGCAGTTTCAATGTCCTGCACTCCTGAAACTCACCTTATCCTGCTCGTACAATGACCCCTGCGCGATCAACAAACAAAGAAGAAGGAATTAAAACGTTTAGCATCACAACACATCAAATCATCATCCTGACTGAGACGACTGCAGTGAGCCTGGTACTGAACCATTAGTGAATACTTGTGTGACTAGTTTGACGACGTGGCCTCTCACCAAACGACCGTTCCGCTTGTTTTCTCTGATCTGCTGACCCAGACTGTCCAGCTCCAGCTGGTGGACCTGCAGGTACGACCTAACAAAAAAACAAAACACCGTCACTCCTTCACTTCAACACTCGAGGGCAGTTGTATTCCTGCGTTTTCAGTGATATTCCACCTCGCAGCAATGCACGCCATGAATCAACGCCTGGAACAGTGCCTGAGGTGTGTTTACTCACTGTAAGCCTCTGCGTAAGGCAGCGTACACTTCATCCAGCCGCTCGGGCTGGGGAGTTTTAGCGGGTGGCAGTTTGGTGGATCCTGTGAACATCCTGCTTCCTTACAAGGCACGTTTCTCTCGGATCAAAGAGTGCTGAGGGAGGGAGGGAGAGGCACGAAGGAAGATGGAGCGAGTGTTCAGTTCTGATAAGGCTTTGTGATTATTTATCAAAGCACATTCAAATTGGACATCAAGGAAACTAGCAGGACAGAGAGTCGGTGCTACTCACCTGCTGAACGGAGAGACACTGTCACTGCTGTAGCATGCTGGGAGAGCCGAGGGTCGCGCTGTGGCTTTAACAAACCAGAAGACATGTCCTGTAATTACACAAAGAGGAGACCTTAGAGACAAAAATGTCCTGCTTCACTTCATACCTCACTGTACCTGACAAGAATTATTTCTACTCCTCTGTGATTATCAAAGAGTCTGGTAATTATAAAGGTCACTGGAGAGAAAATTGTTGGGAGGGGAAAAAAAAAAAAGGAGGACAGAAACCCCTCCTTCGCCTCCTCTGTCTGGTCGTGTTGTTTCATTGAAAGTCTCAGTTGGTGAGCAGCAGTCACAGTGGCCACCACTGACAACAGCCGGCAGTACAGTCTGCTTGTGCTTCTCTTCCCCTTCCTTCCCTACTTCTCCAACCCACCCCCCTCCACATCCAACACCAGAGTACAGGAAGTCTCATGGCCGACTCGACACAGGAAATTCTACACAGTAGAGTTTGGCCCTAGAATATAAAACCATTCCTCCACTTTGTGTGTGTGAGAGAGAGAGTGTAAAAAAATGTGATCCCTTTTTCTACTCGGCACTAAGATATTACAACGTGCTGATTAGCGGGATGCTACAGTCAGGCGGAAACTATAGGAGGAGAGGGTCGTGCCTGAGCTAATCTAGTCACAAAAGAGATTATAGACTTACACCAAACTAAATCTGTCAAGCAGGAGCCAAGCCCATATTAACACATGAGATCTGTGAATGAGCCAGCACAGGGCAGAGCCCCGCTGGTGAGATCTGCTCTGCATCATCTCACACTCACAAACACAGGAGAAATCAGTGTCCTCTTATCTCTGATGGAATCACTAAGTGTTCCACCTGTTGAGGCTTGCTGGCGTGGAAAACACACAGATTATGGTTTCATATGATTGAAGCCTTACTAGGAAAAACACCCCACTGCTGATATGAGAATAAGCTGGATACATCCTGCTGTCTTCTTCTAGGTTTGTGCCTCACAGTGAGGACGGGGGCTGCACCCGGCCAGTGTTCCAGTTAAACCGCTAATCTTAGCTGCAACACTGGGGAGGATTAACTGGAGTTGGTCAGGGTTAGAATATGGAAAAGGAAAAGGTGCCATTCCAGAGAGCCTCTACAGATAAAACACCCCGCACACACACTGTGCCAAACATGTCCACAAAACACGTGCAGGGCGCTGACTTACACCTTGAAGGGGGAACACCGTTATGAGAGTGATCATGGAAACACACACACCGACACACACACACACACACACACACATAAAGAAGGAGACGCAAATCTTACACACTTGCACCCACAAGTAAGTAGCTAATGTAAAATGCCTGCAGCCCACACACAGGCTCTGCGGGGATCAGTAATATTCATAATAACAAGTGCCGTTCTCCCGGTTTCCTCTCCGTCAGATGTGCTATTATCCCTTTCCTTACATTAGAGATCATTAGGCGGATTAATCCTCTCCACAGAGCAGAGAGAAACAAAGACAACACTGTTTCCTATCACCGCACAAGACTCCCAAGAGTTTTGTTGAAAAACGGCCTTTGATGCACTCACTGCACATTGAGTCTGTTCAGGCAGTGCTTTGGGCAGGCAACACTTTAAAGTAATCAACTGATTGTTTATTAGTCAGCGCAAAAAAGGAGCTAAAAAGTCCACTTCAACAGAGGAACAGAAGAGAGAAAGATACTCTACTCACAATGGAATGAATCAGATAAGAGCAGCAAATGCTCACACTGAAGAGGCTGTGATTAATAAATTATTGGCATGTTTCCATGATCAATGAACTGAACTGTCAACCATTTATCGAAATAGTTCGCGGTTGGATTTCAGCTGATGGGGGAGCTGGCTGATTTAATAACAAAAAGTGTTTGAGTCATGATACTGTAAGTGGCGTTTTGATCCTCTCATTTCCTTTGTTCATTTAAAAAATGTAAATAGTCATTTGGCTCCAGAAACTATAAAGCATTACACAGCTCGAGGCATTCGAGACAAGTGTTCATCCACACGCTGTGTCTCAGGGAGAGAGCATGAGGAGGAGGAGGAGGATGAAGAGGAGGAGGAGGATGAGGGGTAATGGTGTTACAATAAAACACAGCCACCTCTGTTCCAGATTACTGGATTAGCCTAACCCGGCGGCCACAGGCCACTGAGGCGGATTAACACACGCACACATCTCGGCCGCGCTCTTTACTTCGAAAAGCAGCAAACTTGTGGAACCGTGCCGAGGCAGATTTTTGTATTCCGCACATATCCCAGCCACCCAGCCACCCAGCCCCCGGAGCTCGTCACAGGCCACAAAAAAAAAGTCCACTCCCGAACCGGAGCAGGACCCCCACCGGCCTCGAAGTCTGAACCCCCCAGCTCACACCGCACCGCCGGGAGAGCAAGCCCCGCTGGGAGAAAGGAAGTCGGACTCCATCGGAGGCAGCTGGCGGGTAGAATTTCGACAACATCACAGCGAGGCAACTTCACGACTCATCCTGCCCATGTTGAGAAAAATCGAACAGCATTGTTGCTGTGACCTTGGCGATGAAAGCAGCGCCCCCCCCCCCCTACCTACCTCTGTGTCCACGTCCGACCAGCCGCAGATCGTGGCCGAGGTCCCATTTCCAACGCGATGCTCCACACTGTTCGCAGAGGTTTACTTCTTCTGGGCGCTGTCCTTCTCCTTGATTTCGCAGTTTTTTGTGTCCACAATCAAAGTAGCAGAAGTTACCGATGATGACTTCCGCTTGACGCTTTTCAGTATAAAAGTCGCCCTTGTCAGGCTGAATTTGCCGCTGATCTGGATGCAAAAACGGGTAAATGTCAAAGAATAATAATAATAATATTTATAATAATAACAATTAAAAAATAATATCTTTCGTTCATTTTTAAATCCACCACAGGTTCATGTCTGATGGAACAGATACCTAAAGAAACCATGTTACATACACAGCAGACAGAAGATAGATTTTAAAAACTCTCTGTGGTGAGCAAGGATCCTAGAAATGATCCAGAAGTGTCTTACTGGGTCAGACACACAAGGTTTCTGCATACGAAACCTATGACCAAGCTTTTTAGGTACTTGCATATTTCCTTTTTTATGACACTTTATACTTAAACTCCACATTTAAGAGGGATATGTATTACTTTTTACTCCACTAAACATTTAATAACTACTAACTTCATCAAATTAAGTTTTTTTTTACATAGAAAACATATTATGCTCTTGTGAAATATGATGCATTGTTATAGATTAAAATAACCCAACATAGATGATATTAGACCTGCAATTATTTGTTAATTGCCTGGAAATTGAATGGCAACTATTATGATGGTGTTTTAAGTAATTTTTCGTGTAAAAGATCAAACAGTCCAAGGTTCCAGATCTTCAAATGTGAGGATCTGATTGTTTTTTAAAATCATTTTGAGGTTTGGACTTTTTGTTGGATAAAACAAGCATCATGAAGGTTTAACTTTTCTGGGCATTTCTCACAATTATTGGATTGGATAAACGTTTTCAAGAGGAGCCGCAACTCAACCAACTGTAAAATGTTTCTTACACATTCATGCACAAGGAGTAATTATCTGCTCATATCATGTATGGTCACAGGAGCCAGTCTATTGTTTTGTTGCTTTGAATACTTTTGCTGATTTTATGTACACATTTTACATAAGCATTTTTTCTCACAACAGGGCTTAAACTTGTAATATTTAATATTTTTTTTAAATAGTTAGTATGTTACTTAAGTAAACGGTCCAAGAACTTGGACCGTATCTTAGTGCCAAAGGATTTTTTTTTTATTTTGAAATTTCGTGACTCTAACCGGAAATCGTGTTACGGCTAGTTGCTGTGGCAACAAGGATGTCCCTCAGTCTGTCACTGTTTTGTCGGAGTCAGACCGTTGCTCCCTTGTGCTGCGCTGGCGACGCCGCCAATCCAACGGAAAAAAACAGGCACGATGTTTCCGACGGAGGAAAAAGGACCGACGTCTCCCACAACCACAGCGGCAGTCACCCGGGGGCCGGCCCGGCGGAGCGTGCGGGTTCAGTTAGAGCCGCTAAATGTGTCAGGTGCTGCGGCAGCCCCCGAGGGCCGATTGTCCCAAGTTGGACCGACCCGGGGAGAAGGGGCGGGCGGCGATGGAGGGAAGCATGTGGCGTTTTTCCTTTCTTTCTTTTTTTACCCCTGATTTCCTTCAAAACAGGACGTCACAGCCGATAGAAATCAACAGCAGCGCCGCTGCGAATGCTCCACATCGACTCCAGTTGAATCACTGACAGATTGAGAAAGTAACTGCGCGTCGTCACAGTACTTTACACGACACAAGCGAAGAAAGCGGAACACAGACTGAAGCAACATGTCACCGACCGAGAGCCGTGTGCCGTTGCACCTCCGCTGGCCGCCGCAGTCCGTCTGTACCGGCCCGTTGCTCTGTACCGTTAATCTTCCGGCGTCGTCTCAGCCGACTGCTGTGGTAGCCGGCTTTAGCTAATAGGCTAAAAGTTAGCGTCCGATTCTAAGTAAATCCAGCTGCAGCCGAGGAGACAGATTCGTCAGTAAAATAAGGGGAAGTCAACGTGACACACCGAGCGACTAATTCTCGGTTGTCTGTGTTCACAATTAGAATATATGATTCACCATTCTGAAAAAACGTTTAACTTTAGATAATCACATTTGACAAGTATAAGTGTTGTGGTTTACCGTCTGGAAATAGAATAAAGGAAGGAAGAAAAATACATGATTCTTGATTTTTATAAATAAAATAAAGATTTCATGAACTTGAAATGGTCTCAAACAGCATTTACTCCCATTCACAGTAAAGGTGTAAAAAATGTTGGGGTTTTTTTTAACTTTCTCCTTAAGTTTCTCGTTAACTGCCGAGTCGGAGTCCAACTTCCTGGCAGGGGTTTGTACAAGTGTTGCATGACCACACGAACCACAGACACTCATCAGGTCCCCGTCCTCAGGAGAAACAAAACCATGGAGCGAGCTACTTCACAGATTATTAACACTTGTTGAAGACCGAAACCACCAGAGAGGAAATTCCTCATTTTTTCTATTTGGTGCTACTTTATTCTTGACTTTGTATTATATATCTGCTCTAAGGATTCAGACGTTATGCATACATTTTTTTTTCATAAATGTGATGCTTTTTTATAGATTGAATCCGCCAACTGTATATAAAATTGGATCTGAAATTATTAGCTGGTGATTGGCAGAACTGTGACTCATTTTCCTATTTCACTGCTCCAGCTTGTCAACTGTGACAATTGACTATTTCCCCTTTACATTACTTTGATCTATCTTAATCATTTTGGGGTCGGGACTATTTGTCGTATTATTTGTTGGACAAAAGAAGATTGTGAAGGTTCCACTCTGGGCACAACATTCAGACGTTATCACCATTTTCTCACTTTTTACAAATGAGTAAAATAAATGATCAACATATTAGTCCGTAATTAAAAGAAATGTTGCAGCACTATGCAAACTGCTACTTATAGTCATGTGATAAATTAAAGTCTATCAGACACAGGGGCCATTTACCAGTTATTACTTTATGGACATTTTTCCTGAATACTAACGTAATATTTCCAAAGCAGGACTTTTACTTGCAACTGTACATCCTCCACCACTGGCTACAATTATTAGAAACTATAAATCCTCTGAACCTGTCTCAGTATACTGATGCCATGTGAACAGTGTCAATGAAACCAATATAGGCGACATGTAAATGTGAAGGGAATGCAGTGGAAAAAAATTTGGAAATTAAGATTTGTTTAAATCCATTAGGATTTGAGGCAGACAAACAATCTTCTCTCTGGCCGGGGAAGAGCTACTGATTTTGTTGACACACATAACTGCAATAGAGAGTGACTAGTATGAATATGGAAGAGAGTAATGGAATGCCAGTGAAGGCAGCTATAATTAGCTTCAACATACACATCTCACATGATGCAAATTCATGTGACAAGTCACATGCAAAGGAGTTGATGAGTAATTTGTTTCATTCTATTGCCTGGTGATATCAGTTAAATTTGAGATTAAATTGAGTATAACACTTCAGCACGAGTATCAGCCAATATGCACCAATGGTTCAGCTGAGAATTTTCCACAAGAAATCAATAATTGAGTGATGATCTCAGTAAGAGAAGGAAACAAACTGATATAATGACAAATTGTAGTTCAGACACCAGATTGGACATTGGTATCTTCCATGATGATGGTTACTGCAGCTGTGGTTTCTGTAACTTAGAGGACCTTATACATATAACAAGCTTCATGAAAGGTTGGAAGAAAAAAAGGAAAAGCATAATATGGTCACTTTCAACAACTAATTTAAACATGTGGAATCTACTCACATCCACGCCCTAGTGTAAATACAGACATCATCCAGTACAATGTCAAAGTTTACTCACAAATTAGTCGATAAAATATAGATGCAAGCAAAATACAATGATTTCTGTTTGCACCAAGTAGATACTAACCACAGACAAGTGATTTCTGTCTTCTTTTTTTTGCATTTACAACACTACTAACCTATTTTAACTGCTAATTTTTCTCAAACTGGTTTTAAATAATTATTGAAATTATTACAGCGGCAGAACCCTAAAAAAACGACAAAAAAAAATCTCAATGTCCAATTTTTTTTTATTGGTTGTACAGTCATACATCTGTTTTTATCTGCCACACAGTTAATAAAATGTCATCCAAGCTGCTACATAGCATTGCCAATGGTACAAAAGAAAACATCAACCCAAAGTGGAATGGCTACATAATGGAACAAAACAGTGTTTCCTGCACTTATTAGAGACAATGTTTAGTACATGTACATATGCATCATCTATGGGTGTTACAATAAGAGGAAGGAGCTTAAGATAAGCAGTCTACTAAGCTTTTAAAAACAAATGCTTAAAAGGGGACCTAGT